>NC_059102.1:186311844-186623844 GCF_020740685.1 Jaculus jaculus | reverse complement strand
TCCTAAGGATAGTGTCCAGGGCAGTGGTCAAGGTAGACAGCAGCATTCTTAGTGTCCAAAGAGTCCAGAGCAGCCAAGTACCTGATTTGCCATTTCTTCTTCTGGCTCCTGGGTATGGAAGACATTTGCACCGTCAGCACCTAGTAGTCGGCGAGCCATCCTCTCCTCATATGTTAGCCTCTGAACAAAGAGAGTCACAGAGACACAGACATTAGAAAACATGCAACTACATACTCCCCTGTGAAAACAGAGTACATAAAGAAAACATTTTTGATTGTTTTTATAGCTATCTCTCTTGAGCTTCAGATAGCTGCAGTGCAAAAGGAACCTTGTTCCACCCCTGATTCTGGTCCTCATGGCCTGGTCCAGCGCTGGGAGATGAGGCAGTGATCCTGGCCGCCACCCACTGATGCGGCATAAGTTACATGAACAGTAAGTAACAAGGTAGAGAACACACAGGAAAGTTATGCCACTCTTATCCTTAATGAAGAACAGAGTATAAAGAAAGCCATGTAAATAGCAAAATACAAGTTACAGGAAAAGTTATTTTTATAGACTTAGGCTTCGGAACAGCCAAGTCAGTTCCAAGACAAAATGTCAGAAAAAGATAGAAAGCTACTCAAAAGCAGAGCAAGCACGTCAATAAGAATATTAAAAAGAACAGGTATCACTGACAAAAATCATTCTACCAGGCCAGACATGGTGGCACAGCCTTTGATTCCAGCACTTGAGAGGCAGAGGTAGAAGGACCGAGATGAGTTTGAGTCCAGCCGGGGACTACAGAGTAAGTTGTTCCAAGATAGTCTGAGCTACAGCCTACTCATAAAAACAAAACTATGCCTCCCCCCCCCAAAAAAAAATAAAATAGAATATCCTACCAGTCACTTAACCCTGTCTGGCATATAGTATATGCTCAATAAATATTAGCACATGGAAGTTTCAGGCCAGTTTTACCTCTAAGAACACGCCCTAGGCTATTGTGTAATGTGAGTGAATTGAGGCAAATCTAATCCAGAAAGAATGACTGCACATGGCTGAAGAAGGAACAAGAGTATGAATGATGCTAGCTATGGTAGTTTCAATAGATGGCCCCCAATATATTCAAGATTTTATTGCTGTTTATAATTTAGATGTGCAGCCACTTAGCTGGAGGAGGTGTCACTAGACAGATCTTATGGTCCAGTCCTAAGGTGTGGTGGATTTGCAACTCCAGTTTAAAGATAGGCAAAGTGCCTGGAGTTCTTGAAGTGTGCTGTATTGTATGGCTTTAGGGTTTTTTGGCTTGGAGTTTCTCTCTGCTTGGAGCTGTGAAAGCAGGCCAGTTCCTTCTGCCATTATGGAACTTCTCCTGAATCTGTAATATTTAATAAATACCCCTTTCTCCAAAACTGTTCCCAGTTTGGAAGTTCATCTCAGTGACTTGAGGCTGTCTGCTACACTGGCCAAAGCCTGTATCCAGGATTCATAACTCAGCTCAGAAGCAACCTTGTCTATCAAGAAGAAAATGGCACATCACTGGGCGCATGTAGCAGGTCAGCCCTTAGGAGCTGGGCTATACCACTTGTGGAAGTCATTCTCATTCATACAAAGTGCCACATTTGCGTCCGGCCTTGTGGGGGGATTCTTCTATTTCCCAATCATGAATTCAGGAGAACTTTTGAGATCCTTCTGCCCCTTTAGGAGCATTTTAAGAGCATGGGTTTAACTAGAAATAGGGAACAGCAGGGCATGGTGGTACATGCCTTTAATTCCAGCTCTTGGGAGGCAGAGGTAGGAGGATCAGTATGAATTCTAGGTCAGCCTGGGCTAGAGTGAGACTTTACCTACAAAAACAAAGAAAAATTGTTTGGGCTGGAGAGATGGCTCAGTGCTTAAGGTGCTAGCCTGCAAAGCCTACAGACCCAAGTATGATTCCCCAGGACGCACATAAAGCCATATGCACAAGGTGGCGCATGCATGTGGAGTCCGTTTGCAGTGGCTGGAGGCCCTGGTGTGCCCATTCTGTCTATCTGCCTCTTTCTTTCACTCCCTCATAAACATAATACCTAAATAAATAAATAGAGAAATAAATAGAAATAGGGAGCAATTAATAAGGCAGACTCTACGAAAAAACTACAAACATTATTTCTGATAAACATACAAACTTTTGGATGTAGATACAAATACTGTCAGAGATTCTCTAATTGGGAAAATATGTTGGGTGAATTTACAGTTTCCAGTAATTGCTGGTTCTAGTCCCAGCTGAAACCGGGAAGTGAAAGAAATCAAGTGCCAACTAGTCCTAAAGTTCAAATTACTTCATTTACTAAAGAAAGGGCAAGGACCATCGGAGTTAAGGCCTCTGAATGTTGCCTGCACTGACTCAGTCCAGAAGGCTATTATGTAAATTAGCTTTTTCAGGTCAACACCAGGGAGTTCAGTTTTCAAAGGGAGCTTTAAATCTCTGTTCCTTTAAGTAAGAAGGCCACCTGGAGTTCTGATGGAGAATAGCATCATCCATGGAGGGCTATGGTTTCTATATCTCAGCTCCTCTCCGGCACAAACAGTAATGTCTTGACAGCTATTCTTTCACCAGAACGTACCTGCTACTGTGAGAAGCCATACTGCTCAGACGTGTTTCTGAGCCACTGTGCCACATGGAAAAAATAAAATAACAGTATTATGTAACATTAGGAAAAAGTTATTTTAGAATACCAGCTCCTTTTCCTAAGAAAGGAATCCTTATTTTTTTCTTGTACTACAGTATCAAATGTGGATGCCTATGGAACTAATGTGAATGTTCTTTATTGCTAAGTAGCAAATACAATTAATGTGTAATCACATAAGATATATAATAGGTAAATTAAAATGTAACTATAGGGCTGGAGAGATGGCTTAGCGGTTAAAGCGCTTGCCTGTGAAGCCTAAGGACCCCGGTTCGAGGCTCGGTTCCCCAGGTCCCACGTTAGCCAGATGCACAAGGGGGCGCACGAGTCTGGAGTTCGTTTGCAGAGGCTGGAAGCCCTGGCGCGCCCATTCTCTCTCTCCCCCTCTATCTGTCTTTCTCTCTGTGTCTGTCACTCTCAAATAAATAAATAAAAAATTAAAAAAAAAATGTAACTATATGCAATATAGTTGAGTAGTGGCTTATAGAAAGCTTACTTTACTCCAAGAGAATCCTAGACCATAAGGACTATTTAAACAAACAACTGAAAATGGTGGTGGGGAAAAATGCTGGAGAGATGCCTTTACCTGGCTAGAAAAAGTTCCCATAAGTATTCACTTTAATCTTTCAAAGGCTTTAGTTTCCAGAGCCAGGAAAAACTTCCAGAGTATGTACATTACACATGTAATCACTTATTTCAGGGAGAAAATATTTTCCTTTTGTGAGGATCTTTTCTATATCCCATGAAATGAGCAACACAAAACTCATTAGAATTTTAATCTTTCTTAATCATACTAAGATGTCCTAATCATTAAAATCAGGATCTAACACCCCATTTTTCATTATCCACCTTTCCAATTAAATTTCATCTGTCTTCATGTTTTAATGTATCATTGTTTGACAATTAAAAGCCCCAGGAAACATAATTAGGATAGGTTTCTGAGAGGGAGATGTTATGTGAAAAGGCCTGCCTCATCTAATGAAGAGCCAAGCATGCGTATTCTCCTGAAAATATCTCATGATAAATCTACCTATGACTCCTCTCCTTTACTCTGTTTGCTAGGCTTGCTTTTTCTAGCCCCTTAAAATGGCTTGAATAACATGTCAAGGTCAGAGTTAAGCAAGTAAACAGAATCATTAAGTATTTAAGTCCAGTAGAGTCCAATGTCTATTTCTCATCTTCACATGTGAACTCTACAATCTTTTATTTAGTCTAAAATATTTTGTTTGTTTGTTGGCTGTCTAGTTCAGTTGTATTGCTGTAACACCCGAACAAGACTGTAGATGGCGTTGCCCTCAGATTGCTGAACCAGTGTCAAGGCAGAGGCAGAGGCAGAGGCAGACAGAACAACACTCAGCTTCAACATTGGTTTCTCTAGTACAGATGTTTTTGTGTACAAGTAATCTGCACCATACCATCCTTAACTTACAGCTCTCTGATTATGAGAACCAACTCTCTGAGATCACCTTCTCCCTGCATTCACCTAGCAGTCTGTAGGTCTTTTTCTTTATAACAATGTCCTTATTCACTGGTTGTATTCTTACCCTTAATTGCTGCCATCCCTCTTCTATCCTACTCACTAGGAGGAGTGCTGAGATTGAGGGCAATGAAACAGTTTGCTGGGCAAAATCTATGAGTCTAGCCCTCAGGAAAACAAGAGATCTGTGATGTAGGGAGCTAAGATTCCAAGTCCATGCCCCCCATCTGTCTCAGTACCGGCTGGCCATTGTTCAGGAGGTCCTCCTTGAAGCGAAGTTTCCGTTCCAGGTCTTGAATGACAGCATCCTTTGTGCCTTGGATCTCCTCATCAGACGCTATCCTAGCAGTTCTACTGGTTTTCTTTGGAAATCCCCTGCAGGACAAAAGAAAGACAAGGTTGTACAGTCAAGTGCCGGGCATCTACGTCGGATCAAACATTCAAGTTCAACAAGGAGTGCAGTGTATCAACATGCCATTTGTATATATTTTTAGTTTTTACAGTTACATATATTGCAACTAGTATGTAAAGAATCATGAAAGATGGTTTCAGCACTGCAAGACACACTAACTGGAACTAGTGTTTAGAGAAGTTCCAATGCCCAAGGGGAGTATGCCTAAGTAGTTAGGGAAATGCCAATGACAGGGAAGGCCTGTGTTTCAGTGTAGTAAAAAATAATGGTGAAATGTGTTAACAGATTTGAAAATCTGATTGACCTTGTGTTCTGTTTGTATCTTGGGCAATTTTCCTGAACCCTCTGATTAAATACAAATAAAAATGTAGGCAACATATGAATATTAATGTTTCTCCCACATTTTAGTATTCTGTTTTATACTTTGTTTTGTTTTATTTTTGTTTTTGAGGTAGGGTCTTGCTTTAGCCCAGGATGACCTGGAATTCACTAAGTAGTTTTAGGTTAGCCTCAAACTCACAGTGATCCTCCTACCTCTGCCTCCCGAGTACTGGGATTAAAGGTATGTGCCATTCTGCCCGGCTTTATATTATTTTGTAATCTATTTTATTTAGGAACAGTGGCTAACTTACTATAAGCAAACACAGATGGAGTATCATTTATCAAAAGTACTTAGATGGTAAGATAAAAAGCAGACATAAAGGGAAGAGAAAGGAAGGGAGGAGGGTACTTAATAGGTTGATATTGTATATATGTAAGTACAATGATTGGGATGGGGAGGTAATATGATGGAGAATGGAATTCAAAGGGGAAAGTGTGGAGAGGGAGGGAATTACCATGGGATTTTTTTTATAATCATGGAAAATGCTAATAAAAATAAAAAAAGTACTTAGATGGCTCAGTGCTTGCAAAGCCTGCCAGCCTGAGTTCCATCCCCCAATACTCATGTAAAGCCAGACATACAAAGTTGCACATGTGTCTAGAAGTTGCAGCAGCAGGAGGCCCTCTAGCTTCCTCTCTCTCAAATAAATATATAAATATTTCAAAATATTAAAATAAATGTGAAAATTGTTAAAAAAATACTTAGAATTCAAAGCATTTTGGATTTTGCATGGTTTCCCTATCCATTATGAGATACCTTTGAGGTAGGGCTGGAGCCTATACACCCTTTATATGCTGTCTACATACAAGGAATGTCTCTACAGATTCCTTACTGTACCTGCATTCTGACTGTGTGGGCCATCACATTTCAGTCTTTGCATTTTCAGGTTTAGGGGTACTCTAAATCTAAACAAAGTATGTCACTTCCCCTTGGCCTCTATGTACCCATGTAACTAGAGTGAGCCCGTGTCAGATGATATAGGTCTTCAGTCTATGTTTTCATACTAGAGGCATGTCTGCAGGTTTTACCATGGCAGGCAGACCTTATGCTTCCTTGACTTCTAAAACAGGAAAGGTGATATCTTGGGACCTTCTCTCCAAGGACTATAGTTCCCTGGACCATATGAACGAAAGGCCACTGGTACCATATGGTTGAAGGAAGTGGGAATCACTTCTGCTGGCACCATAAGCAAGTTGCTTTCCAGTTTCTTTGCGTTTCCTTCATAAGTGAGTGGAGATTAATGGGAAACGAAATACCATATGAGATGAAATGAAGGCCCTTTCACTACCCTTATCAACAAAAGTGAATTTAAATGACAAAATATGAAAGAAAGCACCTAACAGTTCTGCATATAAACGGGCTGGACTGGGCAGTGGTTCTCAGAATGGACCAGCAGTGTCGGCGTGACCCAGAGGGACTGTTAGCTACAGTTCCACAGCCTCATTCCAAACCTACTGAATCAGAAACTTTGGGCTGGAGCCCAGAAGTCTGTATTTTAACAAGTCCTCTAGGTGATTCTGATACATGTGAACATTTGATAAACAAGTTAGGGAAACTTACATATGTGGTAAAACTATAAAAAGAACCAAGAGAACATTAACATAGAAATTCAGGGTAGTGGTTAAGTCTCCGGGGAGTGTAGTATATGCAACTGGATGTGCAGGAGCTTCAAAGGTACTAGAAGTAGATGGGCATGATTTTAGGATACATTTTATACATATACATACATATATATATATATATATGTTCCTTACTTGAACATTTCATGATAGGACATTTATAGGTTTAATGGTTTACTGAAAATGTGTCACAGTATTGTGTGCCTAACACAGAAAACACCAGTCTGATCTGCAAGACACTGGGTTTACCAACTCTCAGCTTCTCAGTTTCACTCGGTTTTTCTGGAAGCAACAACATCAGCAGCAGTAAGTCCCTAAGGACTGAAGCGCAAATCACGAAGATCCGAGCCAGCCCTGTCATTCATCCTGCGCGCTCCTGAGACTTGCTGTCTTCCCAGTGGCCATTCTTTCTAGTGGTCTTTTGTTTCTTGTTGAATTTTTCTGATTTTATTGGGTGCTTACCCTTCAATGTGCTTAAAGAGGTGATCCCCAACCTTTAATTCAAAGGTGGTTGGTCTAAACCAATTTTAATGTTTTTGATCTATCTCCCAAATAGTGATTTCTTTAGCCAGAGGCAGGTGTCTGGGCTAGTGAGACTGCTATCGGAACAGGAATGAGAGGGAAAGGTGCTCTCGTTCAAAGCCTCCCATCTCTCAAACAGGACGTACAGGAAGAGCAGACCCTTTCATTCACTGGTGATCGCTGTCATAATCATAACAAAGACTGCTGCATTTACTGCACGATGACAAGAGATCCCATGACACGTCAACAATGATGGGTTAGGAAGACAAAGTTCCTGGGCATGTTTGGGGTCAACACTGTGCTAATGTACCATGAACAAGCTCCTTTCTGAGCATTCTTTTCAAGTAAGCAGCCCTGTGTATGTATGCTACTTGTAGGCCAGTTGTCTAAATACCTACATTAGAAAATATCTTGATAAAATCTGTATTCTGAAGGCCATCCCACTTAATTGTTTGGTCCTGCACACTAGAATTAGACATTAACAAAGCAATGAAATAGTGTGACATCCTAAATGGTCAGTCACAAATTAACTTGTATTCTATACTGGGAATTGATCTTACTGTTTTGGGAAATGGGAACTGAACCTAAGACATGTCGGTGGCAAGTCGTGGGAGTTGTGATTTATAATTCCAGTTTTACTTCCATAGGGCCATTTAAAAAGTATGAATAGTTTGCAGGCTATCATAAAACTCTTTGCTATGGTACATCATCAGTCTTCATGCTTAATTATTCCTGGGGAAAATGTTCCAAAGTCTACTCTGTTAGTAATGCCCCGTTTGTTTTCTTCAAAGCACCAATCATGCTGATGTGTGCTTAAATGACTTCTCTCAGCACGGCTGTTTGGGTGACCACAGTGCGTGTGAGCAGACATTTCTACCATGAGTGAACAGAGGCACTGCCTCTCTTCACCTCTCCCTCTCTCCTTCCCCTGTTTACTTAAGGACACTCTGCCACATTCATCTGAAATCAGATGACATGTAAAAAGCCAGGCTTTACATGGGACAACTGGATATTATGCCATTTCAAAGAACATTTTACATTGCCTTGCCTAGAGCCCTACATCAGTGAAACAGAAGACCTGGGTTTTGAAGTCCCCAAAGACAATTGTGGAGATAGTGAGCTCTCCCATGAGCTAATGCTGGGCACGCAGCTTCCCACTGTTACACCAAGCCTGAGCAACCCAAGCGAGCCGCACCACTGTGCCACGAGCAGCCTCTGATGACAGAGGCGTTTCTCTGTTGCAGTCAGACTACACTGAGAGCTGTGTTCTCAACCAATGTGAACCAAAGTGGTAAGAGATGAATACCAAGGACAGAAGAGATCTGATGGGAAACATAGAACTGGTGTTTGTGAAGACAGTCACAATTGTCTTGGACAACTGAACTCCTGTCTGTTTATAATAGAGCAAGACTTGGGTTTGGAAGGCATTTTTCAGTGAACTTGACTTTTCCAGGTGGACTTACAACATCTGCTCTGGAACATTTCATGGATAAGCCATTTATCTTGGCTTGGGTTCCTTCCACCAGGTATTTTATCATTTTTCACAGTACAGTTAAGATTATTCTTCTATCCAAATAAAAATCCTATCCATTCTGTATTTCTTTTAACAAGCCAATTTCCTAAACATAACAAGATTACCAGTATTATGTACTGGATGTGGTGTCTCATGCCTCTAATCTCAGCTCTCAGGAGGCTGAGCAGGAAGATCACCAATTCAAGGCCAACCTGGGCTATCCATACAATCTTGTCTCAAACAAGAACAAAACAACCAAGATTAATAGCATTAGAAGGACATTTACATAGTTTCTGTTTTCTTCCTAGTTTCAAAACATTTTTATCTGTTGAAGGCACTCATATTTTCTTGGTTCTAAATAGTTAGCACTATCATAAGAATTGATCAATGGAAAGATTTGTTAATGTCCAATTCCAAAAACAGATACTGAACATGTAGTAAGACCCTGTGGTAGGCTTAAATATCAATGCAAATGTTGTTGAGTTTAGAAAACAAGCAGTTCATAACGTTACTGACTTCTTGACATGAAATTCTATGAATTAGGAGCAAAACACGTAGTACTTACTCTAAAACTGACAGGAGTCAGAAGAAATAGAAACTAATACTGGGAGAATGGCTGCCAAGAGCCATGTGCAGGAAGACAGACTGACAGGCACCTAAGGCAGACCATGAAGGGTGTGATGTTGTGAGAATCAAGGAGGAGGAGAAGAGAGGCAGAGTTAGCTCAGAAGGGCTGAGACAAAGGCATTTTTTCTATTACCATTTAAGAGACCTAAGGCTTGGGCTCATTCCTTCACGATGATGTACATTAGTTCCCTCCCTGGTAAGTGTGAACTGCAGATGTTAGAAGCAATGTGGCCACACAGGAATACTGGGAAGACAACGTGAGCTCGTGTGCAGTGAGCCCTCAGGACAGGACCTGCCATGATGGGGTGGACTTGGACATGCCAGTACCAAATATCCAGCATGGAAGTCAGTCACAGAGATGAGACTGGCCAAGGGAAACAGAACACTGATAAGGGTTTAAAATGATGCCAGAAAATTCTTCGAGTTTCCTAGAATGTGCAAGTAACCCTTACCAACTCCCTTTTCAGTGCTCAACTTTGTTCTTGATGCTGGGAATGTAATATTGAACACATGGACTGTCGTAGTACTCAGAAAAATAATATTCTACCATAGAGATGGCTGAATTAGGGGGAAGAATAGAGTGAAGGACATACCAGGAAGTGCCACATAGTGACAGGTGCATGCACAGATGGCTAGGTCAGTAGTCCGTCAAGCCTCTAAGGAAGTGACTCTAGAAAGCTACTAGTCGTGTGAAGACCTACAGGGAGAGACCTAGCCTGTGCAGAGGCCCCACATCAGGGTGAGCCTGGCAGGGCAACAGAAAGGCCATCTTGAGGTAGAGAAGGTGTCATTCCTCACACTTACCAAACTTTGAATTTCCTTGTCATCTCTCCCTCTTTTTTTTTTTTTTTTAAGAGTGCATCTTATTGAGATAATATAACTCAGAAAATATTTAGGAAAGTTTGTTAAAAACTTCCAACAGGGCTTAGGGTTAACATGTCAGGCTGGTATTTGATATCAAAAAGGAGCATATGGAGAGGGGAGACACATGGAAGGAAAAGTAATTGTGTGTCAGGTAAAGCATGGGAACTGAGTTTGTTTCCTATAAACATGATTCTGTGTTGGAGTCAAATATAGGAGGGCATGGGTTTGCTTCTCCAGATAGTACCAGTTCTTGATAAGATGGGGCCAGCTCACTAGGAAACAGATGTTCTCTACTCATTTTTTAAATACTTATTCAAAGTAAATCGTACCCAAACCAGAACACTTTACGAAAATCCATACGTGGAGGCAAACCTTACCCAATAAACAGTTCCTAGCAGGCCTCCCATACTGAGCACTTCTGTGTATACATGAAGCCCAACTGTGCACCATGACTGGGCTGTTTACTCAGGCTTTGACAGTAGGTCACCTGCCTTTGAAAACAGTACTCACTTGGCAGTGTGAAGACATTTACAACATATACACAAGCATCTGGAGGGTGAGCTTGTCCAGATATGAGCACCTCCAAGTCCCAGAAGCTCTCCCTCCTCCCTAGACTGCTGAACACCTTGACTGCCTCCTTCTCTTGATAAACTACTCCTGGTCAAGTCTGTCAGTACATTGCAGAAACTCAAATCTGCAGAGTTCAACCTTTACTTAAGAGTTCAGGTGCCTGTCTTTTTAAGTTGGTAAAAGTTCCTTTATTTTCCTGAAATTCAGTGGAATTTGAGCGTAACTAAACCCCACGGCCATTTCAACTCATGAACATGATGGTATTTAGGTATCTTCTATACTGGACGATACCTTATTCATGAATATAAAAAGAGAGCCTAAGATGCACAGTGTTTATCAGTTCTTAGCTGATTTTATGTTAGCAAAGTGGTCAAAAGACAAAAAGTGACCAGCTTCAGCTCTTAGCTTTTACTTACAAGAACATAGGTAACATCACTCTGTAATAGTCATTCTCTTTGCATTGTCTTTGGTGAAGAATGAAATGACAAAGGTACAACTGAGTGATGGCCATTCCTGACTGAGGACACGGCCCTGGGGTGCCTCCGGCCCTCTAAGCCCTGCTCTCTGATGGAGGATAGCAGGGATATCAGTGAGCTATCTCATTGATATCTCAATGCCCAATGCCCCTTCTGTCTGTTGGGTTCTTTTTTATTGGTTACTATTTAACCAATGCTAAGGCATTTCACCAAGATGCTCAGGTAAAGCTTAAAGGTTCAACTCATGTGTGACAAGCAGGCTTTCCCCCCGACACTTGGGAGTCTTTGTGCTCCTGTAACTGCAGTCAAGAAGCATCAGGTAGCAGGGTTACTTAGCAAGGGCTTGTATCTGCTGGGCTATCTCCCCAGCCTAGATACCAGGTTTAGTAACAGGCAACAGTGGCTATCTGCCAAAGGCCATGTCACACTCAATTCACTTTGCTCAGCTCATTCAAGGTGCCTAGCAAAGTGTTCCTCACCTGCCTGTTTCCTGTATGCCAGGTGTAAAAAAGGGGACACTAGGAAGGTTGTAAAAGCAGAGTGTCTTGAATAAAGCCATTCATTGCATCCACATAAAACCCCTGCTTGGGCTGGAGAGATGGTACAATAATTAAGGTGCTTGCCTGCAAAGCCTAATGACTTGGGTTCAATCCCCCAGTTCCCACATAAAGCTGGATGCACAAAGAGATGTATGTATCTGGAGTTTGGTTGCAGTTGCTGGAGGCCCTAGTGTGCCCATTCTCTCTCTCTCTCTCCCTCCCCTTTGTAAATACATAAAGAATGATATAATAAAAAAAGCTCCCATTGCTATATGCTCTTATTTGTGACAAATGGGATAACATTTCAAACTAAAACCTACGTTTCAAGCCTATTTATGTAAACGAGGAAAAAACTAACAGACAATATATACCAGACAAGGTGCACACCTGTAACCCTAGCACTCAGGTAGTGGTGGCAGGAGGACCAGGAATTCAAGTCAAAGTTTGGGGACAGTCTAGGTTACACAAGACCCTGTCTCAATAAAATGAGATGGAGGGGGGAGAAGAAGGACAAGGAAGAGAAGAGGAAGGAGAGGAAGAGGAGAGAGTTGGGATGAAAGAAGGGAATTCCCAAGGGGGAGAAGAAGAGAGACTGTAATTTGGGTTTAGTGTTCCATGCCTGTAATCTAAGCATTCAAGGCCTATGCAGGAGGATAATGAGGCCCTCCCAGTAACAGGAACAAACAAACACCCCCACCCAACCACAGATTAGAAACATTGTGACCCTTGGCATCCTGCTATCCCTCAGGAGAACAGCTCCCCAGTCTGTGAAGGCGGACACAGAGGCCTGATTCTTGGGTATGGAGCCATCCAGATCTACTTTCCAGACTTGGCACTGCTGTATGGAGACCCACAGAGACAGAACTGCTGCCCACACAGCATGGCATTGCCAAATCCTCAAGATCCCCACCTCTAGAGGACAGGTTACTGTGTGGAAAGGCAAGTGGTGGCAGTGGAAGCTGTCAAACGACAGCAATGCCTTATGTTTCATCAAAGTATAAACAGATTTCTTTCTCTGCAGGGTTCCTCAGTGCCTATGTGTGAAGATGTGCAATTCAGTCTGAAGGAAATGAAGATGTTGGAAATTGGTATTTACGATTTTAGTAAAACAAGGCAGGTGGGGAAAAATCTGCTGAATTCCTGTTTAGTTCAGTCATTCATAATCACCCCGTTGCTGGCACTGGACACGATTTGACTACAGTCTGGGAGTTCTTACAATTAGTCTCAGCAGCCCTG
The DNA here is from genome assembly GCF_020740685.1 of Jaculus jaculus. Taxonomy (NCBI): domain Eukaryota; kingdom Metazoa; phylum Chordata; class Mammalia; order Rodentia; family Dipodidae; genus Jaculus; species Jaculus jaculus. Next base: position 186,610,962 of record NC_059102.1, on the reverse strand, counting down.
AAAGGGATACTATCTTTGGCATTTTTTTTCCCGACCATTAATGAAGGATAAATAGCAACATATTTTACTTTTTAATTCAGAATGCAAGTTACAGTTTACAGTATTCTAGAGGAAAACATATTTGGAAGGACACAGTATCCAACTGAAGAATGGATTCTTCAAGTATGTGTGATTGAGCAACAGGAAAATTCCTTCAAGACAAGAGGGCAGCCACATAATAATGGCTTTCTGGGCTGACACAAGCTAAAAATCTGCAGCCTGATATTGTTACCTATCTTTGGCATCATGGTATGTAACATTTTTTGGTATAGCTTTTCACAGGCATACATCAACTTGGCCTCTCCACTGATTTTTATGAGATGTTAGGAATTACTGGGCCCTTGTGGTAACAATTATATTTTGGCTCCAGAAAGTAAGTGTGATAGACATTGCTAAGGAGGTAAGCCCTTCAAACTGGTATCTTCGTGAGAGTTTCTAAGCCAAAGATCTAAATACATCATAACTTCTACCTAAGATGATTTAAGGCCATGACCATGCAGTGCCTTTGAAAGACTATTCCCTTTGATCAAATTCTCCACGAGATGAGAAGTGTCAGATGGATTAGCTGTGTGGTCCTTATCTTCGGGGGAAACAAGACTTCATACCTCTGCAGTGAGGGCACCACCCATTCGGTGCATCTGATAGCCGGCCTCTTTGTAGCAATATGAAGCTTCATTTTCTATCAGTAAAAAAAAAAAAAGGCTCCAGCAGGAAAGTTGGGGACAGAGTTTTTCCTTAGGCTCTCTGACTCAACTTTTAGTAGAAGGCCATTTTCCCATCATTACTATACAGAATCCACTCTTTCATTTACAGATTTGTTTTGACTTATGCTCACTCCAATCCGAATTTAAGAAGAAGCCAGATTTAAACACAGAATTCACATAATCAACACTTGGAAAGTGTCAACAAAGCAAGCCATTGCTCATTGAAGCTCTGTGGTCTGCCTAGTTAAGGCCAGACATAGCAATGCTTGTCTTTTGTGTGTGTGTGTGTGTGTGTGAGCCAGAAGTCGAAATCTGAGGTTTTCCTCAATAGCTCCCCACCCAGTGTCCCTGGCTGACCATGGAACTCACCAATTCAGCTAGAGGAGGCTAGACTAGCTAGTCAGTGAGCCAGGGTTTCTGTCTGGGGCTCCCCGGTGCTGGGGTTAGGGGTGCATGCACGACTTCTGACATTTTTATACAGCTGAGGAGCTATTGCCCCCGTCCCAAAATGCCTGTCCCTAATGTGGTACTGGTATGTCCCGTCAATGGAAAACTGCCTAAGAATAAACATAAATCCAGTGTCTCCTAGTTTATTCCTTAGTAACGGCCTATCATGTCTGTCCCAAGCATGAGGCCTCTGACAAACAATGCAGTAGGCTTTCAACAGGAGTAGCCGCCCCTTGCTAACGCTTATGTTTTCCTTTTGAGACAAGTTCTCACGTAGCTGAGGCTAGACTGGAACTTCTGATCCTCCTGCCTCTACCTCACAGTGCTGGGATTATAGGCATGCCTTCCATCCTTGGTGGGCGAGGTGCTGAGGAGGATGGAACTCAGGACTTCATGAGTGCTAGGTAGCACTGTACCTGTGGAGCCGCATTCCCAGCCAGCCTTCACGCTTACTCACTTTTGAAATCTACCCTGAAGTGAGTGCTGGTCTCGCTCAGATTCATTTCACCCTCCAGCAAGTCAAGCCAACACTTGGCTGATGTTTCTCCTGAAGGTTATATACTGCACTTTTATCTAGTAGACTATGGTTTCCTATTTTAAAGAGTTTTACAGTTGTCACTGTGAGATTAGGAGAAACAGATATATCATCTGAGCGGTTAAGGAGTTTTCCTACAAAGAAGCCAAAGGACCCAGGTTGGATTCCCCAGGACCCAAACAAACCAGATGCACAAGGTGGCACATGCGTCTGGAGTTCATGTGCAGCAGCTGCAGGGCCTGGCGTGCCCATTCTCTCCCTCTCTCCCCCTCCCTCTTTCTCGGTATCAACTACATAAAAATATGCTTTTTTTTGAGGTAGGGTCTCACTCTAGCCCAGGCTGACCTGGAATTCACTATGTAGTCTCAGGGTGGCCTCAAACTCACAGCAATCCTCCTACCTCTGCCTCCCGAGTGCTGGGTTTAAAGGCGTGCGCCACCACGCTCGGCAAAATACATATTAAAAAAAAGAAAGAGGAAGAAAAAGCGAAATCCTGTCATCTGCCTAGCGACCACTGTTGGCCAGGGGCTCAACTGCTACCATCATTTCTCACCTGATCTTACACTTCTGGTTTAACTGCATCAGGGTATGAAGACATTTAATGCTTTACCCCAAACTTGGATGTGTTGAAGGCTTTATTAACTCTGTTTAGTTTTTCTCACTTATTTTCCTCACCCAACTCCACCTAGCATATTACTGATCTGAAATACGGATGCAGCATGGAGCTGCGAGCCCTTGGAGTGAGACAGACACACGGAGTCCATCTCAGGTTAGTGACCATGTGACCCTGGGCAGGTCATTTAGTTAGGGAGTGTGACAAGGACACCTCCTAGGAGTGTCGTTCGTAGGGGGTGGAACGAGACACCGTGAGCGGCTTAGGCGCACGTGTAGTAAAAGGCAGGGCAGGGCACCCAGGCGGGGACCCCAGGAGCAAGCGCGGGTGTCACTCACGCGGGGGTGACGCCCCGGGGCAGCCCCAGGGCGTTGACGGCGGCGGGCGGCGGCTGCGAGGGCAGCAGCGCGCTCAGGAAGGCGGCGGGCGTCTGGCCGGGCGCGAGGCGGGCCGCGGGCGAGGGCGAGGGCGCGGGCGCGGCGGGCAGCGGAGGCGGCGGCGGCGGCAGCGGGAACACGTCGGGCACCGGGAAGGCCGAGCTGGGGCTGAGGGCCGGCGGCGGCGGCGGCGGCGGCGGCGAGGGCGAGGACGGGCCCCAGGGCGCGTCGGGCTCGGGTCCGAAGGGCGGTCCGGACGCGCGGCCGAGGCGCTGGGGCGTCGGGGACATGGGCGACGGCAGGCTGGACGAGCTGGGGCTGGAGGCCGGCGTGGGGCCCCGGCTCTGCGCCGCCGCGATGAACTGCTTGGGGCGCGCGTAGTTGAACGAGCCGGAGGACTGCATGGAGGAGGCGGCGGCGGCGGCGGCGGCTCGGGACGCCAGCGCGCTCATGGGCTCGGCGGGCGCCGGCGACACGCAGGCCGCGAGCTCGGGGAAGGCGGGCGGCGGCGGGAAGGGCGGCGACGGCGGGGTGCCCGGGGCCGCGGGGGAGCGCGCGCCCGCCTCCTGCTCCAGCCGCACCTGCTTCTGCAGCTGCTGGAGCTGCAGCGGGTCCCTGCGGACAGAGAGAGAGAGGCGACACCGTCAGAGAGGTGGTGACATGACTCTCAGACCCACCTTTCCCAAGATGCTCCAGCGTGCGGGGCAGGGGGAGGTCCCGGTGACGGGAGACCCTGAGGTGTGGGGGCTGGTCTCTTGGGCACCAAGTGTCAGCCGCTGACATGGGATGGGCCAGGTCAGTGTCTGACCAGTTTGCTGATCCCAGGAAACCTGTCCACCTTCCACGAGCTGTATTTCAACACAACCAGAGAAAAATCAAGAAATCAGAGAAAAATCAAGAGAAAAACTTGGCATCAAGAGAGTGACAAGATTTCTCAGTCTTTTTGTCACCTATACCCAATGTTTTTTTTTTTTTTAAGATTTTATATTTTACTTATTTATTTGAAAGGGAGAATGACAGGAAAAGAGAAAGAGACAGAAAGACAGAACGGGCACCCCAGTGCCTCCTGCCACCGCAAGCGCGGGTGCACACACACACTCTCTCCCCCCCTCTCTCTTTCTCAAATAAATATTTTAAAAAATCAAAACAAAACAAATAGGCGTGGTGCTTTGTTGGCAGCACTTGGAAGGCAGAGGCTGGGGCCTCAGGAGTGCAAAGCTACATGGTGAGGTTGAGGCCAGCCTGGGGTACGTGAGACCTTGTCACAAAACAAACATACAAACAATAACAAAAAAAACCTGAGTGAAAACAAGTAAACACTTTCATTCTGAGCATCTTCCTTGAAAGAACCTTTGGTATTTAACTCTACAATGCCAAGTACTTATACAAACCTTAATACAGACTGATAAAGTATGCCACAGCTCAGGCTGGAGAGATGGCTTAGCAGTTAAGGCACTTGCCTGAGAAGCCTAAGGACCTATGTTCTACTCTCCAGATCCCACATAAGCCAGAAACACAAAGGTGAGGCAAGTGCAAGGTTGCACATGCCCACTAGGAGTTCAACTGCAGTGGCTGAGGCCCTGACATGCCAATTCTCTCTCTCCCTCTTTCTCTCTTAAATTAAAAAAAAATTAAAAAGTGTGCCATAGCTCAAACAACTCAAACAAATGACAGTGTTTTTAACATATAGGTATACAATAAGCAATAATTTACAAATCTTTTATTGTAGGTTTCTTTCCCCAGCATTTTCCATTTAATAAAAGTAAGCAGCAAACAATTGGAAAAAACCTGCCTTTTTAACAATCAAGTTTTCTTATATAATTTGATTGTATATGTAAGATGTTTCCCCGGCTGCTGAGGTGAACATAGGGACCAATGGCTGTCAAAATAAACTTCAACAGAAGGTGGCACTGTGAGCAGCAGATAAAATAGGAGCAATTTTATGGAAAGGCAGTTATTACTTTAAACTTTAAAAAATAATATTTAAAAAGTTCCCAAAGCTTTTTGATCCCCAGGGACTTAATCTTCAAACACAAAGACTCCCAAAGCCCAGAGCAAGAAAGGTGAAGCCATGGATGAGACATGAGAATATGGTTCCAAATTCTTCATCTTTGCAAAACATCAAAGATTCCTAAGGACAAGGGAGTTAGTTGGTGGTGGTGGTGGTGGTGGTGTGTGTGGACGGGGAGGGGAGTCCCACTGGATTAATTTGAGCTTTTTTTTTTAAATTTGGTTTTTGGAGATAGGGTCTCGTTCTAGCCCAGGCTGACCTGGAATTCACTATGTAGTCTCAGGCTTGTTTCAAACTCACAGCGATCTTCCTGAGTTCTTGGATTAAGCAGTCATGTGGCTGCTGGGACTCACCACTGCCCTGAGACCCCAAATATCTATGTAGTGTGGGCAGACTCTGGCTCATGTGCTCCTGCTTCATGACTTGAGAGCTTGTAAAAGCCACCCAGCAGCTCTCAAACCCATGACCCAGCAATCTCACGCCCCATTCCCTAAAGCTACATCCTGGACTGCCTTTATTAGCTCTGCATATTGTCAAGCAAGGAAAGACACCCTCTTCTGGAATCCTCTCCCACACTTCAGCTGACACTGTGCCTGGGCTGGAAGCGACCTAGGTGGCACCCCACAAAGACTGCCACTCCTCTTCTCTGCGGCCTCACTCCTCACAATGGCGAAGGAGCCACAGCTGTGTCTGAAGGTATTTTAAGCATGGCCTGCATCAGCACATGGCCTGAGGTGTGGTTCTTGAGGCTGCTGCAGACATCACATGCCATCTCCCTGGGGTGAGGAGCCATCTGCTCCTGGAGGAGGGAGTGGCTCTGAGAAGCCACCTACATTGGTTCTGGCTTCCCATCACCTCATCCTTCTCAAGCAAGAAAGACTAGGGGATTTGCTAAGCAAATGGTTTCGGAGCTGCTGAGGTGCTACTTGGAGGAAGGTAATAGTCCAAGGAATTATTAATATGGCATTTCAAAGGAAATCTTGTGGTTTGGCTGCTGCTCTGTTGCACTGAAGAAGTTTGCTGGGATATCTGCTCTTTCATGTTTCAGTGCTTCTATGCAAAGAATATAACAGAATATGCAATATAATATAATATGCAAGAACGTGCAGGTAATCAGGGACCCAATACACTGATCTTGAATCTTCAAGTGTTTGGCTTGATTTCTGTGCAAATGACAGCTTTGCTCAAGTACTTAAGTGTACTTGAAACCTGGATTTTGAAATCATGAAATCCACACTTTTAAATCATTTTCTCCAGCCTTATCAAGTTACTGTTATGAAAGTTGATTTGCACAGAGATTGAAAGACAAAGAAAGCAACTGTCAGAAACTCAAGGTTGTCTGTGGCCTTCAGAAGTTACTTAAAATTTACTTATGCAATAGGTAAGAGGGTAAGAATGCTTGCTTCTGAAGCATGAGGGCTTGAGAGGGCCCCATTAGCCCCGAGTTTGATCCCCCAGCACTCTTGTAAATAGCTGAGTGTGGCCAAGCATGCCTGTAACCCGAGCCTGTGGGGAGCAGGGAGAGGAGAACCTCACTGGGGCTGGCTGGTCAGCCAGTAGCTCTGGGCTGAGGGAAAAACTGCTTCACGAAAGCCCGTTCTCTCTCTGAAACAAATATTTATGAGAATCTGTGAGAGATAGAGGAGGACATCTGGCGTTCTCCTCTGGCCTCCACATCTGCACACAGGACACATGCATCTGCACACATATGGATATACCTTACACACCATGACACACATACGATAAACACACACACATGTTATTTGCCATAAAAAATTTCAATTTTTTTGTTTTCCTAACTTAAGCTGACCTGGAATTCGCTATGCAGCCTAGACCAGCCTTGAATTTCTCAATCTGCTATCTTTCTACTGAAAATGAAAGTGAACTGAACCTTTGGGGTATACTGTGTGAAGAGAAAGTTATTGTAAGTTGCTACAGTACCAAGGACATGTTGAATGTTATATTGCTTGAATCTTAGGTTATGCACCACTAATCCATTAATCTCCCTCCTGACTTTTTCTCCTCTCTCTTCACCACACCCTCCCTTCAGGGAGTCTAAGAAGTACCCCACTCTTCAATTCTAAACGTTTCTAGACCTCAGGAAAAAAGCCACCCAAACCTTCTGGTGTGAACCTGTCTATTTGCAAATGGGAAGAGGTGTACAGTAGCTTGGTCAAGTTTACAGACCCATGTTAGAACCTATGACTGCCTTTTGCTTCTTTTACTATACAAAGTATGCCAGCATCAAAGAACTTTGACCTTACAGAAAAAAAAAAAAACAAAAAACTAGGGTTCTATTCCCTCCTCAGTACTTTATCAGTTGCATGGATGGCTCCTTGCACAGATGAATAGTCCAGGATTTTGTTTTGTTTTGAGACAGTGTCTCCCACTCACTCAAACCCAAGGTGACCTGGAATTCGCTATGCAGCCTAGATTCCTCTTGAACTCCTAGCCAATCTTCTTGCCTCAGCCTGCCAAGTGCTGGGATGATAGCAGTGAGCCACCATGCTTGGCTTGACAGATCAAGTTACATATTTAAGAATATATGACTTCAGACTTTATTCATTTTAGGATGACATAGGACAGAATAAGGTTTGGCAGCATACAGGAAGGAAACACATAAACACTAACCCAATGGAGTCCCCCATCTTACATGATAAAAAAAAAAAAATCAAGAACCCACTCCAATAGTTTTCACAAAGCTTTCAACAAGAATAATCTTACAGATGGTTGTATTGGGCAAATGTTTAGATTTGATAAAGTTTGTGGTGGCCTGAATGTGATGTCCCCATAGCCTTAGGTATTTCTGATTAAGCTTAAGCTTCCTGGGCTGGAGAGATGGCTCAGCAGTTAAAGGTGCCTACTTGCAAAGCCTGACAGACGGTTCAATTCCCTAGTCCCCATGTAAAGCCAGATGTGAAAATGACTCATGTATCTGGAGTTCGTTTACAGTGGCAGGAGACCTTAGCATGCCATTTCTCTCTCTTTCCTGTCCCTCTCAAATATTATATGTGTATGTATGTGTGTGTATATATATATATGCATGCATGTATGTATCTTTTTTTTTTTCGAGGTAGGGTTTCACTCTAGTCCAGGATGACCTGTAATTCACTATGTTATCTCAGGGTGGCCTCGAACTCATGTTGATCCACCTAACTCTGCTCCCGAGTGCTGGGATTAAAGGCGTGCACCACCACGCCCACCCACAAAAATATATTTTTAAAAATGATTAAGCTTCCTACTTAAGTCTTCAGCAGGCAGAGCCCTACTGTAGAAGGTGTGTTACTGGGGTCGACGGACCCTCAGCCTAGCCTACTCGATGTGCTCTGAAGCAGCTCGGGCTGGTGGGTGCTGGCTGCTTCTCTCCCAACCCCCTGCTGTGGATGCATGACAACCTAAACCTGCTTCTTCTGCCATGATGAGGCTTCCCCTGGAATCTGGAAATCTGAAATCAATACTTTCTTCCCATAAACTGCCTCTGGTTCTGTGTTTGTCTCAGTGAGAGGGAAGTGTATAACCCAACTCATTTTCCAGTTAAGGCATCTATCCTACAACCACACTAAAGCAAGATGGGAAGGAAGAAGAAACCAGACTGTGAGAGCAGCCCCAAGCAGCAGCACCGTCCGAGAAGGGGCTAGTTCCCCAGTGAGGCTGCTACAGCCTGAACCTAGACGAGCTGTTAGCTGTGGGTGATTAAATGAACACCAGCTCAGATTCACAGGATGAACTCAAAAGAGCCTTTCCTGTCAGAAAAGAACAACCCTGTCAAGCCTGGTGACTTCCAAATGGATCTCTGACAAGAGGGAAGAGAGTTCCACTTACTGCAGGGATTTTCCTCACAACTGTTTACCATTGCAAGTGGCTGGCCAAGGAGTAGCAGAGGCAGATTGGAAGACTTTCAGCACTGTTCTCTCTCTTAGGCCTAGGCATGGGGTGCCTGTCATGTGCCTGGAACTGGATCAACCCATTGTAAAGTTGCCAGAGGCTAGTGAGGTCAAGTGCTTTATCCAAGGACAGAGCCTATGTGTGAAAGATCAGGGCTCATACAACCTTGTTCTTCATCCTCTCCTAAGTGTCCAGTAACAAAGAGGCTCCCTGAAAGATATAACATTATTACTGCACACTACTGTTTCTCTGGAGAACTGCTGCCCAAGCTCAAAATAAACAATGAGAAAAGAAACTTCTGGAAAACAACTTTTATGTAAATTGGAAATTCCCAGCTATGTCTCTTGAAAGCAATGTTTGAGTTGTGAGAAATAATCTGTCCCCTGTTCAAACTAATATAGATGGAGGTGCATAATTGTCATAATTCTCAAGATCATGAAACTTGAAAACATTTGTAATTTTAGAGTACATAAGCTATTTATATGTTTTCTTTCATTTGATTGTGTAATACAGAAATCACTGTATGACAAAGAATGGCAGTCCAGCACCCTGTGAGTTGTGAACTTCTCTGGTCCTGCTATCCATGCACACTTTGAAGGCAAGGACTGGAACTTGAACTTAACAAAACACTAAACATGGCAGACTCAGAATTGTCAAGGAAAAGTATTCCATACCTGTTTAAGCATATTTAAGAAAGATAATTCCTAGCTGGGCATGGTGGTGCAGGCCTTTATTCCCAGCACTCAGGAGGCAGAGGTAGGAGGATCGCTGTGAGTTCGAGGCCACCCTGAGACTATATAGTGAATTCCAGGTCGGCCTGGACCAGAGAGTGAGACCCTACCTCGAAACACCCCCCCAAAAAAAAACAAACAAAGAAAAGAAAAGAAAAGAAAAGAAAGAAAGAAAGAAAGAAAGAAAGAAAGAAAGAAAGAAAGAAAGAAAGAAAGAAAAGCAACCCTACAGCAAGGAGAGTGTCCTGTAACGGACTGGGGAAGTTTTAGAAATTTCCCAGTGAATTTGAGAATTAGGGGATAAGTCACTGCATGTTCCTGATCTCTATTTCTTTCTGGAGAGTCTCGCTCAGCATCCTATGACTAGACAATATATTAATTTCTGGAGCTTATGAAATCAGTGTGGTATGAAACTCCAAACGTGCCCGGCCAGGTAGAACTGACTTCCTTTGCCAGTGCTCCCACTTCCACCGCTTTCCTGTGTTCGTGCTGCAGCTGTCGTACTTGCGTTCAGTTACTTACGCTTCAGCATATTCAAATTCAAATTGTAAAAACTGAGCCAACTTCTTGACAGTCAAGATGCACGCATGTCCTGTGCGTGGTGGTGCACACCTTTAATCCCAGCACTCAGGAGGCAGAGGTAGGAGGATTACTGTGAGTTCGAGGCCACCCTGAGAATACATAGTGAATTTCAGCTCAGTCTGGGCTACAGCAAAACCCTACCTTGAAAAACAAACAGCAACAACAAAAAGATACACTCATTTGTTTGCTTTAGTGCTAATTTACTGCCCATCTTAAAAGGTATAAAATCCCAATGTTGAGAGTAATATTTATTCTATAATAATCTAAGTCACAAAGTATGACATGTAATGCATGAAAATGCAAGCAAATGCTCTTAACTGCTGGACCATCTCTCCAGCCCCATAGATATGAAAATGACACAGCAAATCCCATCAGATTGTGTGCTAACTTAAAACACTAAGAGAGAGCAAAAAACATCAGTGTCAGCCAAATGAGAACATATGACATTGCCCTTAAAGGGGTATGAACATAAATATAACTATGAGTCCAAGTTCATTCTCCAGAGGTTGCAAGACAGAGCAAGGGTAAAGATGTGGGTTTGGTGCAAAGGACAAGTTGAAAGTGATCATTTCTTGGGAATGTGCATTTATTTATCATGTATTGCAAAATGACAGAGGTTTCTCTGCAAAGCCCCATTCTTTGATCTTTAATTCATTTTTAGCCTTTTGTAAATTGTGTTGACTCTAGAGAGAGCCAGAACTGAACATAATTAATTACACAGGAGGGTTCCAGGGAAGAAGTGGCCTGATCAAAATCAGCACACGGCTTGAGTGGCTTTAAGACAGATCTGTCCTTTGCATTTAGAATAAGAACCACATTTGGCTTTGCTACAGAAAGACAGTAGCTTTTATGTCTTCATTCATAAAGCTGATCTCTGTTTGAAGTCATTCCTTGTACCATGATAAAGAGAGAAGGAGCCACTGCTGACCAGTTCTTAATCCTCCTGGGAACTTCTGAGAAATCAAAGGAGGCTACATTTCTCTCATGTGGTGCAAGAGTAAGGACTGAAAAGATGGGAAGCTGGGGTTCTGTCCAGGGGAACTCTCCCTCAGAAACTGAGTCCTGCAGCTGGCTCCTGAAGTGGAGAATTCACATCTTGGAGGTCCACGTGAGTTGAACTCTGTGCAGAGCAAAGTGCAAGGCTGTAGGACGTTCTTCCAAACTTTTATAGTCCCACCTAAATCTCAGGGTTTGTAACCTTACACGAGCTTTGTGATAACAGGTGGGGCTCTGGTGATGTCAGCAGTCATGGAAGGACGTACAACACTGGGGTTTTGGCTTCGGCCTCTTTGGGGGAGGAATGCAAGGTCAGGTTCTGAAAGCACTAACTCAGCACTGCAGTGAAATGTGCCTTAGTGATTTTCATTTCTACTGCTTCAAAGGCCAGTGAAAACAGCAGGAAGACATTAGCTGCTGATTCTTATAAGAGCTATGCTAATTTAGTGGACATTAAAGGAATACAAACTGTTCCTAATTGAAAGTACATGGGATTAAATCATAACATAGGCAAAGTATATTTTTGAAGAAAAATCTGTTTTCTAACCTTTTTTTTGTCAATGCTTGAGGCAAAATCACTGATCTCATTTTCTAATTGAAACCCAAAGAGAATTCCCTGTGAGACAGATGTTGAAGAACTTTTAGTCTTTAGGCAGAAAATTTCTCTTGAGATTTTTGAAGAACTGGGGAGAAACAATGAACAAATAATTAACTTGCTGCCATACAATTAAATAAAGAATTTGGCATATTTCAAGGTTGCAGATGGTTAACATTTCTTGAACTTTCCATTTTACCACTGTAGGGGCTTCTGCCATCTCCATTTTAGCTCAGGCTGAGATGAATATATGGAATAGTTGATTGAACAGTGGTGTAAGAATGTATTACTACTGAGGAGGGTCATATCTTTAAAGAGAAATAATAATCAATACATGCTTACTACATGTCTACAGAATAGCCACTCCCTGTGTCTCTGTGCCCTCTTCAAATGTTTTCTCTATAGGGCCTTTCTCTCTTAACTAAATTTGACAAATATAAAACCCTTAGTGTCTGTTCCATCCAGTGGTATAACAGCAACACATAGCTGTGTGACTAATCTGAGAGACATCACCATCAGCATGTCAGTTATTTACAAGTAGAACACAAAGTCAGCAAAATAGAGATGTTCATTCAAGAAGTTCAATTACAGCTCTGCCAAGAGCTGTTTATGATTTTATTTATTTTTATTTATTTATTTGAGAGTGACAGACAGACAGACAGACAGACATAGAGAAAGAGGAAGAGATAGAGAGAGAATGTGTGCTCCAGGGCCTCCAGTCACTTCAAACGAACTCCAGATGCATGTGCCAACTTGTGCATCTGGCTAACGTGGGTCCTGGGGAATTGAGCCTCGAACAGGGGTCCTTAGGCTTCACAGGCAAGTGCTTAACCACTAAGCCATCTCTCCAGCCCCTGTTTATGATTTCTGACAGTTCACTTATCCTTTCTGGGGCCATCTTTTTTCAGTTTTGAAATGGAAATTTATAATGTGATATATATACATCTATCTATCTATCTATCTATCTATCTATCTATCTATCTATATATGATTTCAATAAACTTAGATTTTTATGACCTGTGCACTTTAGCTCTTTAAGATTTAAACAATATAAAGAAACTATTTTTTAAGGAGCAAACAACTAAATCAGCAGTTCACATATGGAATATAAACCTTTTCGTTCTTTCTACCACAACACTTTTATTGCTTAGCCTGATTTTGTATATCTTCCCAAAGTTTGTTTGTGCTATTTTGCTGGACATAAAGGTAGGCTGAGGGTTAGGCTTTGTCTGGGCTCCGGAATCTTGCAGTACCATTGCCTCTCTGTTATCTTGCAGCATGTGACAGTGACTCACCACCCCTCTTTCTTAAAGCATTCTTCTCCCTGCCATCTCATCCTGCTTCTGATGCTCCACATTGTTTCCCTCCCTGGCTCTTTTCCAGCTCTTTCAATCTGGGGATTCCTCCAGGAGCTAAGCTTTATGATCTTCCTTGCACAGTCCCTGCCTCACCCTCACTCCCTGATCTCTAACTGGAATATCAGTCCTGAGATTCAGCTGTTACTCCCACATTAACAAATGTACTTCCCACTGCAGACTCAGCATGTCTGAAACACAGCCTCTCTCATCCCAACTCCTCTCCCTAACACCTGATATTCAAAATCTCCACAACATAATGCCAGATGGTCTCTTTCCACTTTTTTCATTCTCCCAAATTTGTCTCCTTGTTCCTCAAATTTACTTGGGTTTTCTGTCCTTTTGGTCTTTTCTCATGTCCTGCTCTTGTTGAGGAGACCCACCTCTGCCCATTTTTCTCCATTCACTGGGGCGTTTGTTCTTGGGTACTCATCTCACTGTCCATCTCTTTTGGCAGCCCTCCCTGATACTGCCTTGCAGACCTTTCTCCGGTTCCCAAGCTGCTCCAGCTCAAGGCTGATGTACTCTGTTGGCAGTGGCAGAAGTGTTAACACACCTCTCACCAACAAACCAGGTCTCCCAGGCTCATGTAGCATGACAGTGCTTGGCAAGTAGATGCATTAATTCCCTGTAGAGACTGCTAGGCGTCCTTTGACATGACATGTAGGGAAGGGACATGTGTCTTGTCCTAAGGGGTGGGTATATAGTTATATCTATGGAAATGCAAACACAAGTATTAGCATTAGTGCTCGTATAGCATCAGTACTTACATTTCTGGCTTTCTAGTGTCTAAAATGTTAAACTCCCATCCCCAAAGGAGAGTGTTTGTGGACCTGGCAAACTGAGTTCCTAACTTGGCATCTGCGAGGCACTCATCCCTTCATGTTCCAGGCAGTGGCTGGCTGTACTGGTGCCCATTTTCCATTTTATTTGGTTATTAGTCAAAAATGCATGAAGTTTATGTTTGCTCTGAGAAGCACCTCAGGGATATTTTACTGCTAGCTGAGAACTTCGGATGTCTCTGGGTGACTCTTTTCCTAGACAGGACCCGTCCTTCCCTCACCACACTGTTTTATAACTCAACATGGACGGAATCGTGAGGTAACAAAGTTGGTCCCTGTATGGAAAGAGGATCTGTGTGTCCATGTGTGGCAGATCATAAACACCCAACAGCAGCACTGACTGCCTAAGCTGGGTCTCCACTGTGAAGCAATGGTGTCTGCTTGGGGCATCACACTGATGTCCATACTCATTCTTTTCCAGGGTTGTGGAGTTCCTGTCAAGAGTTACAGGCTGATGCTAACTTGAAGAATGTGGAGGTTGAGGTCAAGCCTTCTGTGGACAGATAATGAAGCCAATGGTTGAAGACATGGCTGTAAGTGTTCATAAAAGCAAGTAATAATTCACGAGCAGGCAGAGAACTGAATGAGTTCCTCTTAAAGTCACTTTCCTGAGACTCTAGGTGGTATGGCATCCATGTTTATCTATCATTTATCTGTCATTCTTCCTTTCATCTGGTAGTGGCCTTTTCCTTCCTGTGCATACCTATTTCTACCCCACTTCTGGAGCTCTGCCAGTCATATTCCCCCAGCCATTGGTAACAGGGTATGTGGCTCAGAACTACTCAATAATTGTATGGATCCAGCAAACCCAGGAGAAATACATAAACCTGGTCAATCAGAGCCTTTCCTTCTAAGTTTCAATACTGAACATGGATGAGGAAAAAAATGTCTTTTTGCTCTTTCATACTACCAAAACAGGACAGAATCCCTAGATTTGCTGCCTGTTATGGAAGAGTCTGTAGGAAGAAGTCAATGGCATGGAAAAGGAGCCAAGTTGACAGATAACAGACAATGGAAGAAGGAAGTTAAATTCATGGTAGTATTTTAGCACCTAGATCCAAATAACCCTCAGAAAAATTTGATTTCTGAATTCCACTTACCAATTAACTTCTCTTTTTCCCTTTTCCTCCTTAAAAAAGTTATTTTAAATTGTCTCTAAAACTCGCGTATTTATTTGACAGATATGGAAACTTAGCAATATTTTCAACTGGTTGGTGCCAAAGGCCTGACAAGAACATCATGCTGGGAGCATAGTAAAAATTAACCCCATAATACTGTTTCAGACTGCAGTTTCAAGTGAATGGAGGAATGCACTGTGCAAAAAGTTGTAAAAGAAACAAATGATTAAAGGAGTTCATTTCGGAAAGATAAGTCTAGAATATAAGTGGAGGAAGTTTGTGATTTTTACATTTTATGAATTACAATGTTTGAATTTTATGAAATCATATAGATGTAAAATGGTTAAAATGACTCTTAAAATACAGAGGCCTAAGTATGCAGTTCAGTGTTGGAGTGTTATATAACACATATTAGGATGTACATTTCATGTCCAACACCATAAAAATAAGTAAATATGCACATAAAAAATTCTGGAAGTTTATATGAAAGAAGATACAAGGCTGTTGCCAAAGTAACTAAATATCTTGGAAGCATGCGAAAGGATTCATTTCTTCATTCCCCATGTTTGAAGCGACCAGGAGAGTCATCCTTTGAAGACCTTAGTCATTAGTCATAGTAATTACTACTGCTGCTATCACCAGCAGCCTGATGATAGCTAATTAGTAGTAGTTTAAGTGACTGTGAACCAAACCCCAGTATGAGGTGCTTTATCTACCAAAACTCATCTAATCTTTTAACATCCTAGGAACAG
Organism: Jaculus jaculus; assembly: GCF_020740685.1. NCBI lineage: Eukaryota > Metazoa > Chordata > Mammalia > Rodentia > Dipodidae > Jaculus > Jaculus jaculus. The sequence goes on along the minus strand of NC_059102.1, from coordinate 186,595,380 downwards.
TGGTTGTAGAGATGGCTTAGTGGTTAAGGCATTTGTCCACAAAGCCAAAGGGCCAACTTATAATCTCCCTTTTATAGCAAGGAAACTGAGGCATGAAGACATGTAAATTTGTTTGGGGTTGCACAACTGGAATGCACCATAGTGTTACGTGTGTCTAATCAAAGTGCCTTAATGTCCCCAGTACTGACAATGTGCTTGGTGACTTCTCCAGAGAGAAAGACAGATAGAGAGAGAGAGAGAGAGAGAATGGGCACGCCAGGGCTTCCAGCCACTGCAAACGAACTCCAGACGCATGCGCCCCCTTGTGCATCTGGCTAACGTGGGACCTGGGGAACTGAGCCTCGAACCGGGGTCCTTAGGCTTCACAGGCAAGCGCTTAACCACTAAGCCATCTCTCCAGCCCGACAGACCTTTCTAATTTAGGTTCCTTCTAGGGTGTGACTCCCTGTCACTCCCCTCGCCTCTGTTTCTGTATTATTGAACTATAGATATTGCTATAGAACTCAAAACTGCTCACGACTGATATAGCCCATGCCCTGAAGACATTCCGTGTATTTAGTTTGAAGTAGTTAGGTTTCATGAAACAGGCTTTAAAAAATGTATTGGAGAAGCTGTAAGAATTCACAAAGCAAGAAGAGATGGGTGTCCAAACCAAAGCACTGTGTTGACTTCCATGACGCCTTCTTTCAGTTTTGGTTATCACTGGACAGCATTCATTGTATTAGGAAGCTGTCAGATGCCTAGTCTCTGAGCAGACATCATCTACTTACAGTTCTACACTTGTCCCCAAAATGTAGAGGGGTATGAGGAAGAAGCTGATAGGTAAAGGTACATAATTTTTAAAATTATTTATTTATTTGTACATGAGTGTGTGTGTAGCAGTGGTGGTGGGGAGGAGCCAGGGCTACTTGGAGTTACAAGTGAATACTGGATGCTTACACCACTCACTTTTTGTGACTAACATGTAGATAGCTGGGGAACTGAAAGTAGGCTGACCAGGCTTTGCAAGCAAGCACCTTTAACCACTGAACCATCTTCCCAGGCCTTGAGTTCATAGTTTGCAAGTAAGATATGAGTCCAAATGTCTGAGTGTCCAAAGGCATGGTACATAATGGCACTGAAACCTCCGTAAGAGTTTCACAGTTCAGGTTTCCAGCTACTTGTAGCTCTCATCCTCATCTCCACTTTAATGGAACATTTCTTACTGACAAAGTAAAGAAACAAACAAAGCAATGTGCAAAGTACTTGGGACTGAACTCTTACACATGGCTTTGGTTTTGAAATGTTGAAATCTCAGACAGCCCTGGTCATTTAGAACCTCCGGCCCCTGAGCCGCACAGCACACTCCCTGGCAGAAGTGACTGCATCGCCATTTGTGTGGGCCTGGCCTCAACTAAATCACTCTGCATCTCAGTTTCCTCATGATCGGTGAACTAGCAAGTTGGGTCTTCATGCAATTAAAAAGCACTGTCTGGTCTTCAAATGTGTATAGCCAAGTCCTACAAATATTCTCATAAGCTATGTTACTCAGCCTCTTGAGAGACTGTATCACTAACTATGCTGGGATTTAGGAATATATTATACATGTTGATGAAAAACATGTATTTATAAAGATGGTTTTTTGTTCCCAAGTTTCTATTAACATAGGATGATCAGTGAATCATTTCTGAATAAATAAAACATTGTCAATACATTTTCCACATATTTTGGTCTCACAAGAGTAAATAAATGGAAGGAATGTGCAGTTGGCTCTGGATACTTGGAGTAATTTATTTCCCCTTAAAGGTCAACTATTGCTAGTTTGAATATTAAAAGCCAAGACATACAAGCCAAGGGTTTTGTGACTGTAGACTTTACCCTTCACCAGGCTCCCCTTCCAACCCCTCATGTGAAGGAAGCTGCTGTGGAGAAAACCCCTCAAAAATGCACTCTGGAAACCTCAGGAGATGTTGCTTAGCAGATGAATTATGACACTTGTGACCATGGAAAAGAACTGTGGATTTGAAATGGCTTTCAACCCTTCTTAGCTTTTGACCAGCTAACCTTCACATTCCTTAGAGGCCAAAGGATGAGATGCAGTAATGGCAGGTCTAGCCAGCCTTTCCCCTCATGATGCAGATCCGACCTGCAGCAGCAAACAAATTCTATCCATACTTGTTCAGAGAAGAACTATATAATAAATGAGGTTCCTCCCAGAGAAGTGACTAAAACCTCCAAAATAATTCCTAGATAAAATAACCCAATTATTTAATATAATTATTCTTAGGGGGGGGGAAAGGACATTTATCATAGCTACATGAAGTTTCCAACATAAATTTAATGAGTCATTTATCTGGTACTTTGTTGCATGTAGTTTGTATAATATGGTACTTATGATCATTCTCAATACAGTAAAAATGCTAACCAACCTTGAAATGACTTTCAAAAGAACTGTATAGTGTGTATAGCTGTTGTACTGACTTATTGTGCATGTATGCAACACTGCCTGTGGCTCATTGCGTCTGGGTTTCATGAGGATACTATGTGACTATAAAATCCATTGTTTCATTTAGGGAGGTAATATATATATATATATATATATATATATATATATATATATATATATATATATATATATATGTAAAAGATGAATGAATGTGATCATTCTTTTAAAAATTAAGAGAGGTAAGGCAAGAAGTCCCTTGCATGTGTGATGACGTGATGGAGTCATGACATGTAGGGACCCGGGTCATACTGCCCACCAGTGAGAAGTTTGGTGGTGATCTGCACTGGAGGCTTTAATTAGTGTCTTTGCTTTAAGTCTCTCCCATGAGGACATCAAGGAAACAAATTCTCTCTCAAATAGGCTTAATCTTTTAGCTTATTTTCAATAAGAATACAGAATAAGCATTCCAAAGCACAAAGAAAAATAAATGTCCAAATCCGTCAGATGACATCTTCCCTTAAAGGGTGAGGATGAGCTTTTGTTTAAGAGTCAGACAGAGTGGGTTGTCCAGCAGCTTCAGATCCCAGTAACACAGCCCCATCATGTGCACACATGTGCATGCATGCATGTACACACACACACACACACACACACACACACACACACACACTGACTAGATATAGTGGTACTAAAATAATACATATTTTCAAGTTTAAGTGTGGTAAAATTACTGTCTAATGACTCAAATCCTAGGTCAAATGATTCAGAGAATATAGAATAGTGTCTTTTTGGCTAAGGCTTTCAAGTATTACTTTCTATCTCGACTGTAGGCAGTAGAAAAGAAGACAGTATCTTGGATTTGCAGAAGCACAGATGATTCATACTAGGGATCAAAATTAATCATTAGTACTTTTGTGACTAATAACCTTCAAAAAAGACATTAATAACATGAAAATTATGAATTTATAAAAGTTATGAATTATTTTCTTGCTATATTTGATATTTACATACATGTGAGAAGGAAAATTACAGATCCACAACATTTACAAAAAAAATGTTGAATTAATCCAGAAGACATTAAAGTTAATACATGATACGTGTCAATGACTTAATAAATGAGTCATTTTTCTCTTAGACTTTTTAGGCACATCATGCTATTGCCTGTAAGAAACCAGTATTCTATGGTAGCAGTAAGGCGTGAGAATGCTGAAAAGGCATCTGTCTGTCCCTGTGATTTCCTGGGGAGGGACTTTTGGAGAGAACCGCTCCTGGTCATTCGCTCTTCTTGCGGAGTGTGGGTGGTCGTGGGTTGGGGTTTGTCCCCACCCTCCCTTCTTCTTCTCATTTTGGATCTACAGGGATTAGAACACTTTTTATCATCTTGGGGAGAAGATGGAATCTGCTCCAATAAGCTCTATAATGATGCCAGTGATGGGTAAGAGTACTGAACTCCAGGGTGAAGCTTTCTTGGTCTTGAAACACACCCCTTTCTCTTTCAAGTGCTCCTAGAGTAAATGTGGCAAACAACTGTCTTTTTGACTCCTCAGGTTATCTTTCAAATGGTTTTAAACTTGATTATGGAGCAGGAAAATCTCTCTTCACATGTATAATGGTCATACTCTTTAGTGGCCTGACAGAATCTTAAGCTATATGGGCTACACAGTAACTAGTGAATCTGTAAACCAATGGTCATGGCTTGGTCCACATTTCATTTGAGGGCCTATGCCTCGCTGTGGTGAAGGCTATGAAGTTAAGTGTGTGGCTTTGTGTTTACTCAGTGCAAGGAAGTGAGTTTCTCAGTGCCAGTCCTTGGATAAAACTGGTGGACCATCTGTGGTACCTTTGGTGGCAGGGTCATAGTCCTGATCTTCAGGATTTAGAAAGAGTTCCTCCACTCTGTAAATCAGCTCTTCCTAAGCAGTTGTGGTAAATACAAATGTATTCATTTCTAATAAAGTTCTTACATCTCTCTCCACTCCTATAGGAAAACTTGTCTTTATGACTACTTTCAATTCAGCTGATGTAAATAGTTCAAATTTACTGTAAGAAATGGCTTGTAACATTTCTAGTTTCTTGCCTTGTAATGACTTAGTGCCATCCAGATTTGCTTGTAAAAAAGTTTCTAAAGGCCAGGCACTATATTAGCATGCAATCAAGCACATAAACTTTGTGACCAAAGGAATTTAACTGTTTTGCCTTAAAGAATGAAACACAATGATTGTTTCTGAAAATCAGTCAGGTAATCATTATATAAGATTTTCTTTTAAAAGTAGAACTCATAGCTAGTAACATTTTAAAATATTTTTTATCTCTTTTGAAATTAAGTTCTTTTCTTCACATCATGAAAAAAATCCAAAAAACATTAATGGAGTTTTACATACCAATCCTCTACTCACAACCGTTTCTTCCTGAGTTCTCCTAGCTCCCTAGACACAATATGCATATAGATGTTCACTGTAGGGTAATCCTTTGCTCTTTACATCAGAAGTGTTTTACATGGGTTTCCATACTTAATACGTTTCTGCAATTGTTTAGGGCAGTACCACACTTGTGATAGCACACACTGGTCCTGCACATAGCTGAGACTAAAGTCTTTAGAAGTAATTAGTTTTGAAGTTCGACTTAAGCAAATATGGAGATGAAACTGATAAAAACTTTTCTTTTGTTTGCCCCACCTAAAAAAATCAAAACAAGTAAAATCTTTCAGAAGTTGTCAGTCCCACTGTACTTATGAGGGCACACTTATATTTCAGCCATGTTGGCTATTGTAACTTAAGGAGAGATGTTGGCATTTGGGGCCTGGTACTAAAGTAATACTGCACTTCAGTTTCCCCATTTCCTTGGGCAGTATGTTTTTAAATAAAGACATTCTCTTTTAAAGATTAATGAGATTCTCTTTAGTCACTTTGATAATTGGAGGAAGTATTTGCCTTAGGCTGAAAGTATGTTTTCTTTTTCATACAACACAGCATAATTTACCCCAAAATGTGTTCACTTAATACATGACTGAGCAAGACATGTGTTCCCATCTCTAATCCATTATCCTGTTTTATTGCACAGCCCTGACTAGTGAAAGTACTTACTGCATTGGTGTATTTTTCCTTCTAGTTTCTGCCAGAATGCCCAACCTTCTCCTCCTACCTCTGTACCTGCCCAATACAGCAATGCCTTAAGAATGGGACCTTTTTTTTATGGCTCTGGATCTAAAAATATGGATGACACAGATTCGTTTCCACTGATGACCTCCATGTCTACCTCCGGGATTGGCCTTGGATACTGTACCCTAGCTTGTGAATTAGCAGCAGTTTTAGATGTGGATGATGGAGTTGACTGTTTATAAGAATGGATGGTTTCTGTAAAATTGGTTTGGAGTGTAAAGGTTTGTATGATTTGAATTCATACCTCCAGACTTGCCCTGTTAAAATATGGTAGTCACTGGCTTCATGGGACTCTGAATGCTTGAACTGTGGTTAGTTCAAAGTAACCGTATGTTGAAAATTTAGTTCAAAAGCAATGTTAAATGATTTCATTGCTCATTTGTATACTACTTACATGCTCAAATCATATGTTTTGAGTATACTGGGTTAAATAAAATATGTTATTGAAATTTATCTAAAAGCATTAATCTTGCTACTCTCTCCTTTTTAATGTCACTAGATAACTAGAAGTGTGTGAGTGGCCTGCATTTCTGGTCCTTACAACCTTTCTATTGCACTGTTCTCCCAGAAGCCTGGTTCTAAAGGTTCCCTAATCCCTCCCGCAGTTTATAGTCTCTGGGTCATCTACAAGCTTCCTAGGGCTTCACTTCACAGGAATCAAACTGCAAAGCCTGAGAATCCAGGACTTGATCTCTGAGGATTCAGTATTATGGAATAGTGGTGGATTTGTGCGTGATCGTGGCAGAAAGTTGCCCTCCAATTCCTTACTGATTTTTCTCACTTAAAAAAAAATTGTTTTTTGTTGCTATTTTATTTATTTTAGAGTGACAGACAGAGAGAAAGAGGCAGAGATAGAGAGAGAGAGAATGGGCACGCCAGGGCCTCCAGCCATTGCAAACGAACTCCAGACGCGTGTGCCCCCTTGTGCATCTGGCTAACATGGGTCCTGGGGAATCAAGCCTCGAACCGGGATCCTTAGGCTTCACAGGCAAGCGCTTAACTGCTAAGCCATCTCTCCAGCCCTGATTTTTCTCACTTATCAGCTGACTTCTCATCAAGCAATATCAGAAATGGCATGACCACTTCACTCTGCTAAGATGTCTATGTATGGTAAGACTATCCTGGACACCTCTGGTGCTACTGATGATGATGATGGATGTGGGCATCCCGTCTCCTGCATGCATTCTCCTCCAGGCAGTCAGAGGACTCTGCTTCCACAGAGAGCCTTATTCTATAAGAATGAGGTTGTAGAGGAAAGTCAGTCCAATGGATGCCACTCAGCTGAGGGGAAGAGCTGTGACCTCTGAGGGCTCAGCGGAAAGGGCAGCAGTACCAGGCTTTAAAGTTTGAATGTTCTCCCACACAAAATGCAGTATAAGGCTTGGTTCACGTAATGGAGCAAAGGCAAAAATATGAGAACATGTCAATAAAAGGGGACTAGTGACAAAGCTCAAATTTTATGTTTAAATAAGGTAGCAGATTTGATTTTCTCCACTCAGTTTATAAACTGTTTAAAAAACGTGAGAGCACAGAGACAGTCATAGTCTTAAAATACAGAGCCCATTTTAAAAATATTTATTTTGTGCATCTGGCTAACATGGGTCATGAGGAATCGAACCTGGGTCCTTTGGCTTTGCAGGCAAACACCTTAACTGCTAAGCCATCCCTCCAGTCCACAGAGCCCATTTTTAATTGAAGGTGAGTTTAGGGGAGGTGGAACTGAATCTGGGCTGAATGGTACCAGAATGTGGGCAGCAGCACACTGCTGTTAAACACACCTCAGCTCACTTCCGCAAGACTATGGTCATTTGCTAAAGTCCATTTGGAAAAAGTGAATTACAATCATGTCAACTATGGTAAAATAGGTAAGTACTGATCTTTTGATCCAAAACCACTATCTTGAAGAACTTGCTGAGTTAAAGAGAGGTTACAACAGACACTTTTTTATATACTCAAAGCAAAAGGTAAAATTTTAATAAAATATTATTTAAACTTGATCAAGCTTTATAAAAGATGCCTAGAAAATCAATTTCTAGTATTCTGCATGTAATAGGACTTAAAAAAGATGTCTCCCAATATTAGTAACTTATTTTGACTAAATAGTCGGCAGCCCACATGTTTCACAGCATGTTTCCCCCTGGAATTCAGCTAACATAAATAAAACAAATGAAGGGAATCTGGCCCCCCTCCATGAACATTACATCATTCTTCCATATTAGGAAGAGGTTTTCAAATCTGAAATTTTGATCCAAACAATCACAGTCTAATTCTCAATGAGTGATTCTAGATACGGCGTTGTTCTCACAGAAACACTATTTTATGTAGACAGAAATGTGTCCTGACAGCATTTTCTACCACAGTAATAAAAACAACATCAAGATGCATTTAGTTCCCAACTCAAGTATATTTAGGAAAGTATGTGTAATTAATTTTTCTCCATTTTTTGCTTTCTATTTTTTGACATGTACATATTACTCTGAATAGGAGAGAAAGCAGGAATGATAGTTCACACCAAAAATATGCTTGTATAATAAGGTTGCTCTTCAGGAGTTAAGTGGTGGTAAAGAGGCCAGGCAGACCCCCAGCCTCTCCTGAGTGATGTCTATAATGCTTGACAACTTTGGGTTGTCATTTTTGCTTTAAGGTATTAACATATTAACATGTTAACTAATTTAGGCTTCTTGGTGAGAAAAGACTTATGAAGTTAATATGAGTTTGCCAAATAAAGATATCAATCACTAATGCTCCTTCAACATTACCTTTCCATTGATAGAAATAAAGGTATTCCCTACTTTGTTTGCCCATTCTACTTAGTATTTCATTTTCCTTTCAAACATGATGCAAGGTCTAGTTTCATGAGAAAAAATCTAGTTGAAAAAAAACAGTGATCAATCCAAAGTCCACAGTGGTTTAATGGTGTTGAAAAAGCTAATACAAAACCCTAAAACAAATAATTTCTAAGTCAACAACCACAAGACACACACTACCATGCTCATATGAAACCATGGAGTTGTCCTATACCGTGTGCTGCTTTTACCTGATGGTACCTAAGAAGCCTCACCAATTTCTCACAGGACACTTTGGATTGTGAACAGAAGCACAGTTCTTGAAAATGTGTAGGGTGAGGAATGGCTGTCAGATACGGGCTATGGAAAGAAGAAAGGCAGATCTGGACAAGAAAACAAGAAAGTTCTGACACTTCCAAGGGTGTATTTCTACATATTTTATTTTAGTTTTGAGCGAGCAAGCAAGTGAGAGAGATGCAGAGAGAATGGGCATGCTAGGGTCTTTCAGCTGCTGTGAATGAACTCTAGATGCATGTGGCCCCTTGTGCGCATGTGACATTGCATGCTTGTGTCACTGTGTGTATGGCTATGTGGGACCTGAAGATATGAGCATGAATTCTTGGGCTTTGCAAGCAAGCACCTTAACTGCTAAGCCATCTCTCTAGCCCTGTTTCTACACCTTTTACTAAACTTTTCTAACATGCCATTTTCCAAAAGAAAGAACATCTGTGCTCACTCAGTGGGGTAGTGGATATTCTCACCATTACCCATCAAAGGTCCCTGCACTGGAAAATTGGGAAAGCAATGCCATTCAAGGACTTAAGAGAAGTTTCCAGGTCCAATGGACCTTTTCATTATCTGAGGTGTTTTAGTCACACCCTACTTACTGACTTAGTAATTAAAGTAATGGTATATTTCTTGGCCATGCAGACTCTGGAACAAAATTGCCTATGTTTAGGTTTCAAACTCTATTGCTTCCTCAATCACTTGACCTTTTGGAACCTGTTTTCTCTAAAATAGGGAGTCATAACAGCACCTATCTTCTAGGCTGTGAGATGAAGTATGTATATAAAGTGTATAGAGCAAGATTCCAGCAGATCTTCAATAAGTCTTAGCTATTAATATTCAGAATGAATATATATACAGATATATATTCATTCATCTATCTATCTATATATATATATATATATCTTTAATTTATTTTCCAAATGTTTGACATGTTGTTTGGGACATACGGTATATTGGAAGGCCTCTGGGACACTAGGCAAATCACTGTCCTGGGAAAAATTAAATATGTAGCTGTGTAATCAATTATATAACGTTCAGGTCACATTGAGATAAACTGACTTACAAAATTAACAAAATTTATACATCATTGAGTTCTAGAGTGTACAGAAAATTAGACTGCATAAGAAAACCTAGACAAAAAATTTCTAATCATAATGTGAAGCATTTAGGACAGAGAACATATACATGTCAACTGACATTTTGCTGAACTTAGAATATCCCTTTCAACATTATTCCAAATATATGATAAAGTTTACTTGTAATCATTTCAGCAACATTTTCATTCTTCTTCCTGGCCCCCTCTCCACAGAAATCAGGGAAATGGGAGTATCACAAGATGGAAAGGGAGGACAGGAACAGTAAATGAAGAAGTGAGTATAAGTTCAGTTTATTAACCAAGGACAACAGAGATAAATACAAGTAACAGGACTGTTTCTCTCCTGCCCTGGGGAACTGTCCCCTGATACATTGTCATTATGGAAATAGAAAACACATCTGTTAAAAATGAGCTTTAGTGGAAAAAATTCAGCTGGCATTCTCTTTTCTTGGCTGTAGCCTTTCTTTTTTTTTTTTTTTTAAAAAAAACCCTCTTATGTAAGTTCCTTACTATATATAGTTGAGAATGAAGAGTTGTGATATGACCTGTTCAGAGGCAGTCACTCAGATTTGGGCTCGTTTAATACCACCTCGTACCCAAAGGACGGCAGGAGCCTTGCAAGTTCCAAAACTTGGGATCTCTTGGGATACTGACGTGCCTGGCTCCCCTTGGCCTCTCCATCTGTGGGACTGGCACAAGGCCCACATGATTCATTAGAGGTGGCAGTGCCTGTGAAACCTGCGAGGACACCTGGGAATCTTCTCTTTAGCTCAATCAGTAAGTTGTAACTCTCACTCTCATGTCCACCCAGCTCTAACATCTCAGTCTAAGGATCCTAGACATCCTATAGACTCTGGCCAGCTTTTCCAAGCAAGATAACTCTGGTTAGTGCCTGTTTTTTCCATTAGGCTTCAGTCTGTGTGGACGCAGGGTCCACATCTGCTGTGGTCACCAATGTTATCTAAGGAAGTGCCTTTAACCACCACTGAGCCATCTTCCCTTCAACCAATGTTATCTAAAGCATGGCCAGCGGTCCAAGAACGGATGAATGAATGAGTTAAGAACACTTACTGTGTGGTTTTGGAGCATTCATCTCTCTATACCGTGGTTTTCTCATTCATGTAATAGGATAATGATAGAATCTGGATGACAAAGCTGCTATGAGGATGGGATGAGAAAAGAGTATGGCGTGTGCTCTGTTAACAGCAGTTGAGACTGCCTCTTCCTCCTCACCATTCTATCATTCCGATTCCACTTTGCATGTCAGAATGCCAGGGGTTTCAAAACTCATACATGATCTTGTGACTCTCTAACTTCCCTGTTCATGATAGCTTCTGCTGGCTACTAGAATAAATTCCAAATTCTTTAGTCTGGCCCACCAAGCCTGCATCTGGCTATTATCTCTTCTCAGAGTTTCAGCCTTACCTATCACTATGCATCTTCTCCTGACTCTACATCTTATCTCTCCCATTCATCCTTCAGATGTCAGTTCATACCTCACTTCCTATGCCTGCAGCATGTGTGAGGCTCATCAGTGGCCTGCCTTTCAGGGTTCTAGAACATGTGTCCCACAAGTGCCACATGGGTATTCCCTAGACATCTGTCTGTGCTAAGGCCATGCACTCATGCCCTTCAGGGCTTTTCCTATAGCTCTTTAATAAGACGAAAATGAGGCGACAGCATGAATAACAGGAAAAGAGTGGGTATGGCCAATGGAGAGACAATCCTGGTGTGGATTCTGCTGTAGCTCTCTCTGGACTTTACTGTAGTCATCTATAAAAAACAAAAATCTCTGCAAAAATTTTTAAGGCTGAAAGCTCTCTTGGGATTTAAAAAAAGGTCTCTGTACACACATGAAAAACTTGAGGATTTTGAAGTCTGAAAATTACCACACAGGTTGCTCTCAAATGTTGCCATGGCACTTCTCTTCCTCTTACAGTCATTTAGCTTAGTGTGGCCCCTCTCCATTACATAGCAATGTGGTCCCTTCCCATTTAACCTAAGGGCTGAACTTCAGAAAATTAATTTTATGAATCCTAAAAGGTAAAACTGACATTTTTTGCAAACTCTGATGACGAATTAACAAATAATATTCCCAAAAGCACCTGAAGAGGAGGAGATACTCCAGCACAAAGAATGAGAGTAAGCTGATTTCCCTCAGCCACTGGGAAATAAGGGAAAAAGTAGCCACTTAATTTAGTTATCTAAAAACCCATGGTACAGAATAAATAAATAATATGTTCATGGTTTAAGGCAAAGCTTAATGCCACAGGCAAAATAAGCAAAACTTTGAGATTCAACAACAGAAACACAGTCTTTATTATTACTAACTTTGCAGATCTTGGTGGTTTGAATCAGATGTCACCTATAAATTCATGTGTTTTGAATGCTTGGTCCTCAGCTGATGGCAATTTGGGAGGTGGAGCCTTGCTGGAGATGTGTTGTCGGAGGCAGGCTTAGGAATGTTCTAGCCAGCTCCCCCTTGCCAGAACTGGACTTTATTGCTGCTATTTTCCACCTGCTATGGCAGAAGTGATGTCCAGCCTCTCTCTACTCATGCCATGATTTCCCCTGCTATCATGAAGCTTCCCCTTGAGACTGTAAGCTAAAATAAATCTTTTCCTCCCATCAGCTGCTTTGGTCACATGTTTTGTCCAAGAAGTTAACTGCAACAGACATGGGCCCCTGCCCGGTGCTGTCCTGCCCTTCTTCCTCCTTGCCCACCCCTTTTGTGAGTGTCACAAACACTGAAGGCACTTTTGCATTTTGCCAGGCACTGAGGTGCTGGAAATATGCTGTAACCCACAACACTGTACATGTGATAAACTTTTCCTCTGGCATTTCTGGTGAAAGAAGTGTGGCTCAGCATGAGACTGTGTGCTAGACATGGCTACTGTAGTGTCTTTACTAATGTCAACTATATGCTTATCAACGTGGGTAAAAAAAATCATCATTTTGGAGGGCCTATAGAGATGGCTTCCCAGTTCAAGGCACCTGCTTACAAGGCTGCCAACTGCAGTTCCATCTTCCTTAGTGCCCACGTAATGCTGTAAAGCTGGCGGAGGCCAAGTGGTGCTCATGTCTGTAATCCCAATGTGCCTACAGCAATGACAAGCAGAGCCAGAAGAATCCGGAAGCTCTCAAGAAGCAGTGACAAGAGAAATCCTGTCTCAAGAGATGGTGGAAGGAGAAGACAACATCTTGAAGTTGTCCTCTGACCTCTACATGTGCACTCTACATACATCACACACACACACGCACATACACACAGGACTAAAAATGGGAGAAAACGAAAAATCATCATTTCAAAATCTCTAACATTAACAGTTTTGACAAATTACTGACTAATGTGCTATGGTATGAGTGTTTCCACTGAAATATTTTGGGGTTTCTATGGCCATATCTTCCTGAATGTGCCTGATCTCACAAAGAACTCAGGGTGAACAGCAATAGAGACCCCAAAAGACTGAAAAGTCAAAAAAAATTAACCTAGCAAATGCTTTTATTCTTTCTTTCACTTTACATATTTAGGTTGGTTTGAATTTGTGAGGGAAAGAGGAGAGAGAATAAAATCCAGATCATGGGTCTATAGTCTAAAACATGGAGAATTCATTCAGGAGCAATGGGTAGGGCGGAGACACACAGGAGGAATGAGTATGTGGCTGAGGAAAGGCAAGGACTGACCGCAGGAGAGGGTGCATAGGATGCGCAGGGAAGACAGCTGCCCAGCCAGCCTCTTCTTTATCTCAGTGATTAGCTAAGTCAGCAACATGTGTCATGGGTAGTTGGGGCATGCTGGGCTCTGAGATAGGACCTAAAGATGCTCATTCTAAACAGGAGCAGGGAGCATGTGTTTTGTGCAACACTTTGCTAGTTTGAGAACATAACTCAAAATGACAGAATGCGAAATCATACCACTAGTGACTATATAAGTGACAAAAGGAGATGGGGTTTCCTAATCAATGGTGCTTTGGATTTTTCTAGGCTTCTCAACTATGTTTGGAATGCGAAGAATTGCCATCTTTTTGAGGACTTTGATAGGGGATTTCAGTAGGATAGGCCCACACATACCATATCTAAAACAGACTATTTTACAGCAGGGAAATATTTTCCTGTTGTCTTTTAATTTTTGGTGGGACTGGAAAATGCTTGGAGAACATTTGCTCCTTCTGGTCTGCAGAAGACGGTATTTCCTCTGAGGAGGTGGAAGACAAGCTCACCCCACATTTAGGGCCTGGAAGATCACTTACCTCTCCCGCAAAGTATGTTTTCTGGCTTTACAGCCCGACTTAGCTCTGCCTGTCTGCTGTTAGAGCCTTTGTTTCTTGGTATTCTTCAAGATTCGGAGGGGATTAAGAGAGTTTAATAATTTTAAAAATTAAATCTATTAAGCAATAGGTTAGGAGGTTATTTATTGTATTTTATGACATTTTAGCAAATCAACTGTTAATTTCACATCATGAAACAGAACAAGATGGCTCTCTTAAGTTCCCTCCTCCCGCCCCCCCCCCCCGTCGGGGGTGGGGGTTAGAAGGAAGTGGAAGAACAACTGGGGATTAGTCTTGTATTCATTGTCTCACTGATCTAGTCAAATACATGTGGTATGAATCTGAAATGTCCAGGAAACTGGCCTCAATGGGGAAACTAGTGCTTACTAATGGTATTGCTGATAAAACTTCAGGGACATTATGAACACAAAAATATGATGTTGACGGCAGGGGTGATGGTTCAGTTGATAAAGTATTTAGTTTGCAAGCATGACAACCTGAGTTTGATCCTCAGCACCCACTTAAAATATCACGTGTGCTGACAAGCACCTATAATCCCAGAGCTTGGGATATGGAGACGGGAACTACTGGAACTCTCTGGCAAGACTGTCTAGACCACTGGTGAGCTCCAATGACAGATCCTGTCTCCAGTAGCAAAAGAAAAGGTGGACAGCATACCTAATGAAAATATCCAAGGTTGAACTCTGACTTACACACACTATAAAAAAAGGCATTGTTAAATACCAGCACTTGGGAAGCAGATGCAGGAGGATCACTGTGAGTTTGAGGCCAGATTGGGACTACAAAGTGAGTTCCAGGTTAGCCTGGGCTAAAGTGAGACCTTACTTTGAACACACACACACACACACACACACACACACACACACACACACACACAGAGGGGGGGGGCATTACTATATAATGTTGAATTTAGCTGTCAAGAAATTTTAGTCTCACTTTCCCTTAATACAGATAAAATCTGAATATTGTTTGGTTTGTACCAAAGTCTTTCTCAAGGTCTCAGAATCTATGGAGAATTTAATTCAGACATTTAAAAGCAGACACACATTCTCTGCAGGTCTGCCAATGAATACACAGTCTAAATATGTCTAAATATGTACTCCCTTTTCCTCCCCCCTTTGCTTTCATGACTAGGTTAGTGGGAGCACCTTAAACATATATCCTTCCTCTGCTGGAGTTGAGACAATGAAGAGAATCCAATGTGGCTTCTTGGGACAGCAAACAATAGACATCCAAGCACTTCACAGCACCCAGAATCTGAGAGCTGGAGCTTGCACAATGGGCATGAGGAGGTCTGGAGCCTGTTAAAACTCAGTTCTCAGTTCTCTGTGGTCAGCTTATCTCTTCCTCTTCTGATACTATCAGTTGCCAAGGAAAGCTAAGACAAAAGTCAACTGTTGAACCAAGTTGGAATGTGAGTGTGTTCAGGAATGTCACAACAGGGTAGGACTAATTTATATTCAGAAGGGAAGGACTCTACTGGTAAGGACTGAATCAGTATCTTTGGCCTGAAGGGAAAGAATTCTCACACCCTGTAGAAAGAGTTGCCAAGTTAACTCCTCCCATGTTTATGAACTGTAACCAGGACTCTCCTGTGAAGATTTAGGGGAAGCTTCTTTGTGTCCACTCTTCCCATGACTTTGCAAAAGGCTGATTCAGATCATTATGTGGTATGAAAGATGGTTTGTCAGTTGCAGCCTTTCAACTATTTAAGGCAAAGAATGAAAGTGCATTCTACTACATAGCCCATTATCAGTATTTAGATAAAAATTCAAATGAACATAGTTAAGTTTTATTTTGCTTTTGGTCTCATCTCCTTTCATATACTAAGTGTGTTTAAATTTTCTGCAACCAATTTTATCATCAGTGGTGCATGAAGACTGGGGGAAGGTGTGACTCCAAATTGATCTGTGTCTCATTTGTATGGCATTCTCTCTGGATTGAAAAGCAGTGTGTATTAGATCTGGTCACTTGTCACTCACTGCAAAGAACAATGCATGCTTTTCCTAAATTATACTTTATTAGTCCTAGATCCCAATGCCAAGCCCGAT
Organism: Jaculus jaculus; assembly: GCF_020740685.1. Lineage (NCBI taxonomy): Eukaryota > Metazoa > Chordata > Mammalia > Rodentia > Dipodidae > Jaculus > Jaculus jaculus. Next base: position 186,579,287 of record NC_059102.1, on the reverse strand, counting down.
GTTGGGTACACTTTCACATGAGTAAGCAGCAAGGACTATGGATTCTTTCTTTCATTTTTTTAAAGTTATTTATTTATTTTTATTTATTTATGAAACAGAGAAGAAGAGAATGAGAATGTACATGCCAGGTCCTCTAGCCACTGCAATCAAACTCCAGATGCATGTGCTATCTTGTGTACCGGGCATTACATGGGTACTGGGGAATCAAATCTGGGTCCTTAGGATATGCAGTCAAATGCCTTCACCATTAAGCAATTTCTCCAGCCCTCTTTCAGTTTTATCTTCTTGGCCCTAGGAGTGCAGGGGTGAAAGGGAAGATGGGGGGTGAGTCTATATAGCACCTTGGTCACCACCTGAGAAGTGGCTCTCCAGCCCTTAGTCTTCTGGTCTCAGTTTCTTTGCCAGTAAAATGAGTAGTCAGGTAAAGTTCTGAGGAAAGGGATAGGGGAATGAGGAATGATCCTGAATAACTCTACCCGGGACGTAGGCGATCTGGTTTAGTTTTTCTGCTAATTAACTGACTTTCCAGGACTTGGTGTCTTTCTGATATTTTTCAACAGGAATAATATTAAGTGAGAGAAAAAAAAAAAGAACCAATGTGAAGCTGGGCGTGGTGGTGCACACTTTTAATCCCAGCACTCGGGAGGCAGAGGTAGGAGGATCACCATGAGTTTGAGGCCACCCTGAGACTACATAGTGAATTCCAGGTCAGCCTGAGCTAGAGTGAAATCCTACCTCGAAAAACAAAAACAAAAAATCAACGTGAGAAATTCAAGTATAAAAATATAAAAGATGGGCTGGAAGGATGGCTTAGCAGTTAAGGCATTTGCCTGCAAAGCCAAAGGACCCTGGCTCAATTCCCCAGGATGCATGTTTGCCAGATGCATAAGGGGGCACATGCATCTGGAGTTCATTTGCAGTGGCTGGAGGCCCTGGTGCACCCATTCTCTCTCTCTCTCTCTCTTTTTCTGTCTTACACCCTCTTTCTCTGTCAAATAAATAAATAAGTAAAAATAAAATAAAATAAAAATTGGGCTAGAGAGATGGCTTAGTGGTTAAGCGCTTGCCTGTGAAGCCTAAGGACCCCAGTTGGAGGCTTGATTCCCCAGGACCCACGTTAGTCAGATGCACAAGGGGGCGCACACGTCTGGAGTTCTTTTGCAGTGGCTGGAAGCCCTGGCGCACCCATTCTCTCTCTCTCTCTCTCTCTCTCTCTCTCTCTCTCTCTACCTCTCTCTCTGTCACTCTCAAATAAATAAAAATGAGAAAAAAATATTTAAAAAAAATAAAATAAAAATAAAAGATGTAGGATGATAAAGTAAAAATGAAAATTCTTCCCCATGATCACCTAGCCTGAGATAGTCCCATCCCCTCAGGAAAAACTACTGTTAATATTTTGGAGCTATTATTTTCCAGAAACTTCACTATTTGAATATAAATACATGTGGCACACTTATCTTGCATATGAGTTTTGTTTTAAAAATTTGAATTAAGCATATACATATTTTCCCATCATGATTTTTTAACCTTTCAGTTATATATCAGATAATTTTATGTCAGTGTGCAAAGATGTATTTCATGCTGTTTAATGGCCTTCAAATATTCCATATATAGGATATTATTCTTTACTCATGATATATATGCTCTTTTTGAATACTAACTAGTATTAAGTAGTGTGACAAGGAAACACTTCATATAATTTGTGTCCTTGAGTTTTCTATGGGGAAAAATGCTATGAAAGTGGAGCCAAACATATATGAGGGCTGGAGAGATGGATTAGCTGTTAAGGCACATGCCTAAAAAGCATAAGGACACAGGTTCGATTCTCTAGGTTCCACATAAGCCAGATGCATAAGGTGGCACATGCATTTGGAGTTCACTTGCAGAGGCTGAGGCCCTGGTGTGCCTATTCTCATTCTCTCTCTCTGTCTGTCTCTAATAAATAAATAAAAATAAATTTAAAAATGTATATGAATTTGAAATTTTAATGTGCACCATCCTCAAAAGGATGGTACAAACTTATCTTTATTGGGAAAAAGGAAGAAATAAAAAATGATAATTTTTCATTCTTGTTCCCAACTGAACTTTCAATTAAATTAAGAAGGATTAATCCAGGGCTGTGGTTTATATCTGTGGTACTAGTGACTTTAACAGGCTAAGGCAGGAGGATTGCTTGAGCTCAGGAGTTTGGAGCTGGGTTGGACAACACAGCAAGACTTTTCTTTGAAAAGCAGAATGTTAAGATGGGCACTTTGAGGTCCATTCTTTTTTTAATCATTGACTTCGAGATTCCTTTCATTAGCAAATATTAAAGCTCTGCTTTGCTTTAGTCATAATATTGGTAGATTAACTATTTTTCTTGATGATATTGGTAAACATATATGAAAATACTGTGTATTTCTAGTAGTGGGTAAGAAATGGATGCCCAGCCATCCCTGGAGATCACTGGTCTGGCTTCCCATGATGGTATGGCTGTCAACACAGGAAGGAGTAGTCATCCCCACTCTGTGAGAACTGTTGCGTTTTTAGAATGCCCAGTAATTCTTGAGTGTGGATTTGAAATCGGCATATCATCCATTACCTTACTCCGGGTAGACTATCAACATGAGTGTGAATGGTACTCACTGAAAGTGCTGTCGTAAGTCTTTCACATCTCACCTGTATGCATGCAGGCTCCTAACTCATCACCTGTAAGGGGCAAGCTGCAGGAGTCCACAGGGATTGCCCCCAGTTACCAGCTGTGCAGTGGACCTACTGCCCTACAGATACCACATACTTAAAAATCCTATAAGGTAGTTGAAAACAGTTCCATGCCTTCCACTCAAGGATGATTCTGTGCTGATGATGTGCTTCTGGCTTTGTATGGTTACTCAAGATCTTAAGTTTATGATAACCACAAGATGCCTATAGCTCCTGTAGCTTTTTAAATTGCACCTACTAGACAGTGGACATACTTGGCTCTCAGTTATTCAAGTTATAAAAGTAAGCAGGAGAAAATGAATGACATGAAAACTGTAATCTTCACCATTGCGAAGTAGATTTGAAGAACATCTCCAGTGTACTTTCTGCTCTACACATCTTGTCTCTAAGAATAAAAACAGTGCCTTTTACAGTGGCGTATTAGATACTATACTGGCTGCTACGATAAAACACCTCACCTGAAGCAAGCTTAAGAAACAAAGACTGATTTTGCTCTACAAAAAAAAGAAGACAGAATCCATCATGGCAAGGAATGCATGGTGCTGGGAGAGGAAAGCCTACTGGTCACACTACATCCAGTAAGGAAAAGAAAACAAGCAGGAAGACCAGGTTATGAAATCTCAAGACCCACCCCTAGTGACCTAATTCCTGCAACACTTCCCCACCTCCCAAATATTCCACAACCTTCCCAAACTGCAACACCAGCTGGGAACCAAGTGCTGGAGCACATGGGTCCACAGGGGCATTTACATTCAAAGTACAGCAGTGCACCCATTCTCCCTCACTATCTGCCTCTCTCTCTCTTAAATAACAAAATAAATTATATTTTTTTATAAAAAGGATGGAGGGATGGCTTAGTGATTAAGGTGCTTGCCTACAAAGTCAAAGGACCCAGGTTCAATTTCCCCAGGACACATGTAAGCCAGATGCACAAAGTGACACATGCGTTTGGAGTTGGTTTGCAGTGGCTAAAGGCCCTGGCATGCCCATTCTCCCTATCTGCCTCTTTCTCTCTCTCTCAAATAAATGAAATATATTTTTTAAAAGCACAACAGTGGGCATAGAATTGGATAAACTTGCAAGCTACTATTTAAATATACACAAGGTAGTGAATTTTATTAGTGATAAGGATGAAAACAGGCTATATGGATTTATTCTTTATACAGGAGATAGCCAAATTTGTCAGGCTGGATTATAAAATTGAAGACTTCTGGCCAGTCCATTGTGATATACCTCACCCACAAGATTGGGGTTGGTGTTAACTTGTGTGTACATGTGTGTATGGTGTGAATTTCAAGAGCTAAATTCCCATCATAGAAACAGCTGTGTGCCACCTCAAGCTACAGGAAAAGGAAATTTCTTTCCCTTAGATCACATTAATCAAGGATCTCCAATTGCCCTTAACAACTACAACAGGAGTTTGCCAAACAAGTCAATGGTGTGAAAACTGACAAAAGATCAGTGAAGACAAGCTCTGTTCAAGCCCTTTGGAAGAATGCATTATACTAGGACTTAAACCAGGGCATTCCTTCCTGCCAGGACTTTCTTAGTCATGACCAACCAAGGTCATTGTTGACAAAATCTTTCATCAAATATTTTTTATTATGTTAGGGTCTTTTAAGCCTATAACAACCTGTCTCAACAAGCAATCTAAATAAGATGATGCAAAGGTATCAGGAGGAAATGGTAAGTGGGTCCCACAATTTCTCAATAATAAAAAGCAGGACGGGAGGGAGAGTAGCCTGGTTTGAGAGAGGAGCCAAGACAATACCGTTTTAAGTTAAAGCTCAGGATAGTTGGAAACAATGTTCCAAGGTTCCATAATGGGGTCCAATGCCAAAGACAGACGAAGGGAAGGACAAGCTCCTGAAATCCAAAGAACCAAGCAAGGTGGTCCACCCTCTTGAGTTTCCAGAGGGACGGGCTCTGAGCATAGACTGCATGGAAGACGGCCCAGAGGCAATGGAGGGACAAGATGAAGGTCTCAGCCCTTCAAGGCCTGGGAGAGAAGTGGCTGTTCTGCCGGACCCTCCCCTTAGAAGGACTCAATGCCATCACCCAGGTAGCCTTGGTTTTCCCAGGCCACAAGGAGGAGGCTCTTAAAGTGACCATGTCTATTTTCTATGGTAAATACATCCAGCTAGGCTTCTCAAGAAACAGACAGGCAATATTTTTATCAGTTCGTACCTATTCATGGACATGCTGGAGATAGCAGCAAAGATCTCTTATCTCCTGTTTGGGTTCCTCTTGGGTCACACTTGCTACACACCAACCACCTCCAGATACACAGCCTTCCCCATCTCAGGCCTTTGGATGAGCCATTGAGCTGCTCTGACCCCACCTGTAACTTCCTACCTTTCTGAGGTCAGGTCTCGGGTTTCCGTTCTTTCCCAAAGCTTCTCCCTCCCACAGGTAGGACTGGTCCGAGGACAGGTCCTCCAAGGACCTGTGTGTGGCTCACCACTCCCTCCTACTTCTGGGCTCTACCCTTAGCTTTAGGGCTTGTACAATGTCTTATTCAGGTGAGCACTGAGCATGGAACACACTGGATGTGTGTTTGCCAAGTCAGTGAGAGACAATGGCTTTGTTTGCTAGCTCTGTCAAGTACTGGAAAGTCTTTCAAGTACGTCAGGCAATAGCCCTTTAAGATTTGGAACCCATCCTTATTTATTAGGAAGGTGGCAGGGGACACGTGACTTTTCTAATTTCCTGCTGTGCAACTTTTTTCACTTCACATATATAATAAGTAAATCTTAGATGAAGTTAGGAGCCTGCAGAAATTTCAGAATCTCATTCACAAAGAATATGCTTTTTTTTCTAATTTTTTTTATTTATTAGAGTCAGAGAGAGGAGCGGGGGGGGGGGGGGTGTACCAGGGACTCCAGCCACCATAAACGAACTCCAGATGCATGCGCCCCTTTGTGCATCTGGCTTACGTGGGTCCTGGGAAATTGAACCTGGGTTCTTTGGCTTTGCAGGCAAATGCCTTAACTGCTAAGCCTTTCCTCCAGCCCAAGGCATACGGTTTTTGAGAGATTGGGAGTGAGGAAATCTCACTGTGAGCTCTGTACAGCAGGACTCCTCTGACGGCAACCAATTTAACTCCTCAAGGATCATGTTTTTTACATTTTAAAAAAAAATTTTGTTTATTTGCAATTGGAGATAGAGAAGAGTTTTTAAACATACATTTATATGTACTTAACAAAAGTTAAAAGATAATTTCACAGGACTGTGGTAAGAATTAATCTAGACTGTACATAGCATAAGATTGCCAGCAACTTTAAACATTCACTGGAAACACAGCAATCTGGGTAGAGAAGGGTTGGTCAAGTACAGCTGTTGTTTCTGCACATAGTCAATCACGATGTGGAATTACTTGAAGGTAATCTTACTACTCTCTAAGAAATGAGGCCCTATACAAATATAATGGATCAAAATGCAAACTGTTTGCCAGAGCTCTTTGACTTATACAGCCCTTCACACTACTTTCCTGGTGAGCCACAATTCACAGTAGACTGCACTTGACAAAAGCACGTTTTTAACTGCAAGGATACCATACCATATTTTCCTCAAGGCTGTTAAAATGCAAACTTCAGTGCTGGGGAGGTTACTTAGTAGTTAAGGAACTTGCCTGTGAAGCCAAAGGACCCAGGTTCGATTCCCCTGGGCCCTCATAAGCCAGATGCACAAGGGGCGCATGCGTCTGGAGTTCCTTTGCTGTGGCTGGAGGCCCTGGTGTGCCCATTCTCACTGTGTCTTCTCTCTTTCTTTCTCTCTCTCTGCTTGCAAGTAAATAAGTAAAAATAAGTTATATAAAAAATGCAAACTTCACCTCTCCTTCACATTCACAAGGCTTCTTGAACAGTGTGCTACGTGGCTGTAATGACTCCAGGCAACATGAAGGTACCAAGTTTTGGCAGGGGAAGGCTGGCAGGGAAGCATGATTTCCGCAACATTGTTTCTAGCCCAGGAAATGGCTCAGGTGGTTTGGTATGGGCAAACCGCTGCCAGGTTTTCGGGTATGGGCTTGCTACCCTTGGATGACATCATTTACCTGAATTCCTTACTCTGTTTGCCCTAAAGAAGCCTTTACATTCAACTAGTCTCCATTTTTTTTTTTTTCTCAAATACTTCATGTGATTCAAAGAGCCTAATATGGAAGGGCTCTGAATTCATGTGATGAACCTCCCTGCCTGTTAACATAGCAACAGCATGTACTAAGGTACACGTCAAACCACTGCACAATGGCAGGGCATTTTACTGCAGCCTCATTACCTAGAAAAATGAGAGATCACCATGTGTGCACTGTGTGACCAGGACACTTACAGACCGTAAGTACCATATTAAATGTGTTTATCCTGAGGCCTAACAGCCATCTGAGATCACTGAAAAATCAAGAAATAAATTTAAAAGGTCCTTTTAAAAACTATGTCAACTTTTCTCTAACTTGGGCTAAACAGAGAAAACAAAGTCGTAAGCAGAGAACGCCTGTCAGCTAAACTTTTCATTTCGCAACATGGTTTTCCTGATACCCTAGTCCAAAGTATCATCTCTGGAAATATGCTAGCCTCAAAACTCCAGTAAACCTTACAAGTTATTCTTTTACTGAAGTTTCATGGCCCACTCATGGTAAGTCTTTCCATATTTGAAATTCCTTTCTGATAGAGCCACAGTAAGTCACGCTTATGAGCTAACTCGGTTGGGTGACGCAGTGACACAGCTGAGACACGGCCTTCGTAAGCTGTGGCATGTCCACATCTACACATTTCTTCGTAAGCTGTGGCATGTCCACATCTACACATTTCTTCGTAAGCTGTGGCATGTCCACATCTACACATTTCTTCGTAAGCTGTGGCATGTCCACATCTACACATTTCTTCAGCCACCTCTGTCATCATGTTTTTGGATAATGGGTACTTGGCAGCTTTGAGATGCCTTTATTTCTAAAGTAATTTTACTGATTATACACAGGCCTATAATTTGAATAAGAATGTATCACTTATTGAAGTTTGGGATCCATATTTTAACTTGTCCAAATCTTGGAAACCATATCTCATGCAATCATCAACTTCTTAACATATTTTAACCAAAAACTCCCTGAGAGCAAAAAGGTGAGGAGATCAGAGGCAGAAATAAGCTGGGAACAATTTTATATTCCTCCCTCCCATGACATTAAGAACATTAAAGATGAGAAGGACCTAGGTTCCCCTCACCTAGTCCTTTGACTTCATGACAAGTGGAGACCCAGAGGCAATGTAGCTAATCTCAGAAAAGACAGCTGGAGGCAGATGACTAAGGTAGAACCTGCAGCCCATCAGAGGGTAGACTTGGCACACAGCCACTTCCTCAACCAGTTCAGAAATAAAGGAAGACTGCTCTTAGCAACAGACTGCAGCATATTCCTAAGCCTGCCTGCATCCTTAACTGGAGACATGCACACACCGAAATGCAAGTCTCTGCCCAGGGAAAACACCAGGCGTGCACTCGCTGTGCCAGGAGATGACCCAGATGTTCACTCAGATCCTGGGCTTTCATAGTACTCTGACCTTTAATCAGACTGCCTGGAGCTACAATGGCATCAGTGTCTCCCTAATTGGCAATTTTAGTCGAAGGCTTGTCACCAGTAAAAGTTAAATTGTCTATCTTTTTTCCCCCAGTGGTTATGTACACACAAGAAGGAATGTGTATTTAAAACCATATCTAAAGCACAGCAAATGAAAACGTGAGCAGAGTAGTGTCACCTTGAAGTCAGATGAAAATCCAAAAGCTACTATGCAAAAAGAGAAACCACAAACAAGATACACAGCAGAGCTAACAGTACAGCTAGATTTTTTTTTTTAATGTGGCCTGACTGTAACTCAAGATATTAAGTCTTTACCCTTTCCTTGCCAAGTCTTCAAATGACTAAGCCTGAACACTGTAGAAGTTTCTCTACATGACAGCTGTTTACTTTCTTTACTTAAGACATAGTGAACTAATAAGGGTTGTACAACACAGGGTATAAAACCACTTACCATGAGAGTAATTCTGAGATACCTGCTAGTTATAGACAGAAGGTGAATACAAAATGAAAATGGGAGCCATAGCGACACTGAGCAAGTATGTTAACAGTGTGGTCATCTTCCTCTTTCATTTTCAGAGCTTAATAAACAGACGAAATAAAAATCCAGAGCTAAACAATAAACACATAAGAATGCTTAACTTCCAAAGTGGGTCACAGTCATGGGAATTACGTATTCTACAGAGAACAGAGAGACAGGTGCAGAGTAACTGTCACTCAACAGCTGCTGCACTGCTGCACCCACTGAGCATTACTGTCACATTCTCTCATCAGCTACACTAGGGAGGTGATCACCATGCATAAAGTGCCTCTGTGAGGCTGTCACAGTAATCCAGCCAGAAGGGGATGTCACAGTATTCCAACAAGAATTGAAATGTCTTTCCCAGGAAAACTGGTTTTAGGATTGACGTAGTATTTACTCTTCATCATTTTCCTGAACATGCAATTGGTGCCCTCATTTTGACTGTGTCAGATTTGCCATCTGTGCAAAAGCTTTTTGGAAAGTTCTGCTTTTGCTCTCATCCTGCCCATTTTCAAGGGTCCACCACCCTGCATCTTAGGGTCTGCCTAGTATGCAGAAAAGAAAAGCATAACTTGGCCTCAGGAAACCCACGTCCTAGAAGAACTGCACCTTGGACAAAGTCATTTCTACATAATGCATTTTTTAAAGGTCACCATAGCAGAGATAATGGCAGCTATCCTACTCTACTCCTCTAGTAAGAAGTGACACATGTCCCAGAGTTTCCTGATGAATGAAAACTGGGTCTTCACAAATATAATATCAAATGTACATCTCATCCCTTATAGGCTTCTCAGTCTAAAATCAGCCTTTAAAAAATCTCTTGGTACAAAAAAATTCCAAAAACCCTTTTTTGCATGTGTACATGTGTGTTGTATGTATGCACTTGTATTTATGTATACGTGTGTGGGGTGGGCATGCACATGCATGTGGAGAGCTGAGGACTACTTCAGGTGTTAGCCTCAGGTACCCCATCCATTTCTTTTTGAGAAATGGTCTCTTATTGGCCTGCAGCTCACCAATTAGGCTAGACTGGCTGGCCAAATGAACTCCAGGGATCCACTTATCTCCACCTCCCAGTGCTGGAATTATACCACATTTACATGCATTTACATAGATGCTAGGGAATGACCTCAGGTTCTCATGCTTGTAAAGCAAGCACTGTACAGACTGACTAACCCCTCCAACCCCCAAATAACTTTCTAAGGTAAGTCATCAGACTATGGCATTCATTTTGTACCCAAAGGCAAAGAATTGATCTGAGCAAAGGTTTGGCAGTTTCACATATGTAGTTTCACCAAATATCTACCACACACTGTTGGTTAGGTATGAGAAGATGGGAGATGAACTGACATTCAAGGATATAACTCTGTGTTTGCAAACTTACAGCACCTGCTGGTTGTGTATAAAGAGAGGCCAAGGAATGCATGGGCTTGGATAACTGCCCTCTTATCCTTGAATAATTTTTCTGCCAGACCAAAAGATTTGCAAATTCTTATATACTACTCTCTTGCAAATAAAGTCTCCCCTTTGGAAAGTAAGGTCCAAACCCTTATCTACTACCCCTGAGTATCTTGTAGTCAACCGCCTGGACAGATTTCCAGCTTTTGGTACGGCCAGTATGTTCTCACAGAGTACATTACATAACAAAATACTGTGATATGAAGAAAGTATGGTGTATATGTGGATTCATTTTATCTCTTAATAGGAACCAAAAATAAATCTATTGAAAAATCCATGTCACCTTCCATACAAACATATCCATTTTTAGTTAGGAAGACAAGTAAAAAATGAGACTTTACTAAGAAAAACCACAGACTTTTTTTAAAATTCCAGTTCTGAACCAATTCATTCGTAGTTTTACTGGAATATGTTTTGCTTCAATATTCTGTCATTGGGCAGATTTTGAATACTATGGACAGCTTAGTCAAATAAATGAGTTTGGCTTACTCAACCTTCCAACACAGAGTTTAGTTATTTTATCCTTTTTTTTTTTTTTAGGGGCAAAGCCATTCTCTCCCAAGGCCTTTTTAAAAAAAACAAACAAACATATTTTACTTTTATTTATTTGAAAGAGGCAGATTGAGAAAAAGAGAGAATGGGTACATCAGGGCCACCAGCCATTGGAAACAAACTCCAAATATATGCACCACCTTGTGTATATGGCTTACATGGGTCCTAGGGAACCAAACCTGGATCCTTTGGCTTTGTAGGCAAGCGCCTTAACGGCTAAGTCATCTCTCCAAGCCCTCCTAAGGCCCTAATTACAATATCTGGTGATCCTTCCCAAATCTCCTTGTTCCACTCAGATTTAAAGTGTTTACTTTTGGGCGGGGGGGGGGGGGTGGTATCTGCATGGGATGTTTAGAACTGTGCTTAGAAGTCATACACATTATCCCCTCCAGGACTCAGAGAATATCAGGAAGATGAGACAGCAAGAATGCACCATCTGGAAGATGGAACTATAGAACTCTGGTGACTAAATATGACATGAACAATGCACTTGAGAGCTCTCACCAGATGTGGCTGCCTGCACAAGACCTGAACATTATGGGGCCAGTCAATATTCTGTTATAAAGAGGGGAGGGACTTGGGAGACCATGCCCTTTCTTAATGTTCTAATGACAGTTAAAGGTTGTCAAGGAGAATCAGAGGCATAACTGTTGGTAAGTCATGAGAAATGATGAGGAATGCAGTGAGACCGAGGAGGAAAAGGGAGAGTAGAGTGGGGTGCATATGGTTAAAATCTAACATATATGCATGGAAATGTAAAAAAATAAAAAGCTAAAAAAAAAAAAAAGAATTGCATTGTTTGCATTGAACTTCTGTCCTTCTGTCTTTCCGTCTGTGAAAGGCAGTCTCATCTACTCACCCACACCCCAAGTTCATGGCCCTCCATCCCTTTCACATACCAACACCGAATGTAGTCCGTTCTTTTAACTTCCCTTAACATCCATTCATGTAACCAGTTCCTTTGCCTCTAAATCAGTTGAGATCATCTGATATCTACTACCACCCCCACTGGCTTTCCTACTTAGAGTTTGCCCCAACACAATGTGCTAGCCAGTGATTCACGTAATTCAAGGACAAGGTGTCTTTGCTGACCTCAACAAAGCCACAGTATGAAAGGAATCAGGTTCAATATAAGTAGGCACCCCCAACACAAAAGAGCATGGAAGTACGCCTTCTCTCACAGGAGACGGGTGTGTTGGTATATGGGTATGGTCTCAGCGACCTGGAGGATAATTCCCATCCAGGAGTTTGAGGCCAGCCTGGACAGTGAGACCCAGGTTCAAAATTAACCAAATAAAAAGAATCCTCTCCTAGTTTGCAGATTGGATTAAATCAAGGTTATTTTTAGCAATACAATACATTGGCATACCAGTGCTGTTTTAAAGGCCATATGAGTCAACATTTGAGAGGAGGAAGAGGACAATATAACATACAAGATAGAAATTTTCAGTGATCTTTCTGGACAGTGTATAGATTTATTGGAGCCATCACTGAGTAGATACTAACTGCCCATTAACTGAAGGGTTCTCTTAAGTGAGTGACAGACACACACCAATCACAAGACACTCCCTCTCCTCAAGGGTGAGCTCATTACAGAATTCTGAGCCCTGAAATTTGATGAATGTAAACACTGACAGTTAGACCTTGGCCAGACCCTGGGCGCATAATTCACCAGCAAACACACAGGTTCCCTCTCTCCAGGTCACTACTGCACATCTTTCTTCTTACAGTCTTCCCACAACCCTCCCAATCCACTCTCAGCTGACAAACATGCTCCCCATTTTACCAGAAAACAAAAGCAGACAGAAGAGAATTCCCACTCCTACTTCCCCCACCCCAGCACTGCGGACCCTGAGCCTGCAGGAGAGCCTTCCTTGGACTGTTGCCTCAGGCCAAGCCCTCTGCTTGTGCTATGGATCCCCACCATCTCCTGCATGTCTCCATCTCTCCTGACCTCTGGATAAGAGAGCTCAACCCTTCACGAGTTGTTCTTGGATACCGCTCAGTCATTCGCTGGGGGATTAACAGTGACTGACGAGGATGGCATGGACTCAAATATTCACTGTGACAGAATAAAATGGTGTAAGAAACAACAGTATGAGAGCTCTGGGTTTCCTTCTCTGACGTAGAATCACTCCACAGTCTGTATTTTCTTTCTTTTTTTTGAATATTTTATTTTTATTTATTTATATGATTGAGGGCAAGAAACAGGGAGAGAGAAAGAAGAAAAGAGAGGCCTCTAGTCACTGCAAACGAACTCCAGATTCATGTGCCACCTTGTGTATCTGGCTTACATGGGTACTGGGGAATTGAACCTGCGTCCTCAGGCTTTGTAGGTAAGCACCTTAATTGCTAAGCCACCTCTCTAGTCCTATATTCTGTATTTTCTATCTCACTCACTTGTATCCCAGTTTATTCCTTCTCTTCCTCATAGCTTTATTTTTCCATGTTACGTCCATCTGAAGGACTAGGTATTTAGTTTATGCTTATATTTTTTTTCCTGCCACTGTAATATAAGCCCTAGAAGGACACAAATTTTTATATATTTGTCCATTTAGAACACTGCTTGAGTTCCACAACTTATCACAATAAGGCACAGGAGTTGCTCAATACTATTTATTGATTTACTAAGGTAGAGCCCTGCCCTTTCTGGCATGTGTGACTCAGGGGAGATGATTTACTCTTTCTGAATCTCATTTTGATCCTTTTATAGATGGGGGTGCTCATGGTACTGACTACATGGAATTGGATGAGGATGAAATGACAGATCAAATATCTTAGCATGTGGTCTAATATGAACTAGTGCTCAAAAGTGTTACCTGTTCTATGATAAAACAGAACAGTATCCACACATACACCCACACACATACATATTATAACAGAATAGGCATATATCACATCTAAGATTACCTTAAATTTGCCCAACCCCAAGTTGATACCAGTTCAGGAATTTGGCAGACTGGCAACAAAAAGAGAAACAGTGTCTTTGTATTTGCTTTCCTTATACTACTAAAGATTCTATTTAAAACCTAGTCCTGTTTTTTATTTTTATTTTTTTAGGTAGAGTCTCCCTCTAGCCTAGGCTGACTTGAAATTTACTCTGTATTCTCAGGGTGGCCGTGGGTGTGTGCCACCACGCCCGGCCCTAATCCTGGTTTTAAAAACATTGAACATACGTTGAATAGTGTTAATGTCTAGGTCTATGTTCTGCAGTTAAAACTCATGTTTAGTAAGGAAATCCTTGAGTCATTGGGTAGCTCCCTTGAATAAGTCATTGCAATCTGGTCCCACAGGTGAAGGATGACCAGCCCTCTCTTCTTCCTTTCTTCTGGTTGTTACGAAGCAGCTTCTGCCTGGGTGGGGTCTCTGTTAGCATAAGGGGACAATGAAATGAAACCCTTCTCTGTACCTTGATTTCTCTCCAGGATTAAAACAGTAAAAGAGAAGGTGGCTCCTTCTGCCATTGTTGGTGGGATAGAAAAGAAAATCTCAAATGTTTATGTTGGAGCCTAGTGCATTTCGCCCACAACAGCCATGTTATATATAGTGTCTTGGTTTTATAATACTATCAATAAATGCTGGCCTTGGAATGAAAGCACTGTGTGAGATATAGCTTCAGTGGAAAAAAAAAAAAGTATTTACAGCTTTTAGAGGTAAGATTTGCAATCCACAGGTGGCGCACGCTTTTAATCCCAGCACTCGGGAGGCACAGGTACAATGATCGCCGTGAGTTCGAGGCCACCCTGAGACTACAGAGTGAATTCCAGGTCAGCCTAGACTACAGTGAAACCCTACCTCAAAAAGCAAAAAAAAAAAAAAAATAAAATAAATAATAATAATAATGATAAAATAAAAATGAAAGAATAAAAGTCCTAATTCCCTAATCACAAAATACAGATGTTCATCTCAGAGCACACTGTGACAACTATGGGGTCTACTTAATAAATGCTTAAAAAAACACAGCACAGGTTAGATATTTCTTTCCTGTCTCGCTGGTGAAATACCAACGTTTATTCTTTTTACTTGGCTTGGTGTGTCTTCTTAAGAGAGTCTATTTTTAACAGTTCTGTATATTTTTTTAAAAGCAACATTTGTGCCAACAGAAGCCAGAAAACAGTTACTGCTCATTTCTTCTGGCTGACACACCTTGTCTGCTAATGGCAGCTTCTCCCTCGGGAGGAAAGCTTTTCCATCCAATAAGCCTGCATGCATGCCTTCCAACAGCCAGTGCCAAGCTGTGAAAATCACCAGCTTCCTTTGCCATCGTGGCAACACGGCCAGGAGGGTTAATGTGTGGCGAGTGGGGCGACTCTGGCCTGAGATTAGTTAGTTTTCAGTTTGATACAAGTAGGAGGCTTCACCTACCTGGAATGGCTCATGTTACCAATTATGGTTAACCCTAAAGCAAGCAAGCAACAAGCCAGCTCATATTTACTGTAGGGAAGAAGTCTATGCCTGAAGGAGTCCATGTGGCAGGGAAGCACTGTCCATGTCCCTGGGCTCTCAGGCTTCTCCCTCCTGCACACCTCTGGCCTTCTTTCCTCCAGCTGCCCCCATGCCTTTTCTGTAACAAAAGGACCCTGCTTTCTGCTCACTAAATCTGCTTGCATGAAACTATCCTGAATATTAGCGTCTGACATGCATACAGAACTTCCCTGTGAGAACTTTCTCAATGCTGCACAAGGATCTATCACTGGAAAGGATGTATGGCTATAAAACAGCCAGAGCACATTCAGGAAAGCAGTTAGTATGCTTTTATTATTTGTGTTATTGTGTGTGTTATGTGGCGGTGTGTGCAAATGTGTATTCAGATGCAGGTGGGGGTGAAAAAGAAAGGTCCCACATCCTTTTCCATTGCTCATCTTCATATTTCCTTGAGGCTGATTCCCTTGGGACTGCAGTTTCTGGTCCAACTGGCAGATGGTGAGCCTCAGAGATCCTCCTGTTTCTCCTCTGCTCCCCACAAATCTGGAATTACAGGCATATGTGGCCATACCCACTGTTTCTAAGGGTACTGGGGAATTGAACTAGGAGTGAATCGGGTCCTCTGAGACCCTCACTCTTGTGCAGGCAAGGGCTCTTATCCACCAAGCAGCTGTACAAGCCCAGCATTATTTAAGTGCAAATTCGGTGGCTTTCTTCTCCATTTACTGGAAGAGAGGACATTGGCAAGATAATAGTAGGTAATTTGTGAAGTACAGTAGACTTAGATTAGGCAATGTTTATCTGGATCTTCTGAGATAAATGCCTAAAACGTACAATACATTTTGATATAAAACTACTTATATGGAAATAGACACAAAACAGATGACAATGACATGCATATTTTTTTCAGTTCCCCAAAACCAAAAAAGAAATCTGTAGAGAGGGAAGAATACATTCTTTGGATAGTTGGTAATTGTTTGAAGAGATTCACAACTTCCTATAGAAATAAAGCTTTGGTACTTAGAACAGTGGAGACTGCAAATTTCCAGGAAATGCTTTCCCTTTCAGTGATATATTACTAGTCAATGGTTTGCTGCAACTTGAATAAAGTAACACATGTGGGGGGGGGGGAAGGCTACTACTTCAAAAAGTAGTGTAATACAGTTCAGGGGCAATGTTTTAAAGACACTAGTTTTAGACTTAAGCACTTAAAGTTTGTTGATCAATCCCAACGCAATGTAGTAAGTCCCATTACATTTTTGTTAAGAAATGCTATCTAGAGGCCCCAAGGATATTCTGAAGCAATACCAAGGCTCCTATAAGGAGGGCATTCATCTATTGTCTAAGACAGTGCCCTCACCTGGGACAGGCTGGCACGCAGCTATTACATCATGAGAAGCAGGTAAACCGTTGTACCATGCCAGGTATCAGAATTTCATGATTCATGACTTTCAACAATCACAGAAAATAAAGCTACCTTATCTCCATCCACCTACCCATGATCTTCCCTCAGCACACCAGGCTTGAGCACAGACAGATGGCCAGCATGTTGTTTCTCACTGAACATGCTCAGTTTCTTAAGTGAGGTGGTGTGAGCCTAGGACAACTCACCCCCATTCCATTTACTAAAGACAATAATATATATTTGGCAAAATAAAAAAAAAATTAGGCTTAGGAATTAGTTGGAAAAAATCTATTGGCAATCTAGTTCTCTTGTGCTTTAAAATTTTTTTGTTTATTTTTATTTAGTTATTTGAGGGCGACAGATGGAGAGAGAGAGAGAGAGAGATAGAAAATGGGCGTGCCAAGTCCTCCACTCACTGCCAACGACTCCTAATGCGCCATCTCGTGCATCTGGGTCCTGGAGAATCAAGCCTTGGACCGGGGTCCTTAGGCTTCACAGGCAAGTGTTTAACCACTAAGCCATCTCTCCAGCTCTCTCTTGTGCTCTTACAGGTTTACTGTTCAATGTCGTGCTGGCCACTTAACTGCCTCACGAACATATTCTTCCAGTCACTGGAAGCAAAGAACTTAAGTGCGCAAGTAGCACACACACTGTCTCCCATCTCAGCCAATACCAATAGCCAGGGAAAGAAAGCAAATTCACTCAGAATTCTACCACAAAACCCAAGCCTGCCAGCTCTTGAGGAAAAGCAAAGCAAAGCAAAACACAACCAAACCAAACAATGAAGTCTTTGGTGGTGGTGAGGATGCCTGCTGTGTGCACTGCCCCGCAGAAGTACTCCAGCACCTCTGCCTGGAGGCAGCCAGCCTTCCCCTAGAAGGTGGCAGTCCTTGAGAAGCCTAGATAACAAATGAGCAAATGTCCTCACAGACAGCTGGTGGGACCAACTCTCTAGACTGGCAGTGGCGGGCGGGGGGGGGGGGCGGGGAGAAGCTTCTCAAATGTGCTCCCTAGGAATGTAGGAGTCCTCATTCCATGTCTCAGACTCTTGGCATTGCTTTTTCTGCCTTTCTCAAGTCAGTCAGTCCCCACATACCAGTGGGACAGCCTGCTACTGCTCCTGCAGACGGCGGGGGGCGGGGGGTGGCCGGGGGAGGTTCCCTGGGTTTCTCCTGAAGTCCACTTACTGGGCCAGGCTTGAACAAATCCTTTGTGGATTCAGAACTACTCACTATTCCGGACAGAGACACCCTGGTGGCCAAGAGCCAGAAGACCCCGGGCTCCGGACGGCTCGGCTAGCTTCCCCAGGCCTGGGGCTCCAGGTTTCGATGCGCATCATCCCTCATCCCGCAGAGGATGGGCCTGACTGGATATCATCCCGGAGAGGATGGCTGGACACTAGGTCTGACTCTAGCTAACTTGCGCCAAGAGCAGATCCCGCGCGTCCCGCGCTGCCCACAAACCGCGGCCCGGCGGGGGGGGGGGGGGGGGGGGCAGCGGGGACGACGCGGCGGGACCCGCACCGGCTGGCCTGCAAGTCACCCCACGGCGCGCGGGGACACCGCAGCCCCGGCGCCAGCCCGCCAGGGCCCGCACCAAGTCCGTGCGAAAGGCGCCAGCGCCAGCGCGCGGCGACCCACCCCCGGCGAGGAGGCTCGGCGTGGAGAGGGGCGAGGACGCAGCTCCGGCTGGGCTCGGGAGCCGGGGACCCCTCCTCCCCCCCCCCCCAGCCGGCCGCCAGAGGATGAGGTCATCCCCTCCCCGCCCCCAGCCCCCGGCGGCCCCGCTCGGTCCGTCCCCGACGAGCGGGGCCTCGGCGAAGCGAGGGATGGAGGCAGAGAAGTTAGGAGACGGGGTGAGCATCTCTAAGAGTGCCGACCCAGGGCAAACGAAGCCCGCCGCGAGCTCGGCTCTCGGGGGTCTGCGCTCAGATGGGGGGGGGCACTGGCAGGCAGGGCGGGGGTCCGGACGCTCGGGGGTCCCCACCACCCCGCCCCCAGCCTCCTCCTCCACGGGCTCTCCCCGCACCCTCCGCTCGCCGGGATGCCAGCGGACACCCAGCCTCGGGGCCGCGCAGTCCCGCGCCTACCTTGGGTCTCCAGGCTCGGCCCGCTGCCCGGCCCCCGCTCCCCAGTCCCCGCGCTCGACAGGCAGGGCGCCCGGCTGGGCTACGCGGGGCAGGTACCCGCGCTATATAGCGCCACGCCGCCGGTGACTCACCGGGGCTCCCGGCTGCTGCCCGCCGCCCTTCAAAATAAGAGTCCGCGGCGGGCCAGCCCGGCGGCCCGAGCGAGGCAAGGGGGCGTGGCCCAGCCCTGGGAAGCAGCCCCCAGGTTAGGGCTCCCTCCCCCTTTTTACGTGTCCCGCCTTTTACATCTTTCTCATTGCAAGCCTCTTCTGGGCCAAAGCCAAGTTCCTGGAAATTAAAAACAGCAACAACAAACACCGATAACGGGAAAGAACTTAGTTTAAACTTTTCTAAGTCAATAGGAATATTGGCTGCACGTTACATAGATGATTCCCCCTTTTAAATTCCGTTTTTCTTTTACAAACCAGTGTCCTAGCAATCCCACCCCAGGTCATTTCTAGGAGACAGGATTGAAAATTCAGAGGAATGGAGGCACCAGAGAGGAAGACAGCTTCCAGCTGGAGTGCATGGGGGGCGGGCAGGGGGGACGGGACGGTCCAGGCCCAGACAGTGCAAAAATAAAAAAGGTACATCACATTCCAGAGCAGGATTTTTTCCTAAGGAAAAAAAAAGGGGGGGGGGACTGGACAGTTTATTGACTTGCATAAATTAGCTCTGTGTATGGGTTCTGTGGCCATTGGGGTAAGAAGTGTATCTCAGTCCTCACAACGTCATAGAAATGCGCGTCCTCTGTCTGGCTATCCTGCTTTCCTCTTCTGTCATAGAGTACTGGAGGCCCTCAGTCACTTGCCTTAAGCTTCTACTGGGGAATTTCTGCGTAAGTGTTTTTAGCTGAAGAAGTGAAATCATTAGTTCGAGAATTAATTTGTTATGTCAAAATGGTGACAAATTATGGACTCAGTCATAAATCCAGATCTCCAACATTCCCCTTTCCCACTTCAGCTCAGGACAGCTAGGCTCTGCACAATAATCCTCTAGTATCTGAGCTGGCACTCTTATCATTTATTTCTGGCCTGTTTCTCCTGTCAGGGTGTGTATTCTTTGCTTACTGTGACCAATTCTATTATACGTAATAAGCTGTCAATGAGATAATGAATGAATGAACAAATAAATAAATGAATAAAAAAAAAAACACCTAATATTTACTGTAAGCTGTAAGAGACTTTCTGTAGGCCCTGTTAGGAGCTGGTGCCCAGCTAGGGGTCATAGCTGGGGCCCTAGCAATTTCTGTAAAGTGGTCAAAAAGTAAATGCCAGTAAATATCAACTAGTTTTAATAGTCAGTAGACTGCTAGTTTAAATGGTCTAGTAGCTT
Organism: Jaculus jaculus; assembly: GCF_020740685.1. NCBI lineage: Eukaryota > Metazoa > Chordata > Mammalia > Rodentia > Dipodidae > Jaculus > Jaculus jaculus. Next base: position 186,559,201 of record NC_059102.1, on the reverse strand, counting down.
CATTACTACCTTCATTATTACATCTACAAAACTGCACAGTACTAAGGTATGTTTTCTCACTTTCTCTCACCACACAAATTTCTTCATTGATTTTGAGATGAAAAAAATTATGCCTGTAAAATATTCAAACAATAAATCAAAGATGAATGTCACTCTGTAATCTGGCCCTCAGAGATAAACATTGTTAACTGCCTAGAGTAGACTTTTCCAAGCTTTTGTATGTGTATTTAGAACATAGATTAGATCATTGTTTGCATATGATTCTATAGTCTATTTTAAAAACCTAACAATATGCTGCTGTCCTCTTTGTAGTCATGATACAGGGCTTATTATTTTTAATGTAAGAGAGGGTGATAAGTCAATGTCTCTATTGGCCGGGGGAAAATATTTTAAAAAGTGGAAAGGTAACATTTACGAAGTAACTTTGCCTTTCTTTATAAATTTGCACATTCCTGTGCCCAATGGCCATCAGGTGGGAACAGTGCCATCACTTGTCAGCCACAGGATCTTTTCACAAATTGTAGGGTGTCACTGAAAAAAGTTAGGACTTATGGTCTCTGTCCTTAACTGTGAGACACCCAGACTTTCTTATTTCCTCAAGGAGGGGACTCATGTGATGCATTTTAAAATCACATTTCTGAAGTCTTGTCATTTGTATGCTAAAAACATGGAAGGAATGAGCAGATACACATCAATTACTACCACTACCACATCCACTGTTTTCCAGCTCTAAGAGGGGGTATAGGGTAAAATAGACTCCTTGAGCCAGGTAACCCACTTCTTTTACTCTCAAAAGGCAGCAGAAGGATAGCCCTCCCATTAGATCTGCTGTCTTGGTGCTGGCCTTAGTCTTGCTCAAGGTATACCCAAGGAAGCATTGATTTTTTCATGTGGACCAACTTTAATTTTTCAGTGCTGATGCAAAAAAAACTGAAGATATGGCTGTTTTCAACATCAGGGTTTTTATGGAGAAGCTGCAATGATGAAGCAGGTCAATAAAAACTAAATGGGGGCTGGTGAGATGGCTCAGCAGTTAAGGCCCTTGCCTATATGTCCTAGTGACCTGGGTTTGTTTCCCCAGGACCCACATACCAGATGCACAAAGTGGTGCATGCATCAGGAGTTTGTCTGCAATGGCTAGAAGCCTTGGAATGCCTGTTGTCTCTTGTCTGTCTCTCTTTGCTTGAAAATAAATTTTAAATTCTTTTTTTTAAAAAACACCAAAAGGATTAGAGAGATGCCTCAGTTGGTAAAATGCATGCCTCTGAGTTTGGATGCTCAGGGCTCTTATAAAACGACATGGTGGTGGCATGAACCTATAATTGCAGTTCTGGGGAATCTTAGATAGGGAAGCCTTGGGGCTCCCTGGCCAGCTGTTCTAGATGATTTGGTGAGCTTCTGTAGTTCAGAGAGAGAACATGTCTGAAAGAATAAGGTTGAAAAGAGGAAGACCAACATTGCCCTCTGGCCTCTACATGCACATATACATATGTGCACCTGCATACATATGTACTCCTGAAAACATACACACACACATACATACATACTACACATACACATGTAAAAAAAAATAAGCTAAAAATAAATGGCACCCCTGAACAAAGATGATTTTGAATTCTCTCTTGCTCTCATAAATAGGTATTAATTATACATCATCAATCTCCAAATACTATAAGTAATAGTTTTTAAAATATATATATTTATTTATTTGAGAGAGAGAGAGAGAAAGTAGGCACTGCCACTGTAAATGAATTCCAGGTGCATGAGCCACTTTGTGCATCTGGCGTTATGTGGGTACTGGGGACTTGAGCCCAAACCATCAGGCTTTATAGGCAAGTGCCTTTAACCACTGAGCAATTTCTCCAGCTCCAGAACAATCTGTTATAAAAGCAGAGCACACTTGATCAATGCAGACTGGAAGAACAGTGACAACGAATGTGCAAATGTATACTGCCTAGCCAGCCTCTTTTAACTTAAACTTGAGCCCCAAATCTGTATTTTCATTACTTTGATTTACATGAAGCAGTAAAAGAATGTTAATATGTCTTCAGGCACTTTGCTAAAAATAATATTTTAATGGAAGTTAGCAAAACTTGAGGTTTTTCTCAGAAAAGTTTTGGCTTCTAGGCTGGCACACTTTACATAGGAGGCCTTTCTATGTATTTCCTCAGTGTGAACAGCGGTGCCCGAAACAGATGCTAAGATGTGTTTATCACTGAGGTCAATATCCATTCACTTCTGATGCTTTGATATTATTTTTAACACTTTTGTTGATTTAGCTTTTGCTGCAATTTTAAGGTGTAAAAATCTTGGCCCAGTGACCTGCCACTCCCTTCTGTAGCTATTTCTGCATCCCAGCCACAGTCTGCAAAGGAGAACCAGACTAGAAAATCTGTTGGTTAAGGATTCTACCTGATGGTGAGTCCAACTAATGTTAGTTTTAGGGAGTTTTTCTGGGAGTACGTGTCTTAAAACTACTTTTATTCCATTTATTCAAAAATAAATAACTTTAAAAAACCATAGACAATTTTGAATTTGGATTCTAATTAGAGATAATACTTCATAAGAATTGCAGTCATTTCTATATTACCACCTCTTAGTTATTCTAACAAAAATAAGAAACAAGCAAGATGTGGCTCTTCTAAAGAGATTAAACCCTGTGCATTATTTAAGCATGGATCCAGGCTGTTGGGGGAGGAGGGAGAGAGCAGCCCCCCAGGACAATTCATACCTTCAACATAAAGGTATTAATGTATTCCAATGGCCAAGATAACTTTATGGGTCTCTGTACACAATTTTTTACCAAGAGTGAGGGGAAAAGATAAGAAAGAAAATAATAAGTCTGTTTGTAATTCTGTGACCCCAGAGCACATGAAACAGTGTGTCAGAGGGAACATGACAAACAGAAGTTCTGCACTTGTGGAATGTAATGAAAGACCATGACTGGTAAACAAAAGAACTGAGTGCCTTTGTGCAAGCAAAGCAAATCTTGAGCCTCCAAAGTGACCTAAACCAACTCGAAAGCTCGGATCCAAGAGCAGATGGAAGAGAGAGGTCACCTCGTGTCCTGAAAAAGGTGGACTTTGGAGCAGGATAGTGCAGGGTCAATCATAGTCTGTTTACATGCACTTGAAAAGATGGGATTTTTTTTTTATTTGTACAATCAAGGTAAAGGCATGATCCTGAGCAGCTGTTAAGAAGATGGAGTGAACTGCCACTGTGTGGGGCCTAACACACCGACACCTATCAGTGAGACCACGTGCGTACATGTGCCCATGTGTGGGAGGAGGTTTTCCTTTTCATTACTTTGGGTTCTTTTATGATGCTGAAGTGTGGATTTAACCCAGGTTTTTGCATATGATGGGTAAGTGCTCTTCCACTGAGCTATATTCTCCACCCCCCATAAACGATATTGTTTCCTTTTTTTTAAAAAAAAATGGTATTTTGGGGCTGGGGGAATGGCTTAGTGGTTAAGGTGCTTGCCTACAAAGCCAAAGGACCCAGGTTCAATTCCCCAAGACCCACACTAGCCAGATGCACAAGGGGGTGCATGCGTCTGGAGTTCATTTGCAGTGGCTGGAAGCCCTGGCATGCCCATTCTCTCTCTCTTTTTCTCTGTCAAATAAATACATGGATAAAAATAAAATATATTTTAAAAATTGTATTTGGTTTGATTTGTGTGTGGCGTATAGTGTATGCATCTTGCTCTGACATGTTTTCTTGTGACAGAGTCTGGTATTTTTATTGTTGTTGTTTTTTAAATTTTTTTATTTTGGTCAGACTTGCTGACAAGTAAGCCCCAGTGATTCTTCTATCTAGGTCCCCATGGGGACCGAAGTCACAGGCATGCATGGCCATGTGTGGCCATGCCTGGCTTTTTATGTGGCTGCTGGGAATTGAACTCAGGTCCTCATGTTTGTGTAACAAGCACTCTTGCCCATTGAACCATGTCTCCAGACTCAGCATTAAAGCACATGCAAACATACACAAATTCATGCATAATGTGCGCGTGCACACACACACACACACACACACACACACACACCCTGGAGTGTTTAGTTAGGAACAGTGTGCAAAGTAATGATGTGAATTTTGCATGGATTGGCACTATGTAAATCGCTTATCATACATTCTCTCATTTTCTATGACTATGCAAACCATGAGGAAGTTTGGTTGTTACCATCTTTTTCACTCCATAGAGGAGTACAGTAAACACAGATGGTAGAAAACTTACTCAGGATGCAGAGCTTGTAAACAGAGGCACTTTGATGTAAATTATTAACTCTAGAGCCGAAATTCCAGGGTACATAAGATTAAAGTGAAAGATACATGAGTGGAAAGTACATTAACCATCCCAGCATATAAAGATCTCTTTCAGTAAATCAATAAAAGTTTGATTGCAAATCTTGCTGTCTACTCAACCTGAAATAGTTTAGTCAGTTTCTAAACATGTCCTGTTTGGGCCACAGAAGAATCCGACTCAATCTTTGTCCCAATTCCCAAATCAAATGTGTTATGCTGGCTCTGATGGGATCATCCATAGATTTCACTGAATTACCGCAGAGGCATAGTTAACTTAGGAATTTGCCTTTTATTTGACTCTTCTGAACCAATGAGAAGACATTATAACATGATTGGCTAGTTTAACTTTATCTTACATAGGAAAAACCTGGCTGTATCTTACAAATGTAGTAAAGTGGTTAGAATCACAGATCTTATGTTAATCCCAATGGCAAAGCACAGCTATGGGTGGGATGGTGCATAACTTTCTCAGTTATTTCTCTTAATACAGTTAAACTTTTGATGATGCCGTAACAGGGGATCTTATCTTATATGTCATATAGATTCTTTGAGCACTTAGAAAGAAAACATCAGGTCAGTCATCACTCCATTGTTGCTACAGAAATACAGGAAGTAAAACTAAGTAATGGAACCTTATGAGTGTTGGCACACCCTTTTTAGAATGATGAAATGAATGCAGAAGACACCATATCCTCCAACAGGACATATAGAGCCCCCCCTCTCTCTCATACACACACACAAACATACACCCCACATAAAAGTACACTTTCTTTTGCCCTTCTGCCTTCCAGTACAGAATTAAGCAAAAGCGTGTGAGGAATAAAAGTATTTTCTTTATAAATCATCCAATTCATTGTACTGCATTATGGAGGCACAAACAGATAAAAACATCTTGTCTCCTCCAAACACTTCACATTCTATTTTTATTTGTTTGTTTCTTTGAGGTAGGGTCTTGCTCTGGCCCAGTCTGACTGGGGATTCACTATGCAGTCTCAGAGTGGCCTCGAACTCATGGTGATCCTCCTACCTCTGCCTCCCAAGTGCTGTGATTAAAGGCGTGCACCACCACACCCAGATTTTGTATTATTATTGAGGGGGGAGAGAGAGAGAGAGAGAGAGAGAGAGAGGGAGGGAGAATGAATGAGAATGAGAATGAGAATGAGAATGAGAATGAGAATGCCAGGGCCTCTTGCCACTGCAAACAAACTCCAGATGCATGTAGTACTTTGTGCATTTGGCTTCATGTGGGTACTGGGGAATTGAACCCTGGGCCAGGAGACTTTGCAAGCAAGTACCATTAACCACTGGGCCATCTCCCTAGCCCTAGAACACTTCACTTGACAAATAGAATTGACAAAGTAAGAGTTGTAGACCCAAGTTTTCAAAGCAAAGCAAAAAAAAAAAAAAAAAGTTAGCAGCCATAAATAAGAACCAATTCCAGTCCTCCTTCTTTAAAAATCAAACTCTCTGCAAATTATCTCAGTTTTTGTGAAAGGCCTCATTAGAGGTCACTTTATTGGCACATGCATAACTTAGCCCATTGTTGCAATTAGATCATTAGCTTATAGGTGGTGACATTATTATTCTAACTTCATTGTGGGTGGTGTGAGAAGAAACCTGACATGACTTTGGTGTCATTGTTCCCATGTTTGTGTAGCTTCTATGTGGTGCTGAACAAAACTTATAACCCAGCAATTTAAAAACTGATCTGGTCAAAACTAATCCTTTCAAATTGATCAGATATTTTAGAGGACACAGGTAGACTTTTACTCTCCTAGAGGAATTAATTTTGGATTTAGCTCTCTGTCTCATGGTCTTCATGTAATAACCAGAAGACTCTCCATGAGCAGTACTGGTAGAGCAGGATGACTGAGGGGCACTCCCTGGCTTTTCTAGGCTACATGGTGTTATTCAGAGATAGAGATCTCTGCTCTTTGAGCTACCCACTACTGTGATAGAAGCATCAGGAAGAACAGAAGTCAAAGGGGATTCCCAATGTTCTTTGTTACATGGGGTAAAAATAGGAGAGGTCAGTTGTGGTTTTATGACGTTCCCTCATCCATCATCTTAGACAAGAAAAATTTACCCATTAGGCATGATAGATAAGTGAAGAGGCCCATCACCCTTCCACCCTTTCAGTAGGCATTTATACACACACACACACACACACACACACACACACACGCTACATGTCTAAACTCAGAAGAAAAGAAATTAGAATAAATGAGTAAAATAATACCTACAATATAATGAATCTAGAGTGGAATGTGTTAATATTCATATTATTATAATTATGACATATAATTCCAATATTTCAACTGCAAAAGGGATTCACAAAGACAAAAGTGCCTAAGATCCATAGAAGCCACAATGAAGCCCTAATCTGGGCTGTCCAGTGGTAATCTGAACCTTTGGCAGTTTCCTTTCATTAAATATAAAGACAAGCTACACCATCTATTCTCTATTCATGGCTTTATTCTATGTGAACCTGAACCAGTAGGTGTCACACATTCTTAAAGGAAGAAAGTGTGGTTTTCTGTTCTCAAGCTCTTTACAATCTAAGCAAGAAGACAAAATCAGCTGTGAGCAACAGGTGCTCTGCAGTTGTTCATTCATTTGGACACTGCTTTTATGAGTTAATTACTCATAACTCCCTTGTGAACCATCTGCACATCTGGGAAAATAAAACTGCCCACTGAAAGTGAATTACTGGAGCGTAGGTGAAACACAATGGTTAATTCATCTGGATACCCATAAAAGGCTGAACAAAAATCCCTGAAGCACTGAGAAGCTGGTCCTCATGTCTGAAGAGTGAGTTAGCATCAGGCTAAAAGCCACAACATGGGAGTGTATGACTCTAGCTCAGCCTTCAGCTCCTAGTACTTCCCTGGGCCACCCACCCTCTCTCATTTGCATAGCCATCTCCTTCGGAGCTCTCTCATAGTAGCATTGACCTCACCTGCAAAGAGTTCTGCCTTAAATTTTCCTTTTCAATTCCAACTACTTGTGGTAAAAAAGAGAACATTCTGTTATCAAACAAAATAGCCTATTTATTTGATAAAATAATGCCTAAGCCTCATTCATTATTTTCAATTTGTATTATCTACAAATTGTGCCCTAAGGTACAAGTCATTTCTTCTTATGTAACCTTATCTATTGTGGAGTGAAAGTACAGTATGAACCTTAAGATTCTCTCTGGCTGCATGATTCTGAGATTTGGCCCAAGGCCAACCCACTATGACCTGGTGGAGGACTTCATAGTGACTCTTCCAATGGGTGTTGAAGCATTGCAGACATTAGTGTTCTTCAAGAACAACACAGAGAGAAAAGACCCAACTGTCTCTTCATGCTAATGTTCACCTCATCCTTTGATTTTTTATTTGTGAGTGAGTGTGTGTATATATATGTATGTATATATATGTATATATATTTTGGTTTTCTGAGGTAGGGTTTCACTCTAGCTCAGGCTATTTGTGTATATTTTAAAAATCTGTATAATCACAAATATACATGTATATGTTCATATAGACACATACATACATATATAAGTATATACAGCATATCTTATTAAAAGGGGTAAATGATCATCCCCTGAATCCTATAAGTAAGACAAAAGACATTAATACAGTTCACCAGAAGATATTTAAGGAAGAGGACTTGGAACTTCCATGTCTAGCTTCACTGTAGCACTATTTTGTTTGTAAACATATAGCTCCAAGTAGATATAAAAATATTTGGTTTATTTTGTAATAATATGGAGAGCAGAATGATTACATAATAGGTTAAAGTAATTATTTCAAACTGTTTCATGTTTTTATTTTTAATGTTCCTTTATGTAGAGGTTCAACTAAATACACCAGAGCAATGGAAGACTGACAGAGTCACTGTGGAGGTGGGGGCTTGTGCTCACCTCTATCCTATAAGTAATGCACTCTATTATTTTGGGTAAAGCTTTATGGCTTCTGTGGTTGGAGCTTGGCTGTCATGAACAAGCAGAGCATTGGACTTACCCAATGCTTTTTACTATTGACGGTGCAAGACTCACATATCTCCCTCTAAGTACAGAGACATTTATTAGTCAACTCTTACTGAGATCCTCATTTAATTAATATAAATAGCCTCGATCAATTCCTTTGCTGATACTACATATAATATTTAAAAAATTATCTATCTGTCCTACTTTTTTACTTATGCAGGTAGTTTTGGAGCTGTCTGAAAATAACCATTCTCGTATTGAGAATGACAGATTGTCATTTCACTACCTGGTTCCTTGAAGATCATTTTATCTTCTCAAAGAAGAAATTCTTACTCATATTTTGGTTGCTTTCAAAAGAATTACAGTCTATTTGGATACTTTATGTCCTGCAGTAAAATCAATTTCATGTTGAAAACTCAGGCCTTGGATCTGAATTTTAACTTTATCACTTGCCAGATGTTTGACTTTGAGCACGTTACTTAACCTCTCTGTGTTATAGTTGCATCCTCTGGTAAAATGAGGACAATACCTCCAAAAGCCTCATGGATTGCTGTAAGAGTAAATTGAGAGGTTGGAAAACACTTCCCACAGTGTAGTGTGGCACTTCTATCCAAAGGCAACAAATTTCGGGGTGGGGGAGGGTACAGCTCAGAGGTAGAGCATTTGACTACAAAGGCAGTAATTTTCATCATTCCAACTATTTCTGAGAAACATGGACTTTTGTCTCCTATGAAGGCATTGATTCCTTGAACTGGATGAAGCAAACCTAGAAAGTCTCACCTTGTCTAAGTCAACAATAAGGACTGTCTGCAGCCCCCTTCAAATGCTTAGTGTGTCAGAACACCACTGATGGAAGTGCTGTTTAAATTCACCACAGAAGCTAAAGGCAGTAAGCAGAACTGCAAGAGAAAAACGTCCATTAGGGATTTAAATACTGTATTCAGCAGAGGCCCTGGGTCTGCCATTAACTCACTGAGAGGTCTTCTTGTGCAATCCACTTCAAGTCCTGGGTCTCAGTTTCCAATCTGTAGGAGGCTGAGATTATACTGAGTGTTCTATAGCTATTAGTTATTGCAACCCATGCATATATATTGATTTCCTTCTCTCTGCTTTTTGATACCTGCTGTTGCAGTCAGGTTTGCATTGCTGGTAGAAATCACCCAACAAAGAGCACCTTGTGAGAAAAAGAGGTTTATTTTGGCTTACAGGCTCGAGGGGAAGCTCCACGATGGTGGGGGAAAATGATGGCATGAGCAGAGGGTGGACATTACCCCCTGGCCAACATAAGGTGGAATAGCAACAGGAGAGTGTGCTAAACACTGGCATAAGGAAACTGGCTATAATACCCATAGGCCTGCTCCCAAAAATACACTACCTTCAGGAGGTGTTAATTCCCAAATCTCCATCAACTGGTAACCTAGCATTCAGAACACCTCAGGATATGGGGTCACCTGAATCAAACTATGACATTCCACCCCTTGCCCCCACAAACTATTTACCATGATGTAAAATGCAATTTATTTAAAAGTCCCCATCATTTTTTATCAATTCCAATACATCTCCATAGTCCAAGGTCTTCTAACTGAGCCATAACACCCAAAAAATAGCCTCAAAAAAACCCCATTATGGCGCAGAATAAACATTCACACTGCAGAAAATCGCATTAGGTATAGCAAAGAAGCATTCAGCCAATATAAGATTTAAAACAACCAGGGAAAACATCAAACTCTGTAGCTTCAAGTCCAACAACTCTAGCCAGTGACAAATCTCCAAGTCTGATAATTCCAACCAGCAACAAGTCTCTAGCATTCCAATTCTGTCCCTCCAGCTAGGCTACTCACAGTCCTGGAAAACTTCATCTGGGCCAGCAGCTTTCCTGAGCAGCCATCTCGTGGTCCTGGCATCTCCACTGGGTCTCCACTGCAAGCCACGGTTCATCTTCATGGCCCCATGGGGTCTCCCTGCAGGCATCCAGCAAACCTGCTTCACACTGCCCATGGCCATTTCCAAAATACAAGACCATGTTTCAAACTCAGTGACCCTCTTTTCAGCATTTCTTTATACTCCACAATACCAGGTAGGGTGCCAGTTTGTTAATCCAGGGGGAATAAAGCAGACTTTGAAGAACAGGACACTCCTTGAACATTCAGGCCCCTTCAAAACAGTCTACATTCCTCCTGTTGCCCCAGTGAAGGTCAGCTGACCCAATCTCAAAGGTTATAATTTCTCAAACAACTTGTAGGTGAATGGGCAGCAGTTTAGGCCCAAAGATTTCATTTTTTTTCTGTGCCACATCCCTCTGTTCACACCAGTTCATTTCTATGCAAAGCAACCCTGTACAATTTCTCAGGGCAGGGGCATAACAACAAGCTTCTCATACAAACTGCTTCTAGCCCAGTCCAAGCAAAGCTCTTTCTCACCCTCATAAGCCAAACCTCACAGTCCATAGTTCTTACTGCATTCAGGTCTTCCAACTCTGACCAGAATAGTCCATCAAGCTGTACTTACAGCACTGCAAGGCATCTCTTAAGCCAAGCTTTCAAATCCTTCCACATTCCTCTTGAAAATCACCTCCAAAAAGGCCAAAGCCACATAGTCAGGTGTCTAGTAGTAATCCCACTCCTTGGTACCACTTTACTGTTGCAGTCAGGTTTGCATTGCTGGTAGAAATCACCCAACCAAGAGAAGCTTGTGTGGAAAAAGAGGTTTATTTTGGCTTACAGGCTCAAGGGGAAGCTCCATGATGGCAGGGGAAAATGATGGCATGAGCAGAGGGTGGACATCACCCCCTGGCCAAAATAAGGTGGACAATAGCAATAGGAGAGTATGCCAAACACTGCATGGGGAAACTGGCTATAACACGCATAAGCCCACCCCCAACAATGCACTCCTTCCAGGAGGCGTTAATTCCCAAATTTCCATCAACTGGTAATGTAGCATTCAGAACACCTAAGTTTATGCAGGACACCTGAATCAAACTACCACACCTGGGTATGTAAGTAATTTGTAAACTGTTCTAAGTCTTGATTAATTTTCCCTTGGGGAAAGTGGAATAGTTTCCATGGATTGATTTCCTTTTTAGATATTGAAAAATATTTTTTAAATTTATTTATTGGAGAAAGAGGAGAGGGAGAGGCTGGCAGAGAGAGAGAATGAATGGACTCACTAGGGCCTGCAGCTACTGACAATGAACTCCAGACACATGCAACACCTTGTGCATCTGGCTTATGTGGATGCTGGGGAATTGAACCTGGATCCTTAGGCTTCACAGGCAAGTGCCTTAACTGCTAAGCCATCTCTCCAGCCCTTTTAAAAATATTTATTTATTTATTTATGTGTTTGTTTGTTTATGAGAAACAGAAAGAGGGGGGAATGGATGGGTGTGCCAGGGCCTCCTGCCATTGCAAAAATACTCCAGATGCATGCACCACTTTGTGCATCTGGCTTTATGTGGGTACTGTGCAACTCAGGCCATTAGGCTTTGCAAACAAGTGCCTTTAACTAGTGAACCATCACTTCAGCCTCCCAAAGAATTGATTTCTATAAAGGTTTTCTAACCACTTGGATGCTTTTGTAGTTTTTCTAGCAAAAGAAGAATCACCAAAACCGATGAACTTTAAGATTAAATGAATTTTAAATTTTAAGGTGAAATGAATAGTTCTGAGAACAGAGACTAGATTTCTGAGCTCTCGGTGTCAAGACTAAGTGACCAGGGGCTTCCAAAGATCCTTGTGTGGGTGTCCTGCATCTTCTTTTCTTTAAACGGGGATCCAGCTGATATGGATGTTATCCTGGGCTCACTTCACATTAGTCTAAGCCATGCTGGAGGGAGGACAGAGACATGGTCCCGAAGTCTCCACAGTTACTGGTTTTCAAAAGACTACAGCTAGCTTTGCTACTTCCATATGAGTGATATGTCGTTAGTATGCAAGGCATCACTATGAATGGTAGCCTGGTACAGTAAGTAACATTAATTACACAAAGTGACTTTGTGGCCTATATCTGCTGTGTAGAAAAGCTAGGAAGGTAGAGATATTTCTTACCTCTTACCTGTTAGCTTTTTCATTGTTCTTGAAAAAAATTACTTATAAAAACATTCAAGGGCTGGAGAGATTGCTTAGTGGTTAAGGCATTTGCCTGTGAAACCTAAAGACCTAGGTTTGGTCCCCCAGTATCCAAAGCCAGATGCACAAGGTTGTACATACATCTGGAGTTCATATGCTGTGGCCAGAGGCCATGGTGTGCCTTCATTCTCTTTCTCTCTCTCTCAAAATAAACAAGTAAATAAACAAGATTAAGAAATATTCAAGGGCTGGAGAGATGGCTTAGCGGTTAAGCGCTTGCCTGTGAAGCCTAAGAACCCCGGTTCGAGGCTTGGTTCCCCAGGTCCTACGTTAGCCAGATGCACAAGGGGGCGCACGCATCTGGAGTTCGTTTGCAGAGGCTGGAGGCCCTGGTGAGCCCATTCTCTCTCTCTCCCTCTATCTGTCTTTCTCTCTGTGTCTGTCACTCTCAAATAAATAAATAAATAATTTTAAAAAAAGAAATATTCAAATAATGGCCATAGAATATATATCCTTATTATATCTTTATGCAATGCACATTAGCACTATTATTTTCTCCTAAAGCATAGGTATACTAGTAGTCTAACTTTAAAAGGTACCCTTTTTGAATTATGTCATGCATCATGTCTTTGCCTTTGTAGTCTTAATCATTACTAGGATTATTTGTTGTATAATATTTCATTAGTTAAGACAAGCAAGCTAACATTCTGTTGTGGCTCTTAAATTTTTTTCTTTTAAAATTGTGGTTTAAAAGGTACATTAAATAGTTTTAAGGGATGGTGAGATGGCTCAGAAGTTAAAGGCACTTGCTTGCACAGCCTGACAGCATGGGTTCAATTTCCCAGTACCCATGTATAGCTAGATGCACAAAGTGGCTTATGTGTCTGGAATTCGTTTGCAATGGCAGGAGGCCCTGGCAAGCTCTCCTTCCTCCCCCACTGTCTCAAATAAATAAAATAAATTAAAACATCTCATACTGATTAGTTTCTTTCTTTTTTGAATTATTTCCTCAGGGAAAATTTGGAAAAGTATGATTTTGTAGATCTTGATTTCTTTTGCTAAATTGTCTTTTTAAAATTGAGTCAGTTTACCAAGCATGGCTAGGATACAGTTGGCCATTTAAAGATGGTAATTTTGGGGTAAACATTGTGTCTAATTTTCAACTCAGTTCTTTGTGCGATGATAAACATGTCCTCTTAGGCCTGGCATTTCCAGGAGAGTGGTCAAAGCTGTGTAATAAATGGAGTTTATGCTTAAGCTGAAGGAGGGTGTTTGGAACTACAGCATACTACACTCTAAAGTCAACTAAAGTCAGTGGTCAATCTTCGCATGCTAAGATAGCCCTTTTATTGTCCTCCAGTCAGCTCTGTGCTCAAACTCTTCTATTTACCATTCAGCAGAGTTCTAGTAGTTTCTGACTCAAGTGTGGGTGGTCCAATTGTGTATCTGGCGTGGGAACAGAAGGACAGATCTGTTCACTTGCCTAACTTAAAGATGCCAACAAATTAGAGTCATTGAAGATTTTCAAAATACTGACCCAGCACAAATGCCTCATTGACTACCAGCTGTGGCTATACATAGGCTTCTTGGTTAATAGAAAAATAATTCATCAAAGTGGTACACACGGCACGGCAGACACACACACACACACACACACACACACACACACACACACACACACACAAACCAATATTTATAATTAGGTTCAGCTGTATTTTGAATTCTTCTTCCAAATCTATGCCCCAATCTGTCTACACCATAAGAAAATATTAAAATAATATCACCATTAATCCATGTTTTGATAACAATATCACCACTCTGGACAGTTTGGAAGGAGATATTGAGGGACTGTAATGGGCACTCACAGTTCTCTGCATAGCTGCCTCATTTTGTATGGCCTTCAGCAATGATTAGCATATTTAAATTGACACTGTAGTTAATGGGTATTTAGTTTATTAAGATGTAAGATTAGAATATTCATAATCCAGTGCTTAGGATATGTTTGAAGGTGGGTTTCAAAATATTTTTGTTGATTCTTAGGAAGTTTCATCATCTTAAGCTAAAAGTCATATGAATTACACATAAAAAGGACATGATAATCTTCTACTGTACTTATATTTTTGTATGTTAATCAGGATTATGTTTATTATTTCATCTGTTTCTAAGAGTTTCTAAATATCTCTGCATATGCATGTCTACAAAAAAGCCAACAAACAGGGCCAGATGCAAATTGTATTTCTCATTTTTATTTTAACACTAGAGATACTATTTTTACTGTAGCTGTATGTAAGAGAGCAAAACTAAACTTCTTTGCCATTCTTCTTTGCTTATTTTTACTCATGGGTTGACTTGCATCTCTGACACACTTCTATTCTGAAAAACTTCAGCACCCACTTCCTTATTTGGTTGCTGGAGCTGCTCTTTGTCTTGTTAAACATTCTGCTAAGCTTGCAGCCTGCCTTTACTCCCGCCCCTTGCCCACTGCTCCCTCCCTACATGCGCGTGCGCGGGGCCACACACACACACACACACACACACACACACACACACACACACACACACACACTGGCTTCAACAGTTTGCTCTGACTCAGCCTTTTCCCTTCTCTGTAGTTCACTCACAATCACCCATCAGTTATGCCCATTTAAGGAGTACCTTTCGCAAATCATAAGGAACAAGACTTTTCAGCTGTTTGGAAAGATTACTATGTTGAAGTCACCACAAAGCATGTATTTCACACAATTACCCTCCTCATATAAGATATGTATTTAAAACAAAACTAACAAGAAACAAGACCCCCTCCAAAAAAAACCCTCAAAAAGCAAAAAGACAAAACAAAACAAAAAACAAACTCAAAATACCCTCCCAAATCTCCCACCCCCAAATTCCAGGCTGCTTAATTAATGGTTAGTGGTTACTTTAGTCCTCACTGTTCTGGCACTTAGATTTGGCTAGCAGATAGTGTGATTTTCTTTGGTTTTCAACTTAATCCACTATAGTCTATGCCAAATCCTCCAATCTAATATTTTGAGAAAATATATAACATAGGTCTGAGTAAATAGTCCAATACACAAAGTAAAGCCCTGTGTTCTTAAGTCAAGAGCATACACTTTCATGCTTCCCTTGCTCTCTGGAGTTGAAAACAGCCAGACATGTGAAGAGCTGAAGGCTAGTTTCTGGTTTCTCTGCTCAGATGTGTATGGAAACAGCTCAGCTCTCTCCATTCCCTATTTAAGAAAGAAGCCTTGGCCCCATCCAATAAAACAGACCAGTGTTTTCTTACATATAAACAACTGAGAAATTCCTAGGGCAAGCGCAGAGACTTTTGCTTCTTGGAACAAAGTGGACGGTGGTATTTATTATGTCAAATAAACACATCATCCACACTGCAGAGGGAAACCTGAAACAATAAGCTGGACAAAGCAGTTTTCAAGGTTTTAATCATTTCGCAATTAGCTCTTGTCTAACTCTGCTGAAAAATTAAGAACGAGCTCTTTTCCCAGAAGTCAGTAGTTATGTGATTAAATATCCAGTTTGTTCCCAACACTTCATCTGAAAAAAGAACCAGAGCTCATGTCCAGAGGCTAGTAATATAAACATACAGGATATCCTATCACTTAATATGATCTCTTATTTAGCCACCCAAAATGCTCTGTCCCTTCTCTTGTCTATTGTACTAATTACTACAGCCCTGACATTGGGCTACATGCTGTGACTAACCTTTATAGCTACCAGTTTGATCATTACCAGAAGCAGACCAAATTCTAAAGACAGTGCATTTCTCCTTGCCTTGGTACCATCCAGTGAATATTGCTTATTTGTGTTCTCCATAGTGACCAATGTGGAAATAGCATTCAGCTTATGAAATTCCCAAACTGCATGACCTTCCTTCATTTAGGACAGTTGTGGACTGGCTTGATGGATTCTTGCTGGGAGAAGATTCCCATCATTCTTGGCTATGGACAGACTATAAAGTATAAAAATATGCTTTCAGTGCCTTCCATTGGTTAGAACCTCCATGAAATAGAATCTGCATTACAATATGGCTTGTGGGCTCAAGCTTGTTTAGCTTCTAGAGCACATGGAAGTCATGGATTTTTGCACACTATTATACTTCATTCTTTTTTTAAAAAAGATAATATTCTAGCTGGTTATGGTGGTGCACTTTTGCAATCCCTGGACTCTGGAGGCTAAGACAGAAGAACTAAGAGTTCAAAGTCAGCCTGGGACATATAACAAGTTCAATGCTGGCCAGAACTACATAGCAAAATACAATTGTTGCAGCCAGCTTCATGCAGCTGGACAAACACCCAAATAAAGGCAGCTTATAGGAGGAAGGGGTTCATTTCAGGCTTACACGTTCCAGCAGAAACACTATCAATGGCAGAAGAAGCTGGCTCATTTTCAAAGAGCCACACAGAGAGACACCACCAACAGCCAGCAAACACCAAAAAGCATGAACATTCAGAGCTTTAAACTGCTCTCTACACACCTTAGGACTGGACTCATGATCTGCCCCCAAACACACCTTAGAGCTAGACTCCAAGATCCGCCCCCAGGGACATACCCCCGAAGCAAGTTTCTATCTGCCTGTTAGGGGCTCAAGTTGCAAGCTCAATTTTAATAAAATACCCAAGTCTATGGGTCAATACATTTAACCTACCCCATTCCAATTATCACAACAATCTTAAAGAGGAAAATGGTGATATACTTTACTTGGAATATTGAAATGTAAGTACATAACCTGAAAAATAAAACCTGCCAAAGTCCTTGTGATTTATTTTAAGTAAAATTTACATTTCAAGTAAAATCTGCATTTGTTTAGCCATCTGATTTTTGAGAAGAAAATTAGTAGCAGTCAAAGATTAAAAAAAAAATCACTTCTATAGGAGAAGAAGATGCAATTTAGGAAATTTAAGTGCAAGTTTGGAGAAACTATCACTATGTGCTTCAAGGCCAGTGTCCTGGAAGGCATCACTGGAAAATCTCTGGCATCAAAAACCCAGGCAGGTGGGCTGGGAAGATGGATCAATGGTTAAAGGTATAGCTTGCAAAGCCTGCTTGTTCAGTGTTCAATTCCCAAGACATCCACATAAACTGAATGCAAAAGTGGTGCAAGTGTGTGGTGTTGACTTGCAGCAGCCAGAGGTCCTGATACACACACACACACACACACACACACACAAATAAATAAATAAATAAAATTTAAAGAACATATAGTAACTGGGTAACAACAACAATAACAACAACAAAAACATTCTGATCCAGTTTGGGAGTACATACCTGAGACCCAGCTATGACCCAAGAGGCTATGACAGGATGATCACAAGTTCAAGACCAGCATGAGTATATCATGATAATTTGTCTGAAAAACCAAAACTACTGAAAGAAAGAAAGAAAGGAAGGAAGGAAGGAAGGAAGGAAGGAAGGAAGGAAGGAAGGAAGGAAGGAAGGAAGGAAGGAAAAAGGAGGAAGGATGAAAGGAAGGGAGGAAGGAAGCAACTTAAAAGACCTGTAACTTCTGTCTCCTGCCTTTTTTTTTTATTCTGCAGTTAGCTGTGTCACTTCTGAGGAAGTCATTTCATTCCATCAGTCTTCTTTTCCTCATTGACAAAAGGTCAACTAATTCTAAATCAGAATTCCTAAAGTGGATTTGGGTTCAGCATTCCAAGGAATCTTAGTAGAAATTTTGCATTTGTTCATAATAGACCCTGTAGGCTATTACTTAATGAATTTTCCCTCTCATTGTCCCAGCTTTGCTGGTATCAACATTTGGTACATAAGTAGATATCTGAATTTTGGGTGGGCACAAAAGACAGATTAGGAAGTAGTAGATTTCATATAATGTTACCCAATCTAAGCTTCTTAATTTTAGAAGGATAAAGGCTATTTGTCCTGATATTGTTGGTTTATAGACTTTGCACTGAGGGCTCCCAAAGTCAATCAGAATCATAGGTTGATTGAGGCCCAACCTTTCTCTCAACATTCATTAAATCAGTCTCAGTCTTTGGGTATGTCTCAAAAATGCTGCAAAAAAATGTATCTTGATAGACTCCAAACATACTTCTTTTGTTTGCCTTCACTGCACACCATCTTGGCTGAATCCAGGGCTCACTGGGATTCAGTTCTTTTTGCATCCATCCTTTCTCCCCACATCTTGTTCTGGGCTTAGTGTAAGTGAGGAATGCTGTGAGGTTCCACAGTGAGGTGGATCTGTGATGGAGCTAGGGTGAGGGGTTCCACTAGCCACATGATTCAATCATTTCAATAGTTTTTGTGGATAGGTCAAGTATGTGATATGTAGTGTATGCACTTGTATGTGCTGATGCGTGGGCCCCGTATGCATGTGTTTGGGGGCTAACCGAGAATATCAGTTGTCCTCCTCTTTTCTTTATTTGCCTTTTTCCTTGAGGCAAGTCTCTCACTCAACTTACAGCTGCTGTTTTATCATTCCCCTCACCCCCCAGTTTGCAAGCCCCAGCAGTCTCTAACTCCTCCTAGGACTGGGGTAACAGATGTGCATGGCCATTCCCAACTATTGAAGTGGATGCTGGGGGAACTGAACTCAGGTAATCTCAGGTCCCTTTAGACCCTTGTGCTTGAGTAGCAAGTACTCTTAACCACTGAACCATCTCCCTAGCCCATGGAAGCTTTTAAAAGCCAAATAAGCTGTATGTGGTAGTGTATGCCTATGATCTAAACACTTGGGAGGCTGAGGGAGGAAGACCTCCATGAGTTCAAGGCAAAAAGAAAAGCCAAAATGATGATATGTTTTATGTGGGGAGTAGTCAAAATATTCAATAGCTCTACTTTACCACTTAAGCTCTATATGAATGGACTATTAAATTTTTAATTCTCAGCAGAGTTTAACTGTTTTCTGCTGAAATAGGAAAGGATCCTTACAAGTATCTTTCATTTATATTCTCTGTGGACCTAGAAAAACACTGGGCACAATGCAGTATCAAAGACCATGACCTATAAGTGAAGAGCAAATAAAACACTATGATCCCAACAAATCAATAATATTGTCCTCATGCCTTCCACTCATTGCTTCTATGGGCTTGACTTTTACAGTTACCATTATTTTGAGAAAACAGTACTTCTTGGATCTTAAAACTTGAGGTAGGAAATAGATTTCAATTATTTTTTCCTCACAAGGATTGCATTTTCCAAAAGGAGATGAATCCATTCTTATAAAGCTCCAGGAGTGATAAACTGTTGTATGCCAGAATTCAAACTATCTATTTGCCTTTGGGGAAGATGCTCACTCCTAGGGACCAACATGTTTTTAGAGAGCCTGGCATCTGGGCTGGTGAGTCTATGTGTGGGTTGGGAATGTGTACAGTGGATGAGGGGAGGGATAAGGAGGGAGATAAAAGAGGAGGAGGAGGAGGATGTAGAGGAGGTGGTAGGAGGAAGAAAAGAAGGAAGAGGTGGAGGAAGATGTAAAGGAAGAAGAGAAAAAGGTAGAGGAGGAAGAGAAGGTGGAGAAGGAGGTGAAAGGGGGTGGGGGAGGATGGTGGAGAACAGCATGCACAACTTTTAGGTCTCATTCTAATTTCCATGCCTATTAGAAACTCTCTAATTTTGTAACTTATCCTCCAGGTTTTGATGATGAAAAAAAGGAAATGGTTGCCATATGCTTCTCCAAATTTGTTTCAAATGCAAAAAGAAACACACACACACACAGACACACACACACACACACACACACTCTTCATTATGAAACATCAAATAAATGAATATAATTGAAAGCTGATTCCTCAGTCTTGACTCTGAATCTAAATACTCATCAAGGAATCCTAATTGAGGATAAAACATGCTCATAATGTCTTCACATTAAGTAGTCTTCGCTACTATTAGGAAGAGCTGCAAAAATATCCCCTGAGATGGAAATTCTTTACAAACTAACAAGCAGGAGGGACTGCAGCTGAAATTGTTACCAGCAATGTGTTGGAAATGTAGTCTCCCAACATCTGGTATGACTCAGATTGCCATCCCGGGTAATTCCTTCTGAAATTCCTGCCAAGCTCTCTGTTCCACAGATGCTGTCCTACTTGTCCATCCATGTTGATCAGCTGCATTTAATTGAGTATTGACTGTAGTATAATTTTGTATATGCAGTGTCCAGACAAACCAGCCTGAGCTGGTTACCTTTGTGGAATGACAAACAGAAAGGAAAGTCTCAAAAAGTCACAGACACACCTTACAAATGGTCTGTACTGACATAGTTCTTAGGAGGTCAGGCTTGGACAAAAATGATCTGGAGGGAGCCTGGCTTGGTATTAATTGGCTCCAGGTCACAGTTTGAAGTTAGTTATCTTAAAACCAAAGTTGAGTCTTTGTCTCATCAATCTAATATAAGATGAGTTTCAGAACATCATTTATTAGTGTTTTACATGTATTGGCTGCAGAGATGGCTCAGTGGTTAAAGCTCTTCTTTGTAAAGCTGGCCAACCTGGATTTAATTCCCAAGTACCCATGTAAAGCCAGATGCACAAAGTAGTGCATGAGTCTGGAGTTCATTTGCAGTGGCAAAAGGCCCTGACATTCAACTATACTCTTCCTCACATACATACATACATACATATATACAATGTTTTAAAATAAAACCATTTATTGACACACATCTCATGAATCATCATAATCACTCTCATCTCATGTTTCTCTTCTTTTTTCATGTATATGTATACACATATACATATACTCTTACACACATGTACACACACATACATCTGCTTGGATTTTTGCATGTTTACATGTCTGTTTGGTGCACAGTGAGTGCATGTGCACATGTATGTGCATGTGTGTGTATGCCAACAAACAACCTCAGCTGTTGTTTCTTAATTCTGTCTACCTTTTCTCAGACAAGGTCTTTTATTGGTCTGGAGCTCTTCAACAAAGTAATTGGCCATGGGGCCTCAAGAATCATCCTATCTCCACACCCCCAGTGCTGGGCTTATAGGTGCACATCACCAAACCTGGCGTGTTTACGTGGGTGCTGGGACTGAATTCAGATCCCTGTGCTTATGAGGCAAGCACTTTACTGACTTGGGCATGTCCCCAGCTCTCTGCTTGATTTGTTGCTTCGTGCCCTTGATGTTTCTCTCTATTGTCTAGTAAAGCTCCAAAGTAGTTTTATGTGACCATGTTCTTACTTCATTCAGTAGCTCTTCGACAAGCAGGTTAGAGTAGGACTATCATCATTAGCCAATGTTTCTATTGAGTTTTTATATTTCCATCTCACACTCCTTATGTTGTAAGTTGAGCATCTCCTTTTATCCTTAAAGCTGCTATGGTATTTGATTACATTTCTGCCCAATTCAATAAGCACTTTTCAATAGCTATTGAACTATAAATCCAGATGATGTCATCTGTTATGCTTGCTCACAATGCTTTTTATTCCTAGTACAAAGTGGATGACTGATTTGCTGTAATAAATGCTATCTTTTCTCATCCTCTTTAAGCTGCCTAATCTCATCCCACCTCTCAACATCTGCTCTAGCTAGATCTTTATCACCTGATCTGTGGGAACACAATATAGATATTCTTTTTTTGTCCTCAGGTTCTGAATTTGTAAAAATATTTTCAATCCCTTGAAATACTATGGAACCCCCAAGTGCTGTTCATGGTTTGATTTCTTCTAATCTTCTCCAGAGTTCATATCCACCTTTGCTTTCTTGAGTTTTAAATCTTTGGATATCCTTTCATTGTCAACTGACATTAGTTTATTTTGAGGTCATCTTTAATGACCTTCATGATCACAAACAACCATTTTCCCCTTCCTTTTGTCACCATTTTTTCCCCTATGTAGTCTTGGCTGACCTTGCACTTTTAGGCCAAAGTAGACTCAGACTTGAAGTGATCCTCCTACTTCTGCTTCCTGAGTGCTGGAATTACAAGCATGTACCATGTAGCCCGACTTCATCACCACACATTTTTTAAAAGCATAGTATTTTGTGTGCTACCTGCTATCTCCAGGTTGCCCTTTTACATGACCTTCGTGACACTCTGACCCCTTGTTTTCTCAGCTGGAATAGTACCAAGACTGGCCTGAAAAGGTATTCAGTGGTTGCTAAAGCACCATAGTCTTTCATCATTGGTAAAGTGGGCTGAGATGCTTACACAAAGAGCAGACATTAGTGGCTGCCAGCTCCAAGCAGACCCAGCAACTAGCAGGCAGTTGGTAGGGTTCCTGGGAGTGGCTAGGAATTGAGACTGCACAAGGCAAAGGGCTGTGACAACAGAAACTGTGGGTGAGGCAAAGGGATTGGAAGGATGGTGGCTGCCAGATTCTGGAACAATTCCGGAGAGCTACCAGCAACTCCTAACTCAGGATAACAAGTAGTAAGTGGGAAATGAGTGGTCATACTGAGCTGAGGGCCACTGGCATTTGAGGCTTGTATATATAACATCAAAAGCTAAGGGCTGATGTTTGCCCTCAAAGCCTGAGGTTGTAACACAAAGTACTTCATATATTGGTGACTCCTATCCAAATAAAGTGAAATAGAGCCCTGTTTAGTAACAGCAGCATAAAAACCAGAAACAAAACAAATCTTAAGGTTGGCCCAAGATGAAGCATCTCATAAAAGACCTTCATGAAAGGACCCTTGGTGCAAAGACAAACCTATTTTAAAGACATTCCACACCCCAATGGTCATAGAGTTACAGAGGAAGTTACCTTGATATTTAGGAGAACAGTGAAGAGAAACAGTGTGGAGAATAATAAAACTACAATTGAACCTCTTGTGATTTCTCAACCTTAGATGATTGCAAAAAGAAAAGCCAGCCAGCAAGAAAACTGACAAACAGCTCTCAATCTTTGAATTTAGATTCAAACCATCCCAGGTTTGGGATTTCTTTAAACTTCTGGCAGAACCAAACAAATCCTGAAAAAGGCACCTTCACTATAGGCCTCTAGGAAGTCTCACATTTTTCAAAGAACACCAGTGGCTTTCAGTTAAATAAAATCATTAAGGATGCACGGGGAAAAAAGGCAGCATGAGCAAGAACCAGCAGATACAACAAAAGAGACTCAAACAACTTGCAATATAGGATTTTAGACATAGGGCATATAAAAATAATACTGTGCTTAAAGAAATGAGGCAACAATGTTTTTTATCTCATTTCTCATCTTCTAATTTCCTGGTTCAAGGGATCTTGGATCTCTGGCTAATGCTTAAACTTCTTAGCACTTATGTTAAACTTATCTGGATGTATTTCCTCTTATGTGACTAGCTACTTGATTGTTAACACATAGCTTAGCATTTGCCATTCTCATGATGTTCTCCCAAATTTATATACATTACCCTTATATTCTCATGAACTTTTTGTGGTATATAGTAGTATTATATTACAGGCATCAGATATGTTCTATTTTTCCCACTGGTCTTTTGACTTTCTTATTGGGTGTTTTGTCCCAGTAACAAGAAGTTTACTGCTGTACATGTCTTACATTTGAAAATATTCTTCAAATCTAACTGCCACCTACATTGCATTTTTATTCACTTTTGGAGTAAATAATCATGGCTGGTACCTGACCTATGATGTTAAAAATGATCAGAGATTGGATGTACACAATGAGCATTTACTGCATATCTACTATGCTGTGCTGGGCATGGGCCCAGGTGTAACATAATACGTGAGATAAAATCACTGCTTGAAAGAGTCTTACTTTGTAGGGAAGCAGAGATAGAGGTAGAGATACAGGGCCAAAGCCACCGCCTATCTGCTGGAGAGCAGGGAGGCCTTCCGCCTCACGACTGTCCACAAGCTGGCTGAGTAAGCAGGCATGTGCGGCGTTAGGAAGGGAGCAAGGGCATTCCACCTTGTGAAAACACTGCGCATAGGAGCATGAAGTTGGCTAAGAACCCTGCATGCTTAGAACTGTGAGAAGTGGCTTGAACATAACCCCAAAGGAAATCCAGGCAAGTTTAAGCATGGATTGGACCAAGGAGAGGAAAAGAGTGCTTTGGGTGTAAAGCAGGGGAAAAAATTCCTTGAATATTTTTGTTTGTTACTAGTCTCATCTTTGTGTTCCTTTTCAACCAGTAGTGGTGCTTTAGTTTCCCTCCTTACAGCCTTGCAGCAGAGCTTTCTTCCAGTCTCATGAACTTTAAGGAAAGGTTATTTTGTGCCCTGTTACAGAGGTAGTCTATAGACCAGGAAATACTTGCAGACCTAGTTAATGGGAGCCCTTCCTTTAAGTACATGAAAGGGAGAATTCAGCTTACTCTGCTTTACTCTTTTGGTTGATGCATTTATTTTGGAAACTTTTCCTTCAAAGAGAAACTACATATCTCTCCAGATTTGTTTTGAATAATCTTAAAATGAAAAAAAATATGTTCATGTATTAAAGTTCTCAATTAAAAATAATTCCTTTTTAGAACATTGACAGAGATGGGATATTATGGGCCATAAGTATGATATTTACTGAATTATAAGCAATAGAAATACTACTAAATGACAGGTCAGGTGTTAGCACATGCCTCATAAGACAGGTGATTGTAACTGTATAACGAGTATTATTTAGGGCTGCCACTGAAGCGGGACATTTGGGTGATGTGCCTGGCACTCACTTTTATCATCACCAGAAGCCAGAAACATCATCTATTACTAGAGCCACAGAATCTGACAATAAGAAGGGGCTTTAATCACAACTTTCAAAAGTCTTATGGCTTAGCGGTTAAGCACTTGCCTGTGAAGCCTAAGGACCCCGGTTCGAGGCTGGGTTCCCCAGGTCCCATGTTAGCCAGATATCTGCACAAGGGGGTGCACGCGTCTGGAGTTCATTTGCAGTGGCTGGAAGCCCTGGCGCGTCCATCCTCTCTCTCTCCCTCTATCTGTCTTTCTCCCTGTGTCTGTCACTCTCAAATAAATAAATAAAAAATGAACAAAATATATTAAAAAAAAAAGCCACCTGAATTGTATTGCATCAGTTACTCTCTCATCGCCGTGAACAGATACCTGATCAGAAGCAACTTTGGAAGGAAAGGGATTTAATTCGATTTACGGTTCCAGAAGGTAAAGTCTGTTATGGCAGGGAAAGCATGGAAAGAGCAGAAACCAACACCACACCATCACATCAGCAGGGAACAAATAGAGAGAGAAGAGCAAGTGGGCCTGGGCTCTAACACTACATGGTTTGCCGCTGCGACACACTTCCTACAGCAGGGCTCTGCCTAATAGAGGTCATACAACCTTCCCAAATAGTGTCATTTTGCTGGGGACCAACTGGCCTAACACATGGGTCTATGAGGGGCATTATAGCCAAACCACGACACATGTCTAAAAATTTGAAGATTATCTGAAAAATATCTACCTGTGGTTCCTCACTGTCTTCTGAACATCACCAGATGGTGGGCAGGTAGCAAAGCCACTGGTGTGTGGCTTAGACTAACTTTGAGGCAAATATTTAGGGACATTTTCTGGGGGTGACTGTAAAGAAACATCATCTATTACTAGAGCCACAGAATCTGACAATAAGAAGTTAAATTCTGAATTAATATATTTCTAGTTTGCTTTAGATATAAGGCACAAACTTCTTACTTTGATCAGAAAAATAGAATTTGGGGCTGGAGAGATGGTTCAGTGGTTAAAGGTACTTGTTTACAAAGCCTGCTGGCTCATGTTCAATTCCCCAGTGCCCAAGTAAAGCCAGATACACAAAAGTGCTGTATGTGTCTGGAGTTAGTTTGCAATGGCAAGAGGCCATGGTAATCCATTCTCTCTTTGCTTGTAAATAAATAAAGAAATAAATAACAAATAGAATAAATAGAATATGGGAGGGTGTGTTTTCTACCAGCAGCTCTTTGGACTGATACTGTCCTTATTGTACCTTGTTCCTACACTGAAAGTCCAGTAGTGTGATTACTACCACAGAAGCTCCACACTGTAAAAGAAAAAGACGACAGCATATCACCAGCAGAGACATGCCTGAACAGCATTCCCAGGAATCCTTCCTCCACAGGAAAAACAACTCCCAACAGGCCCCCTCAGTCTGCACAGAGTGTAAATTAGCTTCCGCTGACAACATACTCTGTACACCTCTCTGCACCAAAGATGTCTTGCCATGCCAAAGTCAACAGTGAGCTCTCTGACAACACAGGGCCCTGAAGCTGTCCTTTAAGCCCTCTCTGTCACAGCCCAAGAAATACCAACAAGAAAATCTTTTAAATTCCTGGGACAATTTTCAATGGGCCTAAAGAAGTCCCTAGCTGGGGATGAGCCCTGGAGCACTTTCACAGGAGGTCAAGTAGATTCTTTCTCTAGATCCTTGTTGTCAAGGAGGATTTGTTGCTTTGTGTCGTTTCAACAAGGAACACTTGCTATGTGAGAATCTAGAATTTAGATCATAGAATATTTACTATACAGATGAATGGGGCAGTACTTTTGTTTTGATTATTACTAGAGAGATACTAGTTGGTAAACACCCAATGTATAAGCTGTTGTAAATAATAAATGCATAAAGGGGAAAAGTTACTGTCATTGAGAGTGGGACATGCGAATAGAAGTCTGGGCTCTCTTCTTCCTCCTGGACACATAGCTAGACTACTTGCAGTTAAATCTACACATGAGGGAGCAAGAAGCAGTACCAAGCATCTGTGGTTATGTCCCACATTGCCCTTATCTCTGCAAAGAAAGTCTTCATTAGTGCAAATGGACTACCACTAAAGTTGGTGTTATTTATGTGGGGTTGCGGGTGAACAAGAGAGGATCTGCCCAAGACCCAGCAAAGCCCCTACAGATACAGCTGGGTGTCACCAAGAAGTGTAATCCCAATCCCTTTTTAAAAACAATTTTTTTTTTCATTTAAGAGGGGAGAGAGAGAGAAAGAAAGAGAGAGAGAAGAGAGAGAGAGAGAGGGAGGGAGAGAGAGGAGAATATATGAAGGCCCCAGGGTCTCCTTCCCCTGCAAATAAACTACAGATACACATCTAGTGTTTACTGGGGAATTGAGCCTGGGCAGTCAGGCTTTATAAGAAAGTGCCTTTAGCATCTGAAGTATCTCTCCATGCCCCAATACCTTTTATTACTTAGCTTGGGTATAAATTCTTAGTGACACCCTGCCTCTCTCTTCTCTATCTCTCTCTCTCTTTTTTTTTTTGTTTTTTGTTTTTTGTTTTTTGAGGTAGGGTTTCACTCTAGTCCAGGCTGACCTGGAATTCACTATGGAGTCTCAGGGTGGCCTCAAACTCACAGCAGTCCTCCTACCTCTGCTTCCCGAGTGCTGGGATTAAAGGCGTGCGCCACCACGCCTGGCTTCTCTTCTCTGTTCTTAAATAATTATAAAAAAATTTATCTAAATGTTAAAAAAAATGTACTCCTTACCAAAAAGTTATAAAACAAACACTCAGATGGTAACTACCACCCAGGTCGAAAACTGAAGTGTCCTGGGAGGTTCTCCTTTGTGGATTTTCTTTATTGTCACCATCCTGATATGTATCTCTAAACATTTTACTTTTCCCTCCCCCTTTGTAAAGCTTTATATAAATGAAACTCTCCTTTATGTATTAATTTGTGGGTTTTTTGTCCTATATTATTTTTGTTTTGAGTTTTATTTATTTATTTATTTTTTTGGTTTTTCGAGGTAGTGTCTCTCTCTAGCTCAGGCTGACCTGGAATTCACTATGTAGTCTCTGGGTGGCCTCGAATTCACATGGATCCTGCTACCTCTGCCTCCTGAGTGCTGGGATTAAAGGCATGCACCACCACACCCAGCCCATTCCATATTATTTTTGTAAGATCTATTTATATTTTTCGGACTAACTTTAGTTCATTTATGTTTGCTAAAGAACATTGAATTGAGTGATTCTATCCCTGATTCTTTCTCCAGTCTACTGTTGATTGGCCCCTCAATTGTTTCCAGTTTGGGGCACCAGGAGCAGGGTTGCCCTGCGTATGCTGCACATGGGTCTCTGGGTACACGTGTGGAAGTATTTCTATGAGGACATTCTTAAGAGTGGAATTGCTAGGTCACCAGGTTTATGTAACATCTGGGTTTATCAAATGTTGCCAAAATTTTTTTCCAGTGTGTGTGTGTGTGTATACCAATTTATACTCCCACGAGCAATGTATGAAATTTCCTGTTACTTCATATCCTTGCCAGAACTTAGTATAGTCAGACTTCAATTTTTGCCAGTCAAGTGGGTGTATAATAGTATCTCTGTTATTTTAATTCATATTTTCTTTATTACTAATAACGGTGAACATCTTTTCAGGTTTATTGGCATTTTGAATTTTCTCTTTGGTAATTTGGCTATCCCAGTCTTTAAATTATTATCATTGTTATTACTATTATTTTGGGGTGTGTATGTGTGGTGTATATGTGTGTACATGTTCAAGTATGTGCATATTTCAGGTGTCTTCTGTTAGGGTGGGACAGGATCCCAAAAATGGAGTCACCAAGGATACCTGAATAGCAACAGAGATTTATCCATATTCCTCAAGAGACCACCTAGCCATTATCCCTTCTTTGTCTAACAATGCTCCCCCCCATCATTTCCTGCCCCTTTATCTCCTAAGTTGCCTGCTCACTGTTCTGGTCTCACACCCTAGCTATTTGAAATGGCTAATGTAAAGAACAAAGGACTTCTTTTCCCTTCCTCACCTTACCCCAACTGAACAGCCCTATAAAGCACACTATCTGGAATCTCAGGTTGGCTGTGCTCTGTTCTTGAGAGTCAGTCCTGGCAGCTTGTGCTTTTCCCAAATAAAAGCTTTCATCTTTGCCTCAGAGTGGTTTGCATGGTCTTGTTCACTCCCAAACCTTACATTTTCAACAACTGCTCTCCATTTTATTTATTTTACTTTATGTATTTGAGAAAGAGAGAGAGACAGAGAGAGAGAGAGAGGGAGAGAGAATGGAAATGCCAGGGCCTTAGTATCTGTGAATGAACTCCAAATGCGTGTTGCCCCCTTGTGCATATGTGTGACATTGCATGTTTATATCGTCACATCTGCTATGTGGGACCTGGAGATTTGACCATGAGTTCTTAGGTCTCACAGGCAAGAGCTTTAACTGCTAAGCCATCTCTCTAGCCTGCCACTGTGATTTTTGAGACAGTCTCTCACTGACCCTGGAGCTCACCTTAGTGGGATTGGCAGGCCAGCAAGCCTCAGAAGTTCTCAGAGCTGGGATTACAGGCTTACATGTGCAGTCATGCCTGGCATTATGCGCATGCTGAAGATCCAAACTCAGGTCCTCCTATTTGCATGACAAGCACTTCACCCAATGAGCCATCAGCCTCAACCTCAATTGTTATTATTTTTTAAGTGATTGGTTAATTTCTTCTTCTTGATATGTAGGTTTTTTTTTTTTCTTCCTGGTTTTACTTAGTATATTGTGGACCAGTATTGTCTACATGATTTGCAAATATTTTCCACTGTGTGTCTTGTGTTTTTACCTTTAAATTTTTATTTATTTTTTGTGTGTGCTTTCACTTTTTACAGAGTTATATGATGCTCAGAAGTTATTTATTTGAACATATCTGAATTACCAAACTTTTCTTTATGATCTGTTTTATGTTTTCTTTAATTTACCTGGACTAGGCTTTTGTGTAAGGTACAGGGAAGGTATTCACTTTTAAAACAAAAGCGTGCTCTCTTCATTGGCACATATACTAAATTAAGAACAATATATGTAACAAGGATAACACACAAAATAGAAACATAATAGTTAGCAGGTATTGTTTTATAGGAAGGGGAATTTTTGAAGCAAATGTTTCATATTTTCCGGTATTGCAAATATGAATTCTGCCTCTAAGAAGAAGCCAACAGATTTTCATGGACCTTGTGTAGGGACACAACATCCATGAGGATACATATGTTATAGGCCTCATATAGGTAATGCCCCCAGTAGGACCTGATCTAAAGGCAGGAATACAAATATGTACACAATATATAGATAATAGGTACATTTAGTACTCTTTCTGGAAAGATATATGGGAAATAATTACAGTAGCTACTGTGGGTAATAAGTTACCTCAGCATTCTGCCTCAAGGCAAATAAGATGATGTTTTTAAGACACACTGCTATAGTACTTTAGAAAGAAAATATAGTCAGATATACCAACATTCATTACCTATGTTCTTTCACAAACCCATCAATCAAATGCAAGTGCTATTTTTGAATTATTTTATTTTATTTTACTTTTTCTTTTTAGGGGTGGTGTTTCACTCTAATCCAAGCCAACCTAGAATTAACTATGTAGTCTCAGGCTGGCCTCAAACTCATGGCAATCCTCCTACCTCTGCCTCCTGAGTGGTGGAATTAAAGGCATGTGCCACCATGCCCAACTCAACTATTTTTATTATTTATTTTTATTAATTATGTACACAGTGTGTATACAGTCATGTTGATACCATTGTTAGCCTCCTCCCTGTCTTCCCCACTCCACAGGGACCATCCTCTTTGGGGCATATGGGTCACGCATTGTGGGGTTAGCCATCAGTTATGGGTAAGAGGCAATGTCTCTGTTCATAATGACACAATGTATGGCTCTAACATTCATTCTGCCCCCTCTTCCATGAATTTCCCTGAGCCATGTTGGGTTCATTTTGGGTCTGCTTCAGTGATGAGATCTTGGGAGCCTCTGTGTCTCTGGATATCTGGTTTGGTAGACAACTCAACTATGTTATATAAGCTTTCTTCACTCCCTCAAAATGCTGGTTACCTGAGGAATACAGGAATGATTGCAATCCATAATGTGCCAAATGACAAAGTTCTCAGTCCTTGCCTAAGCCACAGGACTTGAGTTCGGATAGTGCTTTCCATAGGATTGATAGTGCAAGTGATAAGGGATATCTGTCTGTAAGTTCAAGGTGAGACGGAATAGAGCCACTTTAGGAATCTGTGTCATGGATGATTTGACTTTAGGATTCTTTGGCTATCCTTTTGGTGAACTACTTTGGAAGATGTAAAGGACAGGCATTTTCTTTTCCTTCTATATTTTCTGTTAGACAATTTAGTTGTACAGGGAATTATGATTTTTCTCACCCTGGACCAAATGAAGCCATTTATTTAAAGTTTAGTGAACCATAGCTACAATGTTATTGAAAGTAGTATAGTTTCAGCAAAAAATATGAATATACTTATATATACATTTTAAATGTTTAAGTCATTTCAGCCAAGCCAGTATTTACAATGTGTGATATAGTAGGATGAAATCAGTACATGTAATATATGGTTCTACTTTAAAAGTATGCCTACTGAAACATTTACAAGGTTAAGAGGGGAGGTGAACTAGAGGGTGTAGGTTAGTGGTAAAGAATGTATGTAGCAAGAATGCAATGAGGCCCTGAGTTTGATATAAATAAATAAAATTAAAGATAATTAATAGTGACAACAGGGATATAGAAGTGGGTTACAGGAAATTTATAATTATTTTTTATGTGTTTTCAATACCTTTCCAACTCTAGCTCTAGAATAAATGTAGTAAAAGCAATAAGAAAGTATGACAAATGCCTCAGCTCTAGTCATAAGCTTTCATTTGTAATATTAAGATTTTGAATAAAAAGAAATTTCCTGTGTTTTGGCAATTCAGGAAATAACACTTTCCATTCAGGAGTGCTAAATCAGGATTTCAAAATGAAACCTTTAGCTTTCATTCTATTTTGGTGGGGGAGGCAAAGTCTCATGTATTTTAGCCTGGCCTCATGTTTGCTAACTCATGAATGACAAACTTCTGATTTTTCCTGCTGCCACTCTCCCCCACCCCCGCCCATTTATGTTATTACAAGCCTATGCTACCATGTCTGGTTTATGCAGCAATGGGAATCAAACCCAGGGTTGTGCGTATGTTAAGCAGGCAATCTACCAACTGAGCTACATCCTTGCCCCAACTTTTCTTTACATACAGTTTAAGTTCATTCAAATGAATTTTTTTCCAGTGGCTCTTTTTACATACTGAGATCATAAGGATAAGAATGAAGATGAGGAAGAATACATCAGTAGAGTATGGTGCTGGGGAGATGGCTTAGCAGGTAAGCATGCTTACTGGGTAAGCATGAAGACCTAAATTTGAGCCCCAGAACCCATGTTAAAAAAAAAAAGAAAAACAGTTGTCCATGACAGTGAAAGCCCAGAGCCCAAATCTAGCTCTAGAATAAAAACAGTAAAAACAATAAGAAAGTATGACAAATGCCTCAGCTCAGTCCCAAGAGGGGAAGAGACAGAGTCACTGAGGTACCGCCAGTCAAATGAAAAATGGCAGCTCCAGGTTAGTGAGAGACTGCATCTCAAGGGAGTATTAGTGAAAGGTGATAGAGGAGGCCCACTGATGTTGTCTTCTGGCCTCTGCATGTGTGTGCCTGGGCACATGCATCTGCACACATATGTGTATACACTGTACATATACAAAGTAATTTTTTAAAAGTGGGTGTGCTGGAATAAACCTAATTTAATTTCCTTAAATTGCAACTCCTGACCCTGGATTCAATTAAGAAAGTGGCAAGTAGGTGTGCAGGCAGCCTTTCACAAAGATGAGGTGGCTTGCTCATGTATAACTCTGAATATAACCTTTCATAAGAGTGCCCTAGCTTCCACCTTCATGAGCAAACCAGGAAGAATAGCCAGATTAGGATCAGAAAGGAAGTTTCCTGTCTAATTCAATATATTACAAAATTTCCTGAGAGATTTGCTTAATGCGTGAATTATATGTAGGGGAAATAGGCTGTGTAATTGGCAAGTGAGCAGCTGAATGAGAGGGTGTGGCAGTGAGGGAGAAGGTCAGTGCAGAGCCAGTGACAATGACAACAAAACAAACCTCTGATGGCAGCTATAGTTGGAATTTTGATTTTGTGTTAAACTGTTAACTGCTGGGCTTTGATTTTTTAATTAGCTTTTCATTTTTTTCTTGCAAAGGAACTTGAGGAATAGTTTGACCTTTCCATGCATATTGTCAATTCCAAGTCCTTTACTGCCATTTATTCAGTGACCTTCTCAGTGTTGGGACAAAACACTCAGCCAGAAGCACCTAATGGAAGGAAAGGGTATATTTCTGATTACCCTTCTGCGGGGAAGTTTCATCATGGTGGGGAAAGCCTGACAGGCAGCAAAGAGGAAGCAACAAGAGTGAGCTAGCTAGCACTGGCACATAGTGCTAGATTACGAAATCCCAGGGCCTGCTCCCAGCGATACACCGCCTTCAGCAAGGCTCCGCCTCCCAAAGGCTGCACCAGCTGGAGATAGAGTATAAGGGGGGGGAGGTATTTTACAGTCAAACCACCATCTCTTCAGAATAAAGCTGAGAACATTTTAAACAAAAATCTAGTTCTCATGAATATTGTTTTGTTTTCATAAAGTACCTTCTCTTTCTCAGTGTGAAAATGCCTATGAACCTATCCCAGAGTAATGTATTAAGGAATTAAATAATTTCCTGTGGATGATGATGATGAGCAGATGAACAATTCTGCTTACAGTGTTAAACTGTCTTCATGGTCTAAATACAGGGCGGCCTTGGAGGCTTGAGAAGTACTGCCTCATGGTATTGGGTAAAGAAGACTCGAAGCCAAAAGGTGGGATGGAGGTATGCAAATGAGAGATTTCAAGCCAAGCATTCAGCCATTCAGAATATCTGCAGGCCAGTTGATGATGTTTTTCTTTGTCCATCCATCTGTGTCCATTTCAAGGTAAGGATTTTTCAGAGAAGTAAAACTGTTCAGTTATTCAAAGATTCTTACAAGTCAGAACACAAGCACACTGACACTACTGGACTTTTCACACATACACACACACATGAGTGTGTGATGCATGATGCATGTGTATGTATGGGTGAGATGTGTGTATGATGCATATGTATGTGTGAATGATGCAAGTGTAAGTGTGTATGGGTAAGTGTGTGTATGATGTGTGTGTATGATGCGTACGTATGTATATGTGTGTATGTGTGTGGTGTGTATATATGTGTGGGTGTGTGTATAATGTATGTGCATATATAGGTGAATGTGTGTATGATGCGTGTGTGGGATTGAGTGTGTGGATGATGTGTGTATGTGTGTGTGAGTGTGTGTGTGAATGATGTGTGTATGTGCATATGATGCATGTGTAGGGTTAGTGTGGGCACGCGTGTGGCATGGTGCATGTGTGGAGGCCAGAGGACAACTTCAGAAGCTGGTCTTCACCTTTCTCCTGTTTGAAGCAGGGTCTCTGGTGTTCCTGCTGTGTTCCAGGCTACCTGGCCCAAGAGCTTCCAGTTCTCCTGCCTTGGTCTTCCATCTCATGGTAGGTGTGCAAGGATTACAGACACACAAGCTTCCACACTGTCTACATTTTATGTGGGTGCTGGGGTTCTCAATTCCATTTCTCATGCTTACACAGCAAGTGCCTTATCTACAGAGCCATCTCCCCACTTTTTGGTTAGTTTTGAGAGGAAATGGAAGACACACTTATTTGGTTGAGTTTCTTGGGAAATAAAGACAGGTGAATTTCTTTCTTGCAGCCATCACCACTGCTTCTATAAACAGGCCAGGTATTCCTGGTGTGGTCCAGGTAACAGCATTCTGGAAGCTTTACATGGGGTAAAATGTACTTTGCTGGTTGTAGCTCAGCTTAGAGTGACCTCACATTGTGCGACAAGGAGAGTGAAATGTGTTCTCTGTAACACAGTTACTATTTCTATCACAAATGGGTACCCTTTTAACTCAATGAGACCCCTGTTTTATGGGAAACTATATGATATAATTCCTTTCATATGAATATATTGAAGCTTTTCTTCAAATACCCAATTTTACTGAAATTCTTTAGAATTTACAAGACAGGCCATTTGAAAATCTGCCAGAGGTGGTTTTCCTCACATAGATGGATCCTCTTGCTCCTTCCTCAATTTCTTTCTTTTTTCTTTCCTTCCTTCCTCCTTCTTTTCTTCTTCCTTCATCTTTCTTTCTTTCTTTCTTTCTTTCTTTCTTTCTTTCTTTCTTTCTTTCTTTCTTTCTTTCTTCCTTTCTTTCTTTCTTTCTTTCTTCTCTCTACCTATCTTCTCTCTATCATCTATTTATGCATCAATCTATCATGTTATTTGTGACAATGCCTCACAAGGTAGCCCAATCTGGCATTAAACTCAGTTTTCTTGCCTTAGCCTCCTGAATGCCTGAATGATAGGATTACAGTGTGCAACACCATGCCTGGCTACTCAAATATTGTTAAGCAGATGTTACAGCTTGGGCGGCAGTGAAGACCGAGGTGGACCCTCCAGCCTGGTGCACCTTAATGACTGACGCTGGTGCACACACACACAACCAAATGTGTTAGTAATTCCAGTACAAGTGGACAACCAGGCCAAGTGCCAGACGTTAGACAGCATTGACTAACACTCTTATGTTGGGCTCTCAGAATAAAAAGTGTAAAATATGTTCACTGTTTCTCATGTTTTGGGGACTACTACACTCATTCCTAAGAAATTATTATGGGACAACACAAAACAATTCGTTATTAGCTATGGAACAACTGTACTCACTGCAGAGGCCCATGGGGAACACAGTGTTCTCTGTATCTTAGTACTCACAAACACACGGACTTGTTTAGCAAGAACACACAGATACTTAAATGCGAATTAGTGTAGTGGGTAAATGCAAAACTTCAGATGCTACAAATAATTTTTGATGGTACACAATAGTAAATGCATTTTGAAACCACAGCACATATACTTACATATTTGAAAATGATAATTTTATAAAGCAAACCCTATTTAATGAAAATATATTATCAAGTTTTTCCTCCTACTATCTGACTTCACATAAAAATTAGCATCTGAATCCCAGAGATGGTGGTGCATGCCTATAATCCCAGTACTTGGAAGACTGAGCCAGGAAGATTGCATGTTGAGGGCCATCCTGAGCTATATAGTGAGTTCAAAGGCAAACTCAGTGGCATAGTAAGACACTGGCTCAAAAAAAAAAAAAAAAAAGACAAAAACAAAAGAAAAGAAAATTGTTAAGAACTTTTAAATTGATGTCCTAATGGTAGCTTATGAAAAACATTGCAATAGTCTAGACTTTTCAAACTCCGGTAAAGCTGCATGAGACAAGGCTACAGACAAAAATGTTTGTGTCCCTCTAAAATCTGTATGCTGAAATCACCAGCCCCAATGTGTCACTTTTAGTAGATGTGGCTCTTGCTAGATGATTGTGTCTATGGAGGAATCCTTATAAAGAAGATCTTGATGGAAGTGGGGAGATAGCTCAGTTGGTTACATGCCTGACTCGCATACCACAAGAACCCGAGGCTGATTCCCAGTGTCCATGCAAAGATGCCAGGGATTACAGTGGCCACATGCAATCCCAGCACACAGGAGGAAGAGTCAGGTGGATGGCCAGAGCTTTCCCTCAGGTCAGTCTAGCAGAGTTGGCGAACACCAGGCCAATGAGGGACCTTGTCTCATGGAAAAAGGGATGGTGCTTCTGAGGGTGACACTCTGGCTTCCACATGCACATGTGCATGTATGTGCCCTCGCACATGTGAGTGTTTACATATCCATGCATGCAAACCACACACAAACATGCCAAAACAATGAAGAAGTCCTGAACTCCATGGTCCCTTCTCTTGTGTGAGGACACAGTAAGAAGATGATCTTCTCTGAACTGAGAGGCAGCCTTCACCAGGAACTGAACCTGCTGCTTCAATGTTGGATTTCTATTATTTATTAGCTTTCTAGTCTATAATGGCTTGATATAGGGGCCTGAACAGAATGAGATTGTAAGAAAACACGTCTTGATCACTTCCTACTACAAATAATGATAGCAAATGTTTACTGGGCTGGTATTATTTACCATGCTTTCACTTTACTACAGGATGTTAGGTTGTAATTCCTTCAGCCTCAGTTTGACTGATTGCCCATAGGCTCTGAATGATAGAAGAGATACCAAATTGACTCTGAAGGAAACTGTTAAACAACCATGCTGGATGACTAAAGGATGGAGGTAGGCTGGGTCCACACAGAAACCAGTTCTGGCCTTTGATCACCCATCCAGCTTATGAAAGAGGAGGTCGAAGCAGCTGAGGAAGCTGGGTCTCCAGGATCCATCCATCCATCCTTCCTTACTTTCTTCCTTCCCCTCCCTCCTTCCTTCCTTTCCCTCCCTCCTTCCCTTCTTTCTTTCTTTCTTTCTTTCTTTCCTTCCTTCTTTCTCTTCCTTCCTTCTCTTCTTTCCTTCCTTCCTTCCTTCCTTCCTTCCTTCCTTCCTTCCTTCCTTCCTTCCTTCCTTCCTTCCTTTCTCCTTTCTTTCCTTTCTTCCTTCTCTTCTTTCTTTCCTTCCTCCCTCCCTCCCTCCCTTCCCTCCCTCCCTCCCTCCCTCCCTCCCTCCCTCCCTCCCTCCCTCCCTCCCTCCCTCCCTCCCTCCCTCCCTCCCTCCCTTCTTTCTTTCTTTCTTTCTTTCTTTCTTTCTTTCTTTCTTTCTTTCGTTCTTTCGTTCTTTCTTTCTTTCTTTCTTTCATGGTTTTCCAAGACAGGGTCTTGCTCTAGCCCAGGCTGACCTAGAATTCACTATGAAGTTTCAGGGTAGTCTTGAACTCAAGGCGATCCTCCTACTTCTGCTTCTGCCTCTGCCTCCTGAGTGCTGAGATTAAAGGTGTATGCCACCATGCCTGAATTTTTGTTTGTTTGTTTGTTTGTTTATTTCCCTAGGGAACAATTTGCCTTTAGTTAAGTGGGAGAGACCCCAGGAGGCCCGAATCCCCTGAACCTGAGGCTACATGGGAGAGAGCAGGGTCTCTCTGTGGAACAGCATACATGATTCCCCCTCATTCTAAGTGGCTCTAAGAAGATGCTTGTAGCCATAATTATATAAGGAACCCATCAGGAACTCATACTGGGCTGGAAAGATGGCTCAGTGATTAAGGTCATTTGCTTGCAAAGACTGAAAGCCTGGGTTTAGTTCCACAGTAATCAGGTAAATCCAGATGTACCAAGTGGCACATGTATCTGGAGTTTGTTTGCAGTGCCAGAAGGCCTTGGTGTGCCCATTCCCTCCCTCCCTCCCTCCCTCCCTCCCTCCCTCCCTCCCTCCCTCCCTCCCTCCCTCCCTCCCTTCCTTCCTTCCTTCCTTCCTTCCTTTCTTTCCTTCTCTCTCTCTCTCTCTCTCTCTCTCTCTCTCTCTCTCTCTTTCTCTCTCCATGTGTGTGTGTTTAAAAGAGGCCAGTCTGACAGGTGAAGTATCCTGACTTGAAAGGGAGAGACTAAGGATTAGAAAAGGGGAGACAGAACAGTGACTGCAGCTAGAAGGTGGGAGGAAGAGAGGGAGGGAGGGACAGAGGCTGAGAGAATGTCAACCCTGTGCTCGTCCACTCCACAGATGGCCCAGCCAGGCCCTGGCCTTCCTGACACAAAGAAGGGTGGGGTGGAAGATGTTTTTATATAGGACTAGATCTGAGTTTAGATTACTGCACTGGACAGGATTTTAATTACTATAATGATCAGTTGCTGATGAGAAAAGTTCTGTCTACATGCTTCTACAAAGTGAAGAGGTCAGCTGGGATTTCACCCAGTGCAGGGAAAGAACCGACCACAGGAAGTCTGCCAAGGAGGGAGGAAAGATGATGTGTGTATTGCAAAGACCCTCTCTGAGCCCTACATGCTCAGCGTTTACTGAACACATTACACATCTAATCCTTCCAAAGACTCCAAGATGTAATCACTTTGCTATTTGACTTTTACCAATGGGGAGACTGATGCTCAGAAGAAAGTTAAGTCATCTCTAGGCTAAGAAGTTTCATACTAGTGGCTGGTGGGGCCAGAGTGGCAACTAAGGCAGTGTAAAGCAGACTGGGAAGGAGCAGGAAGGAAAAGTTAAATAACTCAACTCATGGCTAACATGCCTTTCTCCATTCCACATAATGATTTTATTTGTGACGTATGTGCATATAAGATATATTTACTTAAAAATAATATACATATATCATTTAAAGATATGCCCCCTAAGGGGCAGGGCATGGTGGCGCACGCCTTTAATCCCAGTACTCAGGAGACAGAGGTAGGAGGATTGCCGTGAGTTCAAGGCCACCCTGAGACTCCATAGTGAATTCCAGGTCAGCCTGTACTATAGTGAAACCTTACCTTGAAAAAAATAAAAGATATGAAAAGATATGCCCTAAGTATAAACTCCATGAGATTGAATAATTTTCTGCTTGTCCACAGACATATTTTGTAGTGGATGCCTCTGATTGTGTGGACTACTTTAGACTTTGTTCCTAAAGACCTTGGGTCACTAACTAGCATTAAGCCCACCCTTCCGCTACTATTTGCAGTACTGGGGCTTGAACCCAAGGCCTTGGGCGTGCTATGCAAGTGCTGTATTACTGAGCCACATCCCTAACTGCTTGGACATCTTTTGTGGAAATATTTAAAGAGTGGGAGGATTGAGTTGAAGCAGGAAGAAAAGTTTCTTGAGTAACAGGACCAAGGAACCTTGAGGAAATCAAACTTTGTGGTTAGTGAGGGGAAAATGAACTATAAGAAAGATACCAGGCATGGTGGTGCATGCCTTTACTCCCAGCACTTGGGAGGCAGAGGTAGGAAGATCGCGTGATGATTTTATTTATGACGTATGTGCATATAAGATATATTTACTTAAAAATAATATAAATATATCATTTAATATATGTATATGTATATTATTATATATAATAATATAATATATATATTTAATATATCATTTAAAGATATGCCCCCTAAGGGGCAGGGCGTGGTGGCGCACGCCTTTAATCCCAGTACTCAGGAGACAGAGGTAGGAGGATTGCCGTGAGTTCAAGGCCACCCTGAGACTACATAGTGAATTCCAGGTCAGCATGGGCTAAGTCAAGACCCTACCTCAAAAACCAAAACAAAAATTTTGACATGGAGTGCAGGCTATTGACTGAAGACATTTAGCAGTATTCTTTGCTAGTTCTTAGACTACGAGGAAAGTTTTACCCTAAAAAGAGGTATATTTTGGAAGGCAGCCTCTGCTTTGTGCAACAGCAATAGGCATTGACTGTAGGGAAGCTAAGAGCACCAACACCACCTCAGGTATTTGAAAGCAGTAAAATTTACCTCACTAACCACCAATTCCCCAAAATCCTACTCAAGACTATGTCTGGGCACATAATGTGTTCAAAGAAAAGGATCCATAGCTTCCATCAGGTTTTTGAAGAGTTTTGATCTCCTAAAATAAGAATGGCTGTTCCATGTATGCATGTGAATAGATCTTTCCCTAAAACAGGACTTACCTTGTGAGAGGAAAGTCACTTTTTAAAAATGTATATAATAAGGAACATGTTTTATTCTAAAGCACTACTTAATAGAAGAAAAAGATGCACCTTTCCCTCTTACCTGTCTCCAGAAGGAAATTTTGTTAATAGTTTATTGTCTATGTGATCAAAACCAACCTTAGCAGTACTTTATATAGAACTTCAATATTGACTTAAAACCTACAAGGGGCCACAGAAGGCATCAGAGCTTGAAGGACGGGGCAGTGGGACAGTGCGAAAGGCTCTTTTGAATACAGGACACTCTGGTGCAGGATGCCTGGTTAGGGCATTCGATGGGGCTTTGGGCAGGCCAGCGTCACAGTGCAAAGGAAACTGACAAGTAGATTTAGGTCAGAACCAGAAATCCCCATCTTTAGGGCCCCAGTGGTGATGGGTGTTAAGGACTTTGGGGATCATTGCTATGGTCTCACATGCAAATAATTTATCACAAATGACAGGCCTGATATCTAATGTAACACAGGATTATAAAACCAGAAATAGACAAAATCTACATAAAGATGAAGAAAGTTTACTAAAAGAAATAGAAACATTTCTAGACAGTCATTTTCACAGATAGTAAGAGTCAATGACCAGAGCAGTGCCTGATGGCTCAGGACTCTAGTCCTGTCTACTCAGGAGGCTGCGGTAGGAGGATCTAAAGTTCAAGGCCTTCCTGGTCTACAGGGTGAATTCAAACCCAACCTGAACCAAATGCTGAGACCCTGCTTCAAAATCACTAGTAGGAAGTCAGAGATATAGCTCATTCTCAGAATGTTTGTCTTGAGTGTGCGAGGCTCTAGGCTCATATCCAGTAAACTACAGGCAGCAAAAAATTTCAGCCAGGTGTACTCACTCCTGCAGTTCTAGCACATTCGGTAGGCTGAGACGGGAAGACTGCTGAGAGGCCAAGGCCAGTGTGGGCTGTGACGGAAGGCCTGTCTCAAAGCAACAGCAACAAAAACTCAAAATTCATAACTTATCACTATATAACAACATACATTTTAGAAGTTAAAAAACGGAAAGTCAAAATATCAGTTGCCAATAGTACTACAGTTTTGAAACTTTTACATTTCTGGTCCTCCAGAAGACAATGCAGGGTCACTTTGCAATATTGTAGTTTTGCCCTATCACAATGTACCTAACAGAAATATATCACTGAAATTTACATATTTCAAAAATCATGCCTCCTTAAGGACAGGGAGTGTTTTCTTCAGTGTTACGTTACTAAAAATAAAAGGAGCAAATTTTCCAGCAAATCAGACTTAACTCTCTCTTTTTTTTTACCCTCCAACCTGAGAAGTCATGTTCTGTTGCTGAGTAAGCATACTCTGCGAGCTGGCGAAGCCACCATACTTGCATATTTCAAACCAGAAATGATAACACAGTGGTCAGTTCATCAGCACCACTGACGCCTCCCACTGCACAGCAGAATGCATTAATTTGAACTGTCACAATGGACTTGCAATCTGCCTAGTTAATGCCAAGGTTTACAGAAATGCTCGCCAACCCAATAAGACATGAGTAGGCCTTGTCAACAATAACTTTAGTAAAGCATCAACATAGAAAAGAAGGTACACTGTCATGATTGCTTTAAAGTCCCAAACTGAAAAAATGCAATTATGTTGTTTGAAAACACATATCTATCATAGAATTACAAATGAAATGAAGGAAATATTTATCCCAGAATTAAAGACAGTGGTTTACTTGTTAAGTAGGAGTTGTAAAACAAGAACAGATAGGTAAAATTAGGGTAGCAAGGGTCTATTTTTTGCCATAGGTGATAAACATATTAATCATACTTTACTTTTTAAATATATATATACTTTTGTTTTTTTGAGTCAAGGCTCTCTGTAGCCCAGGCTGGCTTTGAACTCCTTATCCTCCTGCCTTGTTCTCATAAATGCCACATTCTACTTTGAACACTTGAAGGCAGCTTGACCTATTAGAACTTGGGAGATTGTGGCGAGCTTGGAATGTTGCAGGTCCGGAGTCAAGTTATCTTGTGCTATCTTAGCCTGGTAAGTAGTCATTTATTGTGTGTGACCTAACAGCCTTGTGACTATTAGGGTAAATCCTTTTGGAATGTATGAGCAGCTTCCCTGGCTTCCACCAACAGGCAAGATAAGAATGACATCAGAAGTTGCTGAGGCCATAGTGGAGATTTTCCTGCTTTGCTGCAACCTACCTGCCTGATGCCTACACCAATGTATCTGAAAAGTATTTTGATTTATGACTTTACTTATTCATTTACTATAAAACTTTCATGAAATTTTTAATGTGTTGGAACATGGGAATTTGGAGTAACCTAATTACTCCTGAGCCATGGTCACTCAAGCATGGCTTCCTCATTCCCTTTGAGGTGAGAACTGATTTTTTTTAATCTTATATATCTATCATTATAACTTTTTAGCAGCACTGTCCTAAAACCCCCTGTGTTCTCCTGCCCCATCTCTTACCGTCCTCGGCCCTGGGACCACTGATCCTTTCACTAACTGTCCTCATGCCCCACCTTTTGCTAACAGTGTCGTTCGCTGGAATCATATAGTATATAGCTTTTCAAACTGACTCCTCTCAGTAATACACATTTAAATTTTCACCACATCTTTTCATGGCTCTATAGTTAATTTCTCTTTAGTGCTCAGTAATATTTCATTATCTGTATTACCAAAGTTTATTTAACTATTTACATACTAAAGAGCATCTTTACAATCATAAATCAAACTGTGTAGACATTTGTGTGCAAGGTTTATGTGGCCATGAGCTTTTACATCCTTTGGGTATATATATATCTCAAGGAGCACAATTGCTGGGTCATACATGTGGTAAGAATATACTTGGGTTTTGTAAAAAGCTGCCAAACCTTCCCAAGGGTAGTGTTTGCATTTTTTGCTAGCAACAAAGGAGAGATCCAGTGCCTCCTCACCCTCATCAGCATCTGGTGTTGTCATGTTTTCTCTTGGCAGCTCACGGTTGTTTTCATTTGGAATCTCCCAATGGCCCACCATTTTGAGTATATTTTCATATTCTTACTCATCATCTGCATAGCTTTTTTGGTGAGATAATTGTGCTTTTATTGTTTTCTGATGCTTTGATATCAGGGCTGTTATTGGTCCTGGTGAGACTTCCTCCCCCCAAGGCTGACCATTTCCCACATGTAGGATGGAACTTGCCTTTAGACAGGATTTTCAGATGCCCACTAATCACACCCATATATCCATCACCTCTGCTATTGGGCACACTTCCCTACTCTAACCACCCCAGGGCCATGTACCTGACAGCTAATCATAAATCTGCATGCTGGATCTCCCCTCTTCGTTCTCATAATCCTTCTCTGTTATTCCTTCTTTCCTGCCTGACCCTGGTGTTTCCCATGTAGCCCCCTGGACCCTTCTCTTAGTACTTGTATATGATAAACTCTCTTTTCAATGGCAGTTATCCTTTACCACACAAATAAAAGTCTGCATTTTAGAACAAAATGTAGGTCTTCTCTTAGCAATTACTTGTTCAACTGAGCATTTTTTTGGCGTGTGTCTCTATTGTAGTATTCTGTGTATGTGTGTGCAGTATATGCAGACATGTGTGTAGATGCATATACCCCATTGCACACATGAGGAAGTCAGAGGAGGATACCAAGTGTCCCTTATTGCTCTTCTGCCTTGTTTCCCTGTCAGAAACATTGTTTCTCATTCAACCTGGAGTTTACATAGCTTTTGGTTATCCTTACCCCTGAGTCCCAGTGATCCTCTTCTCTATGTCTCCCTTAGCACTGGACTTACAGGCATGCATGGCCATGGCCAACTCTCTACATGCTGTTGGGAATAGAACGCAAGTCCTTACGCTTACACAGCAAGCCCTCTTACTCAGTGAGCCATCTATGTAGGCCCTGAACATCTTGTTGCTAAGATTTTTTTTTTTCATGATAAAAGTGATAAATAAATGGTCAACTTAAGCGATGCTGTCAGGCACGGTTGTGCACACCTTTAATCACAGCACTTGGGAGGCAAAGGTAGGAGGATTTCTGTGAGTTCAAGGTCAGCCTAGGACTACAGACTGAGTTTCAGGTCAGCCTGGGTTTAAGTGAGGCCCTAAAAATCAACAACTCAAAACCAACATACAAAAGAGTGATGCTGCAACTCAGACATGGTGACACACACTTGTAATCCTAGCACTAGAGAAACAGGATGATTGCAAGTTTAAGACCAGTCTGAGCCACATAGTAAGACCTTGTCTCAACAAACAAACAAAAAAATGAAACCAACCAACAAAATAAACAAACATCAAAAACCTTACAAAATGAAAAACAACAGCAACAAAAAGCAAACCTGCCTTTAAGAAAGAACAAGGGGGGTTGGAGAGATGGATTAGCAGTTAAAGTTCATGTTTATGAAATTTAAGGACCCAGGTTCAATTTTCCAGGTTCCATGTAAGCC
This sequence comes from Jaculus jaculus, assembly GCF_020740685.1. NCBI lineage: Eukaryota > Metazoa > Chordata > Mammalia > Rodentia > Dipodidae > Jaculus > Jaculus jaculus. Next base: position 186,514,210 of record NC_059102.1, on the reverse strand, counting down.
AGATGCACATAGTGGCACATGTGTCTGGAATTTGTTTGCAGTGGCTAGAGGTCCTGGCACACCCACTCTCTCCCTCCTTCCCTCCTTCCTTCTCTCTCTCTCTCAAATGAATGAATAAAAAATATTTTTTTTAAAAAAAGAAAGAACAATATATATACACTGTGCTTTTCTAGACATTTTCCTAAGAAAAGATCCAGTTCAACATAATTGTAAGGAACATTGGAAAATTCCTGGGCTGTGATTTCAGTTTTTACGTTTCCACTCAAATGAAAAGTAGGAATTAGGTCATTTTCACCTTCTATCTGTGGGGCTGAGCAATGTTTGTTGTCTTAAAAAAAAAAAAACTGGGATTTTTGGCAGGGTATCCAGCAGCAATACCCAGAGAAAGTGGACAAGAATGTCAGATTAGTAACAGTTTAGCAGTTTAACATTAACGAACATGCTCAAAGTCAAGATAAACAGAACTTTTCGCTGTTGCTGCAACTCTCAAGTGTCATTTACAACCATTTTACATTAATATTTAACTAAGTTTCTATAAGTACACGTAAGTGTGAGTGGATTGAGTGAGACCTTTGACGTCTGCTCTCTGGAGCTGGTGCTAAGACACGCTGGCGTTAAGAGCTCGTGTCTTAGCGAGTTTAGAAAAAAGTAGGGTAAACCAAAGCAAACTTCCAATCAGTATCCCAATTCTCCTTCTTTTCGGTATGTGCAATGTGCACCCATGTGTGTGTGAGTGCAATGCACATGGGCACATGCGTGTAGCTGTGTTCATGCTTGTTCAGTTTGTTCAGTGTGTGTGCATGCGTGTGGAGGTAGAGGTGTCTTCCTCCATCGTTCTCCATCTTACTCTGAGACAGGTCTCTTGTTAAACCTAGAACTCACTAGTTCAGCGAGGCAGCTAGTCGGTAAATCTCAGGGGATCTTCCTGTCTCTGCCTCCCCAGTGCTGGCATTACTGGTGTGTGCTGCCAGATCTGGTATTTCTACATGGTACTGGGGAGAAGAACTCAGGTACTCACGCTTTCATAGCAAGAACTTTATCCACTGAGCCATCTCTTTCCCTAGCTATCCTAATTCTTTTATTTATGTCATTTTTATTTATTTATATGAGAGAGGGAGAGAGGGAGAGGGAGATGGTGAGAGAGAGAGAGAGAACGGGCACGCCAGGGCCTCTAGTTACTGCAGTGTGCCACCTTGTGTGTCTGGGTGCTGGAGAATTATATCTGGGTCCTTAGGCATTGCAGGCAAGTTTCTTAACCACCGAGCAATCTCTCCACTCTTCCTAATTCTTAATACATGATGGAAAAAACTGTGGAAAAATGCCTCCTTACACATAGTGCTTTCAGATATGTGTAACCCAGCAATATCTCAGAGAAGTGTCCGTGGCGTTTTAGTTGTGCTCTGTCCAGACAGTCCTCTATAGTAGCCACCAACAGCACACCGACACTCGGCACTTGAAATGGGGCTGGAGTGACCGAGGAGTTAAAATTTTGATTTGATTATTTATTTATTTCAAAGAGAAGGTGGGGGAGAGAGAGACTAGGCATGTTAGGGCCTCTAGCCACTGCAAACCAACTCCAAACACATGTGCCACCTTGTGCATCTGGCTTATGTGGATCCTGAGAAATTAAAGCTGAGTCCTTTGGTTTTGCAGGCAAGCACCTTAGCTGCTAAGCATCTCTTAAGCCCCTTAATTTGATTTTTAATTTAAATGGTCACATGTAGTAAGTGCCTACTATATTACATAGCATAGGTTTAGACAACTGTACTAATTTATTACCACGTTACTTCTTGAAAAAATTAAAATTTAAGACATTCACTAGATTTTTAAATAATCATTTTTATTTATAATTAGGAGAGAGAGAGGCAGGGAAAGTATAAGCACCAGAGCCTCTTGCCACTGCAAATAAATCCCAGACACAAGCACCCCTTTGTTGATCTCACTTTATGTGGGCGCTGGGGTATAGAACCTAGGCTATCAGGCTTTGTAAGCAAGTGCCTTTAACCACAGAGTCATCTTTCCAGTCCCAATTCAACAGACCTTTAATGAACTTGTCCTTACTATAAATCAAGAATGTAAGTAATCTCTCCTGACCTCTTACACTCAAAAGGGACACACAAAAATTGACTGAAAACAGAAAACTTGAACAATGAAAAAGATTTTAAGTATGCCTACTATACATGGCTTTTGGCATGCTCTTAATAAATATTAGTGGAAAAAACAGATAAATAAGTTCATGAATGAAATGATAGGCAACTTACTTAACCTCCTGCCTAGAGAAAAGAAAAATTTGCTGGCAAGTTGTAAACAGCTTCACATCTACTTTTTATATCTTTTTTTTTTTTTTTTTTTTTTTTGAGGACCTTCCTCTGTAGCCTGGTCTGGAACTTGCTATGTAGCTTAGGGTGGCCTCAAACTTAGAGCGATCCTCCTCTAATTTCCTCAAAAAAATTCTGTTTCCTGAATGCTGGGGTTAAAGGCATGTGACACCACACTTGGTTGTGTGTGTGTGTGTGCACATGTGAGTGTGTGTAGAGGCCAAAGATGACAACTTTGGGCATCATTTCTCAAGCCCTGCCACCTGTCTTTGAGATAGGAAATTTCACTAGCCTGGAAATTACCGAATTTAGCCAGATTTAATACACAGAGAGCCACAAAGATCTTCCTGTCTGTCAATCCAGCATCAGGATTACAAGCATGTGATACCACGTCCAGCATTTTTACATGAGTTCTAGGGATTGTGCTTGGGTCTCATACGTGCAAGCCAAGCACTTTAGTGACTGACAGGCAGGTGGGTGGGTGGACAGGAGGCAGGCTGGCTCGCTAGACTGACCACTGATATGGTACACGGGGAGTGGCACAGTTGTCACTGTCTTCATGGGGCATTGCTTCTAGGTCTCTTCTCAGACACCAAAATTACCAGATGTGTACCACCTTCACATAAATGTATATGGTCTATGCACATTCCCTAGTACACTTTAAAGTATCCTTACTTGGGCTGGACAGATGGCTTAACAGTTAAGATGCTTGCCTTCAAAGCCAAATGACCCAGGTTTGATTCCCCAGGACTCATATAAGCCAGATGCACATTCTGGCGCATGCATCTGGAATTCGTTTGTCATGGTTGGAGGCCCTGGTGCACCCATTCTCTCTCTCTCAAATAAATAATAAAAAAGTATCTTTACTGATAATAGTCAATAAAATGTTAATGCTTACTATGTAAGTAGTTGGTATCCTTTATTGTTAGGGAACAACGACAAGAAGAAAATGTGTAGATCTTGAGTACACATGCACTCCCCCCCCCCCCACAATACTTTTGATCAATGGCTGTTTGAATCTGTAGACATAGAAGCAGACGGCCCCGGATATAAAGGCGGCTGTAACAGGTTTGCTCATGGTTATCTCCCAAGGGGCTGCCTCTCTTTGGCTTTGGGATGTGAAGAGCTTCTTATTCCCCTAACCCTCATGTTGCCTTTTCTGCTTAAAGACAAGTGATTGCATTGCATATATTGTTTTTATTTTTTATCTTACACAAGTTAATTTTTAGAAACATTCCAAAGGAAAGTAAATACTGCCCAGTATATTACTGCTCAGATATAATGGAGTAACAATTCTGATGTTGATCTGGCCTTTTCTCTTGTTTCTGAAAATGCCTGCATGTGATGTTTCAAAATATTCTTAAGTTGAAATGAGGTTTTATTTCATAGTTATATTTGCTGCTATTGAAACACTATACTATTGTTGAATATTGCTGTACCAACTAGTATGTTCCTATAATACTATTTTGACCATATTTATTGATACACAGTATTTTATTGCCTAAAATATTTTTTATTATATTTATTTGTAAGCAAAGAGAGAGAGAGAGAGAGAGAGAGAGAATGGGTGCACAACGACTTCAAGCAGCTGAAAAAAAACTCCAGACACATGTGCTACTTTGCGTATCTGGCTTTAGGTGGGCACTGAGGAAGGGAACCTGGGTCAGCACCTAACTGCTGAGCCACCTCTCCAGCCTGTCTAAAATGTTAATATGGGTGACAATCCTGCTTCTATTCCTCTCTTCACTTCTCTATATGGCTTTTAGTTTTAAAAGTTTTACCATATTTATTGGCATATGCGTATGGCTATACCAGGGCTTCTAGCTACTGCAAATGAACGTCAGACTCCCGGGCCACCCTGTGCTTGTGGCTTATGTGGAAGCTTGGGAATTGAACTCAGGTAAAACCAATTTTGCAAGCAAGTGCTTTTAACTGCTGTGCTATCACCCCAGCTCTCTATGCGGCTTTCTGATGATAACTGAACAACTTTCTTAAAACTGGCTTTATAATGCCGCATGAATTTCTTTAATGTATTAGGGTTAACATAATCAATAGAGCACAGGCTAGGCCCCCACTGTCAGGCCATCACATTCCTTTGAGATGCCAGGACTTAGATGACTTGAGAATGAACTTATTTGTAGGGTCTTCATGTACCATCAGAAGGGCAGTATGCAAGGCTAACAGCTGTCAAGTCTCCCAAACCAGAGGTGGGGTCTGGGAAATGAGGGAAAGGACTTCAGCACTGCGGCATGTGCAGGAACTTCTAGAAGGCTTGCAGAACTTCTAAGGAGTTACCACTTCCCAGAACATGGAGCATCTCTGGGTCAAAGAGCAAATGTTCACATTTTTCATCATGCAGAGAGCTCATTGTTTTGGTTTAACTCTAAAAGCCTTGGGTTTCATCACTATGAGAAAGGAATTTCCCATGGACTTGTTTTGTGATCCACACTCCTATCTGCAGAGAAGATAAGCCTTGGGTGATGCACACACACCGTTCCAGCCAAGGCATCCACTGCAGGATGGGGCGCAGGAGCCTGCGGTGATCTGTCACATTGGGAACAAACAGCAAGGCCCATATTCACGTACACCCCACCCCCACACACGCATGCACACGCACACTCACACGCACACACGCCTTGTGTTTGAAAGTCTTCAGGGTGCTCCTTGTTAAAATGGAGTCCCACTGGCTAGCGGGTTAATTCACCAGCCTGCTAACTAATCCCCACCAGCAGCTGAGATCAAAAGTTAATGAAGCACAGCCAGGGCCCCATTACGCTTCACATGTAACAATCTTTCACTACAAAAAGAGCCGGGGCTTCATTAAAAGGAAAATGTCCAGGAGATCATTTGGGCTGGAATGAACCCTCAGCCAGGGCATTCCTGAACTGAGCCAGGTCCCAGGGAAGTTGCTTCTGAGGCAGGAAAGAAACCCGCACAGGTCCCCATGGCTCGACTGACCGAGATGCTTGTGGCTGGGCAGGGTCTGCTGGGGACGGTAAGAGTGCATATGGACTACTGCACACTTTACAGCTTCACACCTGGTCCTGCGAGGAAGCTCACACTTCATTCCTACTTCCCAAGGAGGAGGAGGTGGGGAACCCATGTCTTCTCTGCTCCCTCCCACGTTTGAGTAAACAACCGCCTCTCTCTCTCTCTCTCTCTCTCTCTCTCTCTCTGTCATTCTCATCTTTTGAGTCAGAGTCTCATGTAGCTCAGACTAGCTTAAAACTCCCTGTGCAGCCAAGGCTAGCCTTGTGCTCCTGAGTCCACTGCCCCCAGCTATCTCTCAGATGGTGGACTATGGGTGTGAGCCACCTTGCCTAGTGCAGGAATGAGCAAATTCTTGACATAATGCTCTTTTTTCTGGGCTGATTCGCTGCCTGGACACTTTGGTGGTCACTTCTGCATTGATGGTTCCCGAGTATCCATCTAGGGTTTCAACTCAAACCCCCTCTGACTTCATGTGGTCTGCACCCTGAGTTTGCACCAGTACCTCCAATACACATGGGCAAAGTCAGTTTTCCCACAGACCAGATTTACTGCTTTACTTCCTGACACCTTCAAGAAGTCAGGCAGTCACCTTTCACATGCCTTATTTATCAGTCACTTACTTAGGATTGGGGGTGATGCACACCAGAAGAGTCTGGCCCATGTCCTGTAGGCTCTTGACTAGGTGGCCCCAGGATCCACTGTGACTCCATCTTACCATATCTTACTAACCACTCACTAGTTTGACTCTAGCTTTGATAACTACTGGTATAATATATGCTAAGGGCTAGAAACTGCTGTAAATATTTTACAAATATTAACCTTTTTTTACATGTGTTTGTATGAATTTGTATGCATGCTTGTATGTGTGTGTGTGTATGTGTACGTGTGTGTGTGTGTGTGTGTGTGTGTGTGCATGTGGAGGCCAGAGGTTGTCATCAAGTATCTTCCTCAGTTGGTCTCCATCTTATTATTTTCTCTCTTTCTTTCTTTCTTTCTTTCTTTCTTTCTTTCTTTCTTTCTTTCTTTCTTTCTTTCTTTCTTTCTTTCCTTCTTTCTTCCTTTCTCTTATTTATTTATTTATTTTTTATTTTATTTATTTACTTACTTATTTGAGAGTGACAGACACAGAGAGAAAGACAGATAGAGGAAGAGAGAGAAAGGGCGTGCCAGGGCTTCCAGCCTCTGCAAACGAACTCCAGACGCGTGCGCCCCCTTGTGCATCTGGCTAACGTGGGACCTGGGGAACCAAGCCTCAAACCGGGGTCCTTAGGCTTCACAGGCAAGCACTTAACCTCTAAGCCATCTCTCCAGCCCTTTTTTTTTTATTTTGAGACAGGGCCCCTCACTGAACCTGGCACTCACTAATTTGGCTAGATCAGCTACCCAGCAAGCCCTAGGCTTCCTCTTGCCTCCGCAGTACTGAGATTCCAGGCACCTGCCACCATGTCCCCCTTTTACATGGGTGATGGGAACTGAAACACAGGTCCTCAGGCTTACAGGGAAGGAGGCACTTTACTGACTGAGCTACAACTATTAACTTTTTTTTTTTTTTTTTTTTTTTGGCTTTTCAAGGTAGGGTCTTGCTCTAGCCCAGGCTGACCTAGAATTCACCATGTAGACTAAGGGTGCCTTGAACTCATGGCGATCCTCCCACTTTTGCTTCCTGAGTGGTGGGGATTAAAGGCATGCACCTGACTGTTAACTGTTAAAATCTTCAGGACTGTCCTACCAGGGTTGAACTTCCAACCTTCAACTGCTGGAAGAAGAGGTACAGAGTGGGATTGCCTTTCCTTGGCCAGCCTCCTTGCTCTGCTAACCTTCAAGTATTGTTTGTTGTCTCTCAATATCTCTGCTCCTGCTTTTCTTGGCTTTACTACCTCTCTTCTAGAATGTTTTCCTCTTTTCTGTTTACGGATCTGAGCATGTCCCAGGACCCATCCAAAGCTACCCTCCCTCATGGAGACCTAATTGCTCTTCTCTGAGCCTCCCTGCATTTGCTCTCTGCAGTCTTTGCTTGCTCAATGGCTTTGAACTTACTGACTTGTCTCCTACTCTGAGCTCCTGAAGGACAGAGATCACCAACATCTGCTTTTATCTACATCCAGCATTGGTCAAAAACATAGCTAGTACTTATTCATTACTATTTTACTAATTCAATATGATAAGCATTGCCATTACCCAAGAAAAAGCAGGAGAACTCACCCAAAGCTGTCTTTTGCTTTTACATGTACTTAGAGTATATATTTTTCTGAGTTCTATGAGAACAGTATGTTATATTTACGCACAGATACAGATGTTATGGTCTTGCTTGTATTTTTAGACCACGGCTTGATAACTTATAGCCCATGGTCAAAATATAACCATCCTAAGCTATTTTTACAAAGTTTTATGGGCACAAAGCCACACTTATTCATTTGTCTTTTCTATTGCTGCTTCTTCACCCCAAAGACAGATTTCTGGTAGAGACTGTGTATCTGACAAAGCCAAAGATAGTTACATGAAAACTCTACTACTCTCTTCTGTAGATGAAACAATCATTAACACTTGAGAAGGAAACTTTCCTTCCTCCCTCCCTCCCTCCCTCCCTCCCTCCCTCCCTCCCTCCCTCCCTCCCTTTCTTCCTTCCTCTTTCTTCAGTTTTCGAGGTAGGATCTTACTGTAGCCAAGGATTACCTACAATACACTATGTAGTCTCAGGTGGCTTCCAACTCACTACAATGTACCTCCTACTTCAGCTTCCTAAGTGCTGGGATTAAAATGTGCACTACTCTGCCCAGCTTTTTTGGGAAGGAGGGGTGTTTCCAAGGTAGGACTTCACTCTAGCACAGGCTTCCCTGGAATTCACTACAGAGTCTCAGAGTCTCAGAGTGTCCTTGAATTCATTGCGATCCTCCTACCTTTGCATCCCGAGAACTGGGATTAAAGGCGTGTGTCACCATGCCTGGCTTTGTTTTTATGTTTAATTTGAATTTATTTTTCAAAGCCTCCCTTCTCTTCTTTTCCCTCTCCTTCCTTCCTTTCTTTTGGCTTTTTGAGACAGGATCTTGTGAAGTTCAGACTGGCCTCCCAGTTGCTATGTAGCAGAAGCTGGCCTTGAACTCCTGACCCTTCTACTTCTCCCTCTCAAATGCTCGGATTACAAGTGTGTACCACCACACCCACTCCCTACTGATTTTGTTGATGAAATTGTGCATGTGAACCACAAGTTGCATATAAGAACACTCAAAAAGAGTTGGCCAGGGTAGGATGTATGCCCTAGAAAGTTTCATTTCTGATTGTAAAGTTCCTGGTGATCTGCAAGTATCTTGCTCAAGACAACATCTCTGAATGTTTCATACTCTTCTGTCATCTTATTAAGAGTCTGAGCCATTGGCAGCTGCCTCACGAGTTTGCTTGTGATTACCTACATTTTCCATGCCAATGGAGGCAGGAGGTAACATGGGTGATAAAATCAGATAATCTCAAGCAAACTAGGTAGGAAATGAGACACACAGAGAGACAATACTTAGCACTGAGGAGTGTTTTGTTTTTGAAATTCCATTACTGATTAAAAAGAGAGGAACTTCTTATGTTATGGTAACGAAAAATTCGTTAGTTAATTACACATAATTTCAACACACTGGAGGAATGACTTTATAATTTTTAAAAATATTTTATTTATTAGAGAGAAAGAGAGGCAGATAGAGAGAGAATGGGTATGCCAGGGCCTCCAGCCACTGAAAATAAACTCTGGCTACATGTGCCACCTTGTGTATCTGCCTCATGTAGGTACTGGGAGATCCAACCTGGGTCCTTGGGATTCACAGACAAGTGCCTTAATTGCTGAGCCATCTCTCTAACCCAACTTTATGATTTTACCTGAACCTGTTTTAGGCCCACTCCCATTCTTGTCTTCTGTGAGCCACAGCTATGTGAGCATGCCATGCCTTTCATTGCTGAATCGCTTTCCTGCTGCCTTAATCTAATAGCTCAGGAGTTCTGACTTATCAGCCCAATGCTACCTGGTGACAGGTGTCTCTCTTGTTGACAGTGTGTGTAGCTCTCTCACATCTCCCAGGCTTCCTGTCCTCATGTCACTGGGATGCCTTTTGGCCTTGTATCATGGTGTAGTTCTCCTGTTCACGCTACCAGTCATGCTAAGAACCTGCAGTAACATCTGCCTGGGGCACTGTGGAGTTCTTCATCACTCGTTCCTGATCTTCCCTGTCCCACTCCTCTTTCCTGGGCTCTTCCCAGTTTCCACATGAAACTGGGTAAAATGAAGGGGAGAAAGATGGCATTACATACTCACTAAATATCAACTATCATAGTGTTTAATGACTCTGGTGTATATATAGCCAATACCCAGTAACTTTCCCAGTTTGTATTCTATTTTGGTATCTTAAAGAAACTGAGGACAAGCTACTTTAACTTTCACAAAACCACATTTTATAGGTCTGTCATTACAGAAATAAGAGAAAAAGAGAGAGAGAGAGAGAGAGAGAGAGAGAGAGAGAGAGAGAGACTAACAAATTAGTTGTGGCTCTTTTCTGTGTATGCCAATATTACTTTGGGATTCAAAAAGTACTATCTTCAGAAATGTACAATAATGAAGCAGGATAGCAGTGAATGCTGGGTAATTTTGTATGGAAACAAGTGTCAGAGACTAAAACAGGATAGCTATATTGAGTAATAGCAGTAACAAAATTGTGCTAAATATTATGTGGTTATAAATCAAGAAATAAAGCATGGCAAGAAAATATCCTAGGGCTGGAGAGATGGCTTAGTGGTTAAGGCACTTGCCTGCAAAGCCTGAAGACCCAGGTTTGATTTCCCAATACTCATGTAAGCCAGAAGCACAAGGTGGTGCAGGCATCTAGAGTTCATTTGCAGTGGCTGGAGGCTCTGGCTAGCCCATTCTCTCTCTCTTTATCTTCTTCTCTCTTTCTCTCCCTCTTAAATAAATGAATGAATGAACAAATAAATTAAATAATAAAAAATTGCATTAAACTCTGGTGTGTTGGCACACATCTTTAATCCCAGCATTCAGGAGGAAGATGTAGGAGTATCACTATGAGTTTGAGGTCACCCTGTGACAACATACTGAATTCTAGGTCTTCCTGAGCTAGTGCAAGAGCCTACTTTGAAAAACTAAAAAAAAAAAAAAAACAAACAAAAAAAACAAACCCCAAACCACTAAAAATACAGATCAGGGGCTGAGGAGATGGCTCAGTGAGTACAGACTACTTCCCTTGAAAGCATAAGGACCTGAGCTCAATCTCCAGCAGCTACGTAAAAGTAAAAGTGCCAAGTGTGTTGGCACAAGCCTGTTATCCAAGAACTGGAAGATAGAGACTGAAGGATCCCTAAGGCTTATTACTTAGTTACACTGGCCTCATTGCTGAGCTCCTGGCCAATGAGACAACCTGTCTCAAGGGAGGGAGGCAGCATTCCTGAGGATGACACAGGTGATACCCAAGGTTCTCTTCTGGTATAGAGATGTACATGTGCACATATGCTCGTGTACCTATACACACGTGTGTGTACTCTTCCATGACACTCCCCCCCCCCACAGAGAGAGAGAGAGAGAGAGAGAGAGAGCGAGATCAAAAACATTTAATGGGAAAATGACAAAGACTGAATGAAGACAGAAGTCTACTGACTCAAATATTCTACATTTAGAATATTATGTGTAATTATTTGGGGCCTAGTCATTGAGAATGTTGTAGCAACTTCTATCTAACTGGAAATACTACAAAATGGGGAGCAAATAGAAAAACATGGCAGAGTAGACTTTTGCTGAGTGGTGCACTGAAAGCCAAATAAGTTACAAATCTAAGGTGTGTTCATGGCTATCCCAGAGTTCACAAGTTAGGTACAAGGATGTGTACATACAGCAGATATGCAAATTTTAAAATTAGCCCCTACTTACTATCAAAATAAAAGAAAATATTTTATCTTAAACATCTCTACATTGGAAAGTCTGAAATTAGCCAAGAACAAAGAAATGATTTCAGATTTATATTACAGGATAGAATATAGAACGAGCAAAACCATGGCTAAGTAAGCACTCTTCCTTGTGATTACTACAGTGAAAGAAGCCCTGATGCTCGGTTAGCTTAAGAGGAAGTTTGGGGTAGGCAATCGATAAGCGCTCAATCTACAGAACAAGATATGTTCTGCTGTTTAACTGCTTTAGAAAACTTCACATGGTCCTCATTTTAAAAATCTTTATTTCAGAGAGAGAGAGAAAGAGAGAAAATGGGCTTGCCAGTACCTCGAGCTGCTGCAGACAAACTTCAGACACATGTGCCACCTTGGGCATCTGGCTTTAAATGGGTATTGGGCAGTTGAACGTAGGTCCTTTGGCTTTGTGGGCAAGCGCCTTAACTGCTGAGTTATCTCTCTAGTTCTGTCCTTGTTTTTTTCTTTTTAATGTTGAATGATATTACAATCTCCTAAGTGTCATATATTACTGCCTGGAAGTTAAGTATCAACATCTTCTTATCAGTGTAAAGAACAGGACCTCTGGAGCCAGTCTGCTTGGGCTAGAAAGCTCACTCCTTTCACTAGTTGTGTGACCTTGGACAGCTGGTCAGCCTGTATTAGTTTGCCCTTCTGGAAAATGAAGATAACGGCTTCTCCTTTACTGTGTGTGAGGGGGAAGATGGTCTTATATCTGAGGATATTTAAAATAGTGCTTTACTGCTATATAAAGGTTTGTTACATATAAATATTTATTGTGTATCTACCATGTGCTAGGCACCCGGGATCCAAACACAGCCAGAAGACAGCCCTGCCCTAAAGGGATTCAACACCATAAATCATGATTATTGTACGCCACATATGCGAACAGAGAAGCTTTAGGTTTGACTTGGATTTGTAGAACCCATCTTCTCAGTCCCACAAATAGGCCAAATACATAACAGGCATTGATCATGTTAGGTACCTCACCTGCCTGTCTTAAGACCACAGCATATTTATCAAGTAGATCACATCTTCTTTTAGAGAGTAGGATGTTCTTTGGAGACAATCACTTAGCCAGACTCCCAGTAAGCAAGAACATGAAGATCCTACTTATCACTCTAAAACAATCACAGATTGGAGCTTTTGGTGACCTATCTACAAAAAGACATTCAGGAAAGATAACAGGAAGGAAAAGTTCTCTTGACTTTGGATCGCCTCCTCCTTTCCTTTTCCTTGCTCATCCCTCCCCAACATCTCCCCCAACCCTCTGCCATCGAAAGTTCTCAGAGTTCATCCACGAGATAGAAATGAAATGCAAAAGGGTGATCTGAGGTAGAGGCAAGTCTGCTGCTCCCCTCTGAGTTTTTCATGGCTGAACACAAAGTAGCCTGAGATCGCTATAAGCTGCTGTCATTTTCTTTTTCCCCAAGCCAGCTGGTTCCCTGGACTGTAGTGCAGGACTGGGATTCAAAGAATAGGTGAGGCCACACGAGGTGAGTGCTAATTAGTTGGCGCTGAATGAGCAGACTGTGAGAGTCCCTGGCCATGTAAGGTGCCATTGTCTGTGACAGGCTATAGTCTGAGCTTGTGTGGTGAGGCATTGCCTCCAAGGAAATAATTACAACTGGATTTGGGGAGAGGGATAATTTTCCAAATATATTAGAGAAAACAGAAAGTGTGTTAGAAGATTAATACTCTGTACAGTCTAGCCTTATTTTTCTCATCAGTAAACTAGGTGAGGAGGTCTCCATAGGCCCTGCTAGCCATTGATAATGTCTGAATCTATGTATAAAGCCATAGGACCTCCTGGGTCTGCTTCTTGTCTGTGTCCTTGGTTTTGCTTTTCTGGTTCATTTCCTAGATACTGTCTCTCCCATCACCTATTAAAATGGTTAAAATTAAGAAAAATTTAGAATACTCATTTTGGATAGGATTAGAGGAGCACCCATTCATTGATGGTGGGAAAGTAAAATGACAGGGCCATTTTGGAAAACTATTAGTTTCTTTAAAAATTAAGTCAGTAAGCCGAGCGTGGTGGCACACGCCTTTAAACACCAGCACTTGGGAGGCAGAGGAAGGAGGATCCCCGTGAGTTCGAGGCCACCCTGGAAATACAGAGTGAATTTCAGGTCAACCTGGGCTAGAGTGAGACCCTACCTTGAAACACCAAAAAAAAAGTACCTGTGACATGGCCTAGGCATCTCAGTCGCCTCGGTCTTATCAAAAGCTTTGTAGCAAGCAGCTTGGCTTATGACATGAGAAAATGGAAACAGGTGTAATAACAGCTGAATGGGTAAAATGGAATACTATTTGCTAGTAGAGAGTTATAAATGCTTACACATGTAACATGATGCAAATTTTAATGGAGTCATGCTGAATGAAAGAATTCAGATAAATAAGAGGGAACATATTTATGATTCCATTTATACAAATGTCTGTAAGATGTAAACAATTATATTCTAATACAAACAGAGCAGTGATTATCTGAAAGGCGCACAGGGCAGGAAGAGGGTATTACAAACAGGTAGGAGGACACTTTTCAAAAGATGAGTATATTTTCTATCTTGCCTGGGTGATACTTCCAAGGCTGCATACATGTGCCAAAAGTTATCAGATTGCTTATTAGCAAATATGTGCTATGGATTGTATTATGCTACTTTGAAAAAATATTAAAAGCTATCTGCACTTAAAAATTCCACAAGGGGGCTGGAGAGATGGCTCAGCTGCTAGAGGTGTTTGTTTGTGAAGCCTGATGGCCTGGGTTCAGTTCCCTAGTACCCATGTGAAGTTAGATGCACAAAGTGGCACATATGCCTGGAGTGTGTTTGCAGTGGGTGGAAGCCCTGATATACCCATCCACCCACTCACTCTCTATCTCATTCCCTTCCTCCTTCCCTCTCTGTTTCTTTGTCTCTCTTTCTCAAATAAATAAATAAAAGTTTTACAAGATTCCACTAGGGACCAAGGATAAGCTTAGTAGTCAAGCACCTTGCTTAGCATGTAGCATGTGCAAAGCCCTGCCTTGGATTCCTAGCATTGAAAAAAAAATACATAAGGTTTTAAGTTAGAACAATATTCACAATGTTAACTTTGAAGGAGGCAAGGCCCAGGTCACAGGATTTCTGGGACATGTGTCAAAGTTTTATTACTAGAGCTGAGTGGTGATACAGGACCCTCAGTTTATATTCACTTATTACATATGAATTCATTATTTATATACAATATTGCTTGGTTCTTGTAGTTTTCTACATTTGTGTTTCCCTTTAAAAGAAAAAGATTTTTTTTCTTAACCAAAAAAGAAAGAAAGAAAATAAGACAATGACTTGTGAGGAGGGGACACATGAAAATGTGACTCAGCTTGTGATAGGCACATTTCCAACACTTACTCCCAGGGCTATACAATAGTGAGGAAAGGGAAATTGGAATGATATGTGGTTAAATTGAAAATGAAGCTTAATAGACTTGTGAAATGGCTGCAGCATTTAAGGAACACTTCCTAAATATTAGAGGGGAAGCTAACTAAATGCTATCTCAAGTTGGGTGTGTAGCTGTGACCTTTCCAACTCAGTGAGAGAATGGGCAGTGAGGTGGGTGGGGAAGGCGGGGTGGGGCGCGTCACATGCCACAGAAGCTAAGGCACGGACATTAACAGAAAGGCCAAGAACAACAACAGTAAAAAAAAAATAAAAAATAAAAATCAAGACGTCTTGGCCTAGCCTATATGAAAGCTGTCATGAGGTAATACACGAGATGGCTTACAAGAGCATGGGTTCCAGGGTCTGCCTCAGTTTCCTTCCAACACTTAGACAAGCCATTTTTTTTTTCTGCTTTCTGCCTCACTTTGTCATTCTGTGATGTGGTCCCCATGATGTGAAATACCGTGAGAATTAAATGAGACAATACCTGCTCACCACTCAACATCCTACCTGACAAGGCAATAAACACTACCTGTAATTACTGTTGACATCTTAAGCATATAAATTTCAAATCTTGGTATTGACTCAGTGGTCAGATGAAGCATGGCTATACAAAGACATGATTGTGTGTGAGGCGGCTTCAGGGCTTGCATGGATGATAGATAAGCAGCTAGAAACTCTTGCCAGAATTCATTTAGAGTGCATTTTCGGTTTGGACTTCACCAGCCATTAGGATTTAAATGGATAAAGACAGGCTTGGGCATTTAGATCACACATAGCTTTTTAGTTATTTACTTGAAAGCAAAAGTTTCTTTGTTACTTTATCAAAATCCTCTTATATTCTAAACTCCTGGGAGAGTGTTGTGGTTTGAACACCAAATACCTCATGCTGGCTCATGTGTTTGAATGTTGGTCACTGTTTGGGAAGTCTGTGGTATCCTGAGGAGGTGGTGTCCTGCTGAAGAAGTTGTTCACTGAAAATGGGCCTTGAGGTTCATAGCCCAGCCCCACTTCCTGTTTGAGCTCTGCTTCCTGACTGCTAATGTGACTAGCTCTGCTGCATGCTCCTGCCACAATGTCTTCCCTATCATGAAACTTCCCCTCAAAACTGTAAGTTAAAATAAATTCTCCCTTCCTAAATTCCTTCTGGTCAGGTGATTGTTCAAAGCAACAAGAAAATAACTAATACAGAGAGTGTCCTAGAAGAAAGATTAATTCGTATGGGGTCATTGAAGATGGAATGTCACAATCTTAAACAATGACTATTTAGTAATAAGGTAAGCCAGAGACAGACCCACTCACAGAGAAGCACACACAGGGCAGCCATCCTTCTTCTTTATTGTCTCCTAATTCCCTCTCTTCTCTTTCTCTTCCTTGCTGTGCTTTTGTTTCTTTTATATTCTGACATATTTTTTTCTTTTTTTGGGGGGGGGGCAAGGTAGCACCTTACTCTAGCTCAGGCTGACCTGGAATTCACTATGGAGTCTCGGGATGGCCTCGAACTCATGGTGATCCTCCTACCTCTGCCTCCTGAGTGCTGGGATTAAAGGAATTTATCACCACGCCCAGCCTATTCTGGCAAATTAAAAAAAAAACAAAACAGCTTATTTAATTTAGTTTAATTTAATTTATTTGATTGCAAGGAGAGAGAAAGTGTGTGTGTGTGTGTGTGTGTGTGTGTGTGTGAGAGAGAGAGAGAGAGAGAGAGAGAGGGAGAGAGAGAGAGAGAGAGAGAGAGAGAGAGAGAGAGAGAGAGAGAGAGAATGGGTATGCCAGGGCCTCTAGCTGCTGCAAACTCCAGATGCAAGTGTGACTTCGTGTATCTGGCTTTAAGTGGGTACTGGGGAATTGAAACTGGGTCATTAGGCTTTGCAGGCAAGTGCCTAAATTGCTGAGCCATATCTCCAGTGACATGTATATATGGTGCTTGTTACTAAGCCCAGGTCCTTGTACATGGCAGACAAGTGTTCTATCACTGAGCTACACTCACACTCCTGTTTTCAGTCCTTTTATTAATTCATTTACCCATTCACTCACTATATTTACTACCTGTCATCACTAAGCCTTGGAAATACAGAAAAGAATGGGACATGTTTCCTGTCTTCATTCTGCTGGTGTTACAGGCATGCTACCCTGTGATGAAGTAAATATATTACAGAACACCCAATTTGGACTATGCATGTGTATCACTCCCAGAATGCATCATT
Organism: Jaculus jaculus; assembly: GCF_020740685.1. Classification (NCBI taxonomy): domain Eukaryota; kingdom Metazoa; phylum Chordata; class Mammalia; order Rodentia; family Dipodidae; genus Jaculus; species Jaculus jaculus. Next base: position 186,497,332 of record NC_059102.1, on the reverse strand, counting down.
TCTCTATTTCTAGGCTTGAAGCTTGAAAGCTTTTATAATTAAGACCAGAACTTAGTCCTGATCTCTGTGGTACACTGAGTGGTGCAGTTGTTAATGTCTCAGATGTGATTAGTCTATTGCTGCTTAGGCTTTCTGTCCAGTGGGGGACGTGAGACAAGTGTAAAGGACCTGTAATTAAGATGGCAATAAAAACACAGGTCATTTGAAAATGGAAAGAGTGAGAAAATGGCAAATTGGAATTGCTACAGTACTGACTTGGCTGTGTGCATGATGCTAGGAGACTAGACTGCAAAGTTCACCAGTCTGTATCATTCCTAACATTACTCTCCCCATAATCTTAATGAAGTCATTACCTGCAAAATGGGAATAAAAACCCATCCAGCTCATTGGGCTGTGATGAGGGTCATATGCTGGGCACATACTAACAATACTGTCTGTGAAAGAGAGTCTGTATGTCAGTCAGCCACAGACTGATGGAACATGTCTGTGCTGATAGTTCTACTATGCAAAAAGGGTTTAATTAGTAATGGACAACCAGTTACTTTTATGAAGGCATATTCCTCCCCTGTCTCCTAATCCTATCCCTAATACTACCTCAGGCATTCTGTGTTGGTTAATGCACGCTGACTTCCTTCCCTGGCTTCCAAGTGAGCTGTAAAGTGGCTATCCAGGATAGTTCACAAGTAAAAATTTAAAACATCCACAGCCACCCTTCTCTGTGGGCAAAGACCACTGGAAGCTCAACTGAAAGAAGTTGGCAGAGGGAATATGGGTGGTTCTGAGGGGCTCAGATCATATAAAACCCCAGTAGGACACATTTAGAAGATAGCATCTGGGGTAAGTATAGACAAGCTCTGTGAGGTGGGCTCCCATAGCTAGAATCAATCTTATTTACAACATTAGCTGTGCTGTTCAAAGGAGGGCCAGTGTGAATGAGTGTATTGAGTGAGACAGAGCGTGTGTGGGTGGGTGTGTATAGGTGCATGCTTTCCACTTCTCCTGGGAGAAGATCTTACTGAGCAATAACTGAATGGGCAGGACCACCATGTAGTCAGGCTTGATGAGCCCATTTCCTGAGCATCTCATCTAGGTTCAGAGCAGCTGTGAGTTGTTAATCCTTGGATGAAGAGTATAGGTATGTTCATGTCCTAATTCTATCTTTAAAATGCATAACAGTATATTTTACGTTTCATGCTGTAGCAGACTTGAATCCTTCTACAGCAGGGGGTACTCACACATTTTTTTTTTTTGTTCTTATTGTGTTTTACATGCTTATATCTAGGGATTCATGCAAATGCATGCTAAAAGTATATGCTAATTATATTTGAGTATGCAATAAAATGGGTAATTTTTAGGTAACAACTTCAAGATTTTGGACACACACACACAAATATATATTGGTACACACACACAAATATATATATATATATATATGCATAGCATTAAGGGTTTTAAAAGCTATAGTCTGATTATTAGGAAATTTTAAATTGGTCCTTAAGCTGTGGTTCCATTTGAAGTTTATAGAATATGGCCTCAGTAGAACTTTGGGATGTTTGTGGAAAACTATTTGGTTCAGGACTGGCATTTTTATTTTTTTGCATGTGTGTGTGTGCATATGCATGTTTGCATGAAGATGGGATATATGTGTTCAAGTGTGAGTGGGTTTATGTGTTTATTTCTTATTCACTATACCTTATTTATTAGGTCACAGTTTGTCAGTTGAACGCAGAGGTCACTGATTGGGATAGTCTGGCTAGCTAGCTTGCCCGAGAGAGCCTCTGTGTCCATCTCCCTGGAGCTGGGATTATAAGCAGGCCATTATGACCACTCAGCATCTACATGGGTGCTGGGGATCTGAGCCTTTCTCCTATACTCTTGACAGCAAGTGCTTTCCTCTCCAGACCCAGGGTTGACTTTTTATTTTTATTTATTTAATTTTGTTAAATTTTTTTTGTTCATTTTTATTTATTTATTTGAGAGTGACAGACAGAGAGAGAAAGAGGCAGATAGAGAGAAAGAGAGAGAATGGGTGCACCAGGGCCTTCAGCCACTGCAAACAAACTCCAGATGTGTGCGCCCCCTTGTGCATCTGGCTAACATGGGTCCTGGGGAATCGAGCCTTGAACCAGGGTCCTTAGGCTTCACAGGCAAGCACTTAACCACTAAGAAATCTCTCTAGCCCAGGGTTTACTTTTTAAAAGAGTAGAAGAATCCACTTCAGTGCAAGAATGCATAACAGTTTAGAAAAGATTTGAGCGCTCCATGAAAAACAGGAATTCCTTCTTATTGAAAGGTTGAAAGTCAGTCTTAGAACTTGGCTTTCTATTGGACTTCTGTTGTGGTCACCCCTCTGCAAGGACCTGTCAAGCCAGAAGGCCTTACCACAGAAAACCTGTGCAGTAGCTCGCCTCAGTTTAAGTACCCCCAAACTCCCCCTCCCCTCCACCGCACACAGAAGCACAGGGCTGGGTGTCCTCTGAAGGGATGCACACTTCTCTGGGCTCACCTGCTGTCACACGTCTGAAGGTTTGTGAAAATAATTTTAGCTAAGCTTGCAGGTGACCCAGGGCCAAATTTTTCCAGAAAGGGCACAACTTTAAACAGCGGTTTCAAGAGTATGTGTTGTTACTCAGGAGAAGGAACCACTGTAATATGTTTGCCTTTTCTGTCTTCATTGCTCCTTCACCACCAACTCACCATTGACCATCTAAGTTCCCTTCTCCTGAACCTCCTCTTGCTAAGATAAGACTGCTCCACGTTAAACACAGCAAGCATAGATTTTTGGCTACCTGCCTGTGCTTTGTAGGGATGTTGCTGAAAGCTCAGAACATAGAAGGAAATTTGTGCAGTGCCTCATTTGGGAGAGATGAAATATTTTAATAGCAGTGTTTATGTTCTTGGTCTGTAGATAACTAAAAACCAGCAAGATTTTTTTTTTTTTTTTACAGCATGTTTGAAATGAAAAATATCACCCACTCAATGGAAATGCAAATCTCATCCCTCTTGCCCTTTGCCCTGTCAATGTTATTCTTCACGATGTTCCTGCTCTCTTTGAGATCTCTGAGTCACCACAGAGGGAGACCCAACGTGGTGTCTGGCCAAGTTTTGCAGGCTTAGCATTCTCAACAAAAGCAGACTTGAAAGGTTTCCTTTCAGGGTTCCCTGAGCTCCCCAGACAGTCTGGAGCAGAAGCTGTCCTGGGACCCGTGATGGAGAGGAGGGCAGAGCTGCAGCAGGCAGCAGGAGTTCAAAGGTTCACACCAGCCCACTGCCTTCTGGGCTGTGTTCCGAGGCCAGCCAGGCCTGCCTCTACAGACCCAGGATGACTCCCAGACGCTGCTCGCCCTTAACCTTCCAAGTCCAGCCCTGTGAGAGACTCAAGCCCCAAATTCCCAGTCGTTTTCCCTCTCCCTCAAGATGGGAGCATAGCAGACAAAGCAAATTTTTTCAAGGTCACTGTTCAGGGGCAGTCATGTGCATGGCCACACTCTCCTGAGATTAAGTGGGCTTGAAAATCTGATTTATGGCAGTGAGGAGAATAGCTCATTTTTAATAGTTGACTGGGTTAAAATAGATGTTCTGTGCTGGAAAAGTCACCAGTATACTCCACAAAAACACATACCATTCAATTGAGCTGTCTCGGGCTGAGTTGTGTCTGTATTAATTTAGTTAGTGCACTCCAGAAATAAACGAGATCTATGTTACACATGTGAAATAAAGCAATCTTAATAAGCAGACTGAAGACATGCATCCTGAACATATAAGAGTACCAATTTAAGACACTTTTGACACCCACTACCCTTAGACTACTGACCAGAACATAACTTTGCTTCTTCCCTCTGCCCTTAAATGAGCCCATTATTCCAATGCCTGACCTGCCATTCCTTGGAGCACTGGGTCCCCGGGACAGTGTGATTCATGGGAACATCACAAGACAGACTATGAAAGGAAGAAAACCTCTCTTCATTCTTCCTCTTTCAACACAGTTTTCAGATGCTATCGTTTGGAATATGGCTGCTAGGGTAGGACTTGGTCTTGGTCAAGCATATCCAAAGAATTATAAAAAACACTAGTGTCTAAGATCAATAGTCAGGCAGAGTGGCTCACACTTATAATCTCAGCACTCAAGAGGCTGAGGCAGGAGGATTTCTATGAATTCCAGATTAGCCTGAGCTACACAGTGGCACTCTGTCTAAAAAATAAATAAGTTGACATAGATAGAGATGATGGAATGGGGAGCTGTGATGGCCAGGGTATGTGGGAGGAAGGGACAGGCTCCTGGAGGAGGTAACATTGTAAATTTTATCTTGAGGATGGTGGAGAATACTGGGGAGATCCAGGATACACCAATATATCAGGAGTAGATAGGCGACTGCATACCATGAGGTGGGTCACCTCTACCACATCTGCCGGGGGTCCCAGGAGTCATTGTAGAGGAAATGGAGTCATGAAGACTATTCTCATTGCCAGCCTGACAACCAGTTCCAGGAAGATAGCTACACTCAAACGTCATGAAAGCAGAAATGCAGAGGCTACAGAGACAGCCACACCAAATCAGATCCCCTATCTCGCCTGCCACGGCTCAGGTAACATTGCAGAAGAAGGGGCAGAAAGAGTACAATGCCTCCCGATGGGCGGGACTACCTTGAGGAACCCTCTCCTACACAGAGACCGACTGAGGCCTTCAGGACCCCACAACGAATACCAATAACCCTACTGAGGAGGACCCTCAGTAAAATGGGGGTGGGAGAGAGGGGTATAAGAATACAGCCTTTTATTTAAAGAAACTATAACTAGGGATGGAGAGATGGCTTAGTAGTTAGGGCACTTGTCTGTGAAGCCTAAGGACCCAGGTTTGATTACCCAGTACCCACATAAGCCAGATAGATGCACAAAGTGGTACACGTGTCTGCAGTTCGTTCGCCGTAACTAGAGGCCCCAGCATTCCCATTCTCTCTCTCTCTTTCGTCTTCCCCCCTCCTTCTCTCTCTCAAATAAATAAGTAAATAAATAAAATGGAAGAGTTTTCAGAAGCACAAATGAGGGTGATGGGGAAAATTCTAGAAGATCATGTGGAGTGAAGCAGTCTGAAGTGTGGTGGGTATGCACAACAGATGGGCATTGCTTGGGAATAAGGATAGAGATGTGCTGGTGTAAAGACCAGACTTGAATTGAGGTCTGCTACAAAGGGCATGTGGACTGATATGGTGTAGTCAGAGAGGAAGTGCTATAAACCTCGGCATGGAAGGAAAACCACAAATGCTTATTTTTTATAAAATATAATTTGCATTAGCATAAGAAAAGCTAATAGTGTCATCTCTGGATACATCTGGATACTGTAATTTTGGAAGCTGATTTTCACTTGTTGTACAATACCATGAAGATCACGTTGCTTGTAGAACAAAATGGGGGAAATCATTAAATGTGCATGTATAGAATGGGGAAGCACTGGGGGAAGAGCCATTCATGAGGAGATGGCCCTGTGGCTTATGCTGCTGTACCCACGGTGCATGCCACCATATGACTGTGGTGACTTAAAAGGCTGCAAGAAGCTCAGGGTCTTGTTTTCAGTCTCTGCTTGTTCAGTTCTGAGCTGTGATGCCCAGCTATGGGGACCCCAGTTTCAAGAGCAGAAGCTGGGTTTTCTGGAAGAGGGATATCAGAACCAAATGTCTGAAAACCACAGCATAAAAGGAAGTAGACAATATCTTGAGATGTTTATCCTGAAGAATAGATAACTTATGAAGTCACCATAGCCACCTGTCAATGATCTAATGAATTACCACATCAAGGAGAGAGTAGGCTGTCCTCTGGAGTTCTCTAAGTCAGTACTAATACCATGGCTGGCAGTTACAAGGAGGCCAGTTTTGCCTGAGTTGGAAGAAAAATTTAAGGTACAATGTTTTGGCTAGAAGTGACTGATGTCATATTAAACCTCACAGCTGAGCCAGAGTGACTTATCCTCAAGTTCTTCTAGCTGGTGAGTTGGGAGAACAAGAGCTGAACCATTTTTTTATTCCTCTAAGGCCAATACTCTCTCCTGCATTTTGCTCAGGTATTGGGATGTTTCTGCCCAGCTCCAGGCTAGATGTGGATGGCTCCCTGTCAAGGGTGCTTCTATGGAAGGTCTGTAATGGGCAGAATGTTATTTAAGTTACAGCCCCATAGACTGCTTTCAAGTCTACATTAGTTCAAGTTGAGTTTCGGGATATGACCTGAAAGCTAGACTTGAGTCAAATAGAACTGCAAGGATTAAGTGAAGTCTAAGAACTTGGGACAATGGTTGGTATAGAAAAAACGTGGAGGAAACTACCTAGTATAGTGACCCAATTTCTTAACTCACCACAGTTATAATTGGTATTTTAGGGTTGATCCATCTCTCCCACTTCTCACATTTGGCAGGAGTTGAGTGTGTTAGGTGGGGAAAAGGCTAGCTTTCTGTTTGGGTCCCTCCCTACCCTGCCTATTAGGAATGGTGATATCCCTACAGAAAGGAACTGAGTCCACATGGGTGTGCCCTGAGCCATGGCAGGATGCCACTTGGAAATTGTCACAGAACAGATTATAATAACACTCTAAGCATTTTCATTCATTTTGGCTGATGCCAAGAAAAGACTCACTCCCTTTTCCTCCTCCCCACCCTCACCCACCACACTTAAAAAAAGTCTGCACACCCATTACTAACTCAGCCATTTCTTTGGCTCACAATCATAGGAAAAGGCGGAATTGCTTACCTCACTAGCTGCATATCCAAATCTCGAATCTACACGTGGAAGAATGTGCAGCACAGGATTTCCCTCATTACCCGTGAACTGCAGGTGATAAATTCATTAATTAAAAGCCATTTTCTGGCTCCTGGTGTGTCTGCTCTTTGGGAAAGAGATTAACATCGGCGGTGTGTAGTAAGTAAGCCCATAAAATAAGAGCCCAGGTCTGTAGTATGAGCTGGCCCTGAGTTTAATTGTCCATGACCATGTGACTAAATGAATCTGAGGCAAAATTGTTAAGTATACACCATGACACTGTCTTTGCAAAGTTATTCTATACTCCTAAGAACTTCTTTGACTTGTATAACTTTAAGCCATCTTTTGATAAAATTTCTAGTGTATTCTTATCCATACATTCCTTTTCCCTACTTACATGTAACGATGCCTAATCTCATATCCCCAGGGCCCCGCCCTTTATCTCCCAAGATTATTATTTAAAAATTTCTCTTCTCTTTCTCTTTGTTTCTCTCTCTCTCTGTGCCCTCTCCTCTCTCACCATTGTTTCCATTTTCTGAATACCCTACATTCTAAGTCTGGTGCTGTATGTTTTACATATATAATCTCATCTGTTCCTCATTCATTGGATTCTTATGTTTCAGATAATTGAAATAACTTGCTTACCTTAAAATTTAGTGGTGTAGAGATGAGAAAACAAGATTTTGTTGTTGCTGTTGTTTGAGACAAGGTCTCATGTAGCCTGGGCTGACCTTGAACTCCTGAGATTCTTGCCTCTATCTCTGAACTGCTGGTATTAGAGACATGCACAATTTAATTCCTAAACTTTTTGGATGAAAGATTTGGAAGAAAAGTTACTTACTCTGACCAGAGACTGTACACTAACCCTTATTTTAAATGAGGAAAAGTTACCATATACAAAGGCAAGGTGGATAGGAAGTTAACTTTGACTCTGTTCCAGCCAAAAGGAAGGCATGGGAAGATGTGATAGGTGTTTCATATTGGCCCTCGAGGCCAGAAGAGGTGTCAGAACTCAAGGGGGTAGGTAAAGGAGAAAAGGATACTTGAGTCAAGATGGTACAGATTGAGGACACAGGAAATAAGGAGATAGCTCAATCAGTACAGTGCTTGTCTGTATTATAAGCATGAAAACCTGAGTTTGATCCCTAGTGCCCCTGTAAAATTGCTGGACATGGTAGCTCACATGCTTATAACTGAACACTAAGGAGACCAAGACAGGAGGCTCCCTGGTGCTTGCTGACCAGCCAGTCTAGCTTAATAGGGTAGCTCGAGGCCAATGACAGACTCTGTCTCAGAAAGGTGAACGGCATTTCTTAGGAGGCTCTCCTCAGTCTTACACATATGCACACAAGTGTATACATGCACATATGCACAACACAAACATGAAGACACAAAGAGTAAAAAATACTTAAGGGGGATGGAGAGATGGATTAGTGATTAAGGTGTCTGCCTGCAAAGCCAAAGGCTCTCGGTTTGATTCCCTAGGACCCACATAAGCCAGATATACAAGGTGAAGCATGTGTCTGGAGTTCATTTGCAGTGGCTTTAGGCCCTGGCATGACCATTTTCTCTTTCTCTGTCAAATAAATAAATAGATAGCTACATAGATAACAAGAATACTTAAGGGCCAAAGTGTACAAGGAGTTTATGAAATACACTTTATACATTATCTAAAGGAAAATACTAGAATTGCCTTGTGTCAAAGGGAAATCAAAAGGTGTAATATTTGTAATGAGCACGGTGGTTCATGTCTGTAACCTTAGACTTGGGAAGTGGAAGTAGGAGAATCTGGAGATCAAGGCTAGCCTGGGGTACATGGTGAGACCCTATCACAAACAAATAAGCCAATACCCTGAAAAGGGGAATAGTTCTGTTTATCTCCCTCCTCCCCTCCAGTAATAGTACTGAGACCCATGTCTTGAAGGAATGCCAAGCACTTGTAAAGTTGGGAATAAGCTCTGAGGATCTCCAGAGAACTGGGAGAAAGGTCCATGCAAGGCCTGGTAAACTCCCATCTGAAGCAATTTGAGTTAACGTCTGTTTGGTTCTGGATTTGCATTCCTAGCACTGACCTGAAACAAAAGTCATGGTCAGGGTACAATGGCTGCAGGCACTAGTGTTCATCATGACCTGTATCCTCAGAGTAGTCCAGAGGTTCCTGACTCAGAGGAGAACCAGCTTGTTCCAACCTGTAGAGCAGCTCACAGGGAAGCAGGGTCTCCAGCGCCTCTCCTGGGAACGTCTCTGTGCATGTGTTAAAAAGAGAGTCATCCAGGCTGGAGAGATGGCTTAACAGCTAAGGCGTTTGCCTGAAAAGCCAAAGGATCCTGGTTCAATTCTCCTGGACCCATGTAAGCCAGATGCACAGGGTGGTGCCTACATCTGGAGTTCGTTTGCAGTGGCTGGAAGCCCTGCTGCACCCATTTCCCCCCTCTCCCTCCTTCTCTCTCTCTTAAATAAATAAATAAATAAAATAAAATATATTTTTAAAAAAGGGAGCCCTTCATCTTCTTCATGTGTGCTAAGTGTTCTGGCAGCTGGATGGTGTGAGAAGCAGATGTAGTTTCAGATAGCGCTTCCTATGGGACCTGGTCTATGTCATAACTCAGAATCTCAGTTTTCTTGTAAATGAAAAGGAAACACCACCACATGCTTTGGTAGAAGGCGAGAGTGAAAGGACAACAAAGGGAACATAATTAGAGTACTTGGCCAAACATAAAAGGCACTCTAAATTGAGTCTAAATTTCATGAAAAGTTATTATAATTATTTCACATATGAAAACCATGTAGTGATTGATTTCAAGCTCTGAGATTAAAACTTTATCAAACTCTTTGGGTAAAGATTTGCATTTTAATGTAGCTTAAGTTCAATACGATATAAGTGCTCAATAATATAATTACAGCATGACAACACGAGGCAATTTTAAATAACCAGAAGGTGTACATGCACTTGATTCTGAAGTTGTTATTATGTGATTATTATGAAATGGAACTTTTATGGTATATATGTGTGTGTGTATGGTGCATATGTGTGCTGTGTATGTGTGCATGTATGGCATATATGTATGTGTGTTCATGCGTGTGAGTGTGTGTGTGTAGAAGTCAGAGGACATTTCTGGGGTGTGGGTCCTCACCTTTCACCTCATTTGGGGTGAGGTCTGTCATTATTCATGGCTCCACTTATCAGGTTAGCTGGACAGTGAGCTTCTGGTGGGTTCTTCTGTCTCCTCCTCCCTTCCTGACATCTGCATGCTGAGATTCCAGGTGTCCTCCATAGCACTCAGCTTTCTGTGTGCTCGGGATTCAAGCAGTCAAGCTTGCACTGCAAATGCTATCCAACGAGCCATTTTTCTACCACCATAAAATAACCTTTTTGGAGGGGCTTTTCGAGGTAGGGTCTCACTCTAGTTCAGGCTGACCTGGAATTCACCATGTAGTCTCAGGGTGGCCTCAAACTCACAGTGATCCTCTACCTCTGCCTCCCGAGTGCTGGGATTAAAGGTGTGCACCACCATGTCTGGCTAAAATAAATTTTTAACAAGTAGGTAAAGATAGACTTTATCTTTCTTTTAGGCCCTAAAAATGAAAATCACAGGGAAATAAGCTTTCAGAACAGAGAATTGAATAAGAGAAGATTATAAAATAATATAAAATAATTCTTTGCAAGTCCACATGAGAAGGGAAGCAAATACAATGACCCCAGTCCTTTGCTGAAGCTAGAATACACATACTGTTTTTGTAGGCCATTTTCTAGCCATCTCACAGAAAAAGTACCAGATACAATATTGCAATTCCAGAAAATCCTGCCAGTGTGATTTTAACTGGATAGAAAGAATCTCAAAGTTTTATGTGGGAAGAAAGAAGAGGCTCAGGGGTGTCCCTATAGCACACAGGGGGACTCATCTTTGAGAGTTCCAGTTGGAGAAATGCTATCATTTCTATGCCAAAGACAATAGCCTTGGGAACCACTGTGGGGAAATCTTTTTCCTTGGAAATGTATGTTTAAAAACCTTTCTTCCTGTACCACAGTGCCTTCTCTATACATTTCTTAAGAAGGAGAGAAAAGAATCACTGAGATCTTATCAATGTAGATTCAGACATCGATGAGCCCTTGGCTTCCAATTCTGTTTTTAAGTTAAAAGAATGATGGAGAGCCAAGCATGGTGATGTGCGCCTTTCACCCCAGCACCTGGGAGGCAGAGGCAAGAGGACTGCTGAGTGTTCAGGCCACCCTGAGACTCCATAGTGAGTTCCAGGTCAGCCTGGGTTAGAGCGAGACACACTATCTTGAAAAACCATATATATATATATATAAGCTGAGGCAAGAGGATTTTTGCAAGTTGGAAGCCAGTGTGGGCTACACTGTGAAAATTTTTTCAATACAAAATGATAACTGAGCAGAAAATGTGCACTAGGTATTTATAGGCTGACCTAGAATTCATTGCAGTCTTCCTGTCTCAGCCTCCTGAGGTCTGGGATTACAGGCATGAGCCACCACGCCTGGCTAGCAGCTTTCTGCTGGTTGAGAATGAGCCATCCACATTGCCCAGGAAGAGCAGAGGTCAGTGGAGAACATCATTGCTCGGCTCTGAGAGAAAAACAATAGGCACGAATGTTCTGGATTTCCCTTTTAAGAGCCAGACACTTGAGAGAAAAAATAGAAAAATCTTTTCTTGGTAGCTGGGCATTGAATATCCACAACCAATTTTAGACACTGAGGCCAAAAAATGTTCCAATTGCTCATAAGGCAGATGTTAGACATGGTGTAGGGGCAGCTCCTCTCCCCAGAGGGAAGTATAAAAGTCCTTTCTGGCCTGGGGGAAGATCATTTTGGAGAGTTTGAAAGGGAATAAGACTTCTGTTAAGGCTGCCCATGTCTCTTCTCAGGCACCCAGTGACACTCCCCCACCCCCGTCTCATGAAGGACAGGAAGAGGAGGATGAAAAAAACATAATAGAAATGTCAGATAGAACAGCAGAAATCCAAAGTTAGAAGAGCCATAATTGCAACTGGGTACTTGGAAGAAGGTCTCTGGCCCTCCAGCCAGAGGCAAAGGGGATGATGGTGTGTTCAGCCTAAGTGCCTGCTCCTTACTCCTTACTGCCCTCAGCCAGCTGTGGCCCTGAGTGGGGGTGAGGGGTGGGGGGGGGGAAGCAGCTGTGAGAGAAGGCGGGGGCGGGGGAGCAAGGACACAAAGCATGCACAATAGGCCAGCAGCTGCCCAGGAGGAAGGACAGCGGGAGAAGCCACTGTGTCATGAAGCACAGAAGCCTCATGACAGAGCCTTTGCCTCATGGTCTCGTCCTTCCTCCGAGGTGGAAGACAAGGATGGCTTAGGAGGTCCTTGGAAGCTGCGTAAGGAATGTAGAGATGGAGTTCACCCAGAAAAGCGTAGGTTAGACACAAAAATTGATGCAGTTTCTTTCTTAGGTGAGTTGAGGTACACACTTTTCTTGCCGAGCTGAGTTTTATCTATTATGAAGAAAGGTGGTCTTCTGCCCAAGAGGACTCGTGTGTTTTTGAAAAACCCACTAAATGTAAATGCTTAGTCAATTACTGTGTTTCACAATGGGAGGATCAGTACAATGAAGTAAACATTTTTATACCTTCAATATGATCCATTTGTGTAGGCCTAACCCACTGGTCTGTAATGTAGCATGTATTTGTGCATTTCTGCACGTGTGTATGTGTATGTGTATTTGTGTGCTGTATGTGTCCATGTATGTTCATGTGTGTGAGTGCTGGCATGTGCTTGCCGTGGTGTACGTGCAAAGGCTGGAGGACAACTTAGGTGTTGGGTCTTGCCCTCCACCTTGTTTGAGGACAAGGTCTCTAGTTGTTCATTGGTGCAAGCACCACCACAGCTGGCTGACCCGCTAACTTCCAGGAGCTTCTCCTGCCTGGGCCTCCCTTCTCCCCTAGACACACTGACATTACCGAAACTAGTGCCACAGTGTGCGGCTTTCCATGGGTTCTGCGGGTCTGAACTCGGGTTCTCACACTCACACTGAAAGCACTTTATCACTGAAACATCTCCTCATCTCTAGCATGTACTTGTTTTGGTGAGAGAAACTAGAGATTTAAACTATGCACAAGTCAAGGAAGTGGGAGGAAAAAAATAACATTTTAAAACATTTTAAATTTACTGTTCGTGGTTACAAGTTTCCTTAGGAGACATAATATTTTTTTTTTTTTTTTGCTTGTCTAAAAAAAATAATTTGGACTAACCTCAAAAAAGCTGAGTTTAATGTTTCTCAGACTGTCTCCAAGCAGACTAAAATACCAACAAACTCATGTCCACAGGGAGAGCTTTCTGGTTCACCAAGTTTTCAGGACTCATACTGAAGAGCTTACATGCCTGATTCGCATGATGGACGGATGTGGCACACATGGTAAAGGGTGGGTTCCTTATAGTGGCTGCCTGGCCCTGAGGGTCATGCGGGGGGATCATCATGGGAAGGAAATGATAATGAAGAATGACAGCTTTGCACATCATTTTGATCTGCATGGGAAAGCGCTCTGGTAGCACCTTCAGAAATCCAAGCTGGAGCAACAGCTGGGCCAACATTTAAGCACCATGTTCTAATCCACCCTCTTCAACACAACTGCTCTAGCCTGAAAATATGAGTTTCAAACTTAGAAAAAACTTTTTGTTTTTTATTTATTTATTTGAGAGCAACAGACAGAGAGAGAAAGAGGCACATAGATAGATAGAGAATGGGCACGACAGGGCCTCTAGCCACGCAAAGGAACTCCAGATGCGTGTGCCCCTTGTGCATCTGGCTAACGTGGGTCCTGGGGAATCGAGCCTTGAACTGGGGTCCTTAGGCCTGACAGACAAGCGCTTAGCCACTAAGCCACCTATCCAGCCCTCAAACTTTCTTTTTTAAAGTACGGTAAGGGCTGGAGCAAAGAGTCTCTATAGGAATAAAGCAAAGGACCCAGGTTCAATCCCCAGGACCTATGTAAACCAGATGCACAAGATTTGTTTGCAGGGGCTGGAGGTCTCATTTTCCCTCTCTCTCAAATAAGTAAATAAGCAAAACAAAAAAAAATTAAGATAAAGACAGTATGGAGTTATCTAATAGTTGATCCATCCATGGTCAAAATGCCAGTAATTAATTTTATGATGAGATCAGGCCCTTCCCTAAGTTACTCCATGTTGTATCAAACAGTGGTTTTCAGACTGTGCTTAGGCCTGAGAGACTTCATTTTGCATGCATCATTTGACTTTGTTTTCAGGATAGAGGATGACTGTGTACCTTGGGTGGGCAAATAAATAAACACCACCATCAGGCACCACCATGAAACACAGATTGATAAGTAATTTATTCCAAAAAAGGGCATGGTATAAATATGCGAACTATAGGAGGACATTAAAATCATATTCAGAAAACCAGACCCAAGCACATATTGGCCACATCAGAGTGAGGAAAGGGTATAATTCCCTTACTGGACCCCATAAAGAGAAAGATACCAACTCTACGAGGGTCATGGCCCCATTACCCATCCTCTGACCACCCAGTGTGTGTGTGAAGGGACTGACAAGGAGGGAACTCCTGACTGTCCCAGGGTCTCCGGCTAGGCTTTCTCCATGCTGACATGAATTGCCAACTGCTCATCCACCTGTTGGTGCCGTCCTTCACCCATCCACCGGGCCCCTGTCTTGCCCTTTGCCTCTACAAGCCTCCACCATGCTGCTCCTTGCTTTGACAGCTCTGCTCGGACCTTTGGTCCAGCAGCAGCCTCTCCAGCAGGCTGCCTGGGCTAGTTGTCTTATTCCTACAGAGACTCTGCGTGGCTCTCAGCTTCCTTAGCTTCTGCTCCTCAGGCCTCTTTGGAACTCCTTAAACTCTGATGTGGCCTCTTTAACCCTTCACAGCCATTCTGTAGCCTACACATATATCAACAGACATGCTTAATGTGTGATCATATTAGTAATTAACCTGAGAATAAAAGATCTTGTGCTTGCCTTGACCTGGCTCAAAGTGACAGTACTTGGCAAATTGCTGCCAAGTAAATCTCTATACTTTGTGACTTTACTGTTATTCAATAAATTCTGACACTGTGGAAAGACGTAAACTTGTTTATCTATGTTTCTGACATAGTGTATCCATGACCTGTGTGAGGCAGCATGTTAAGTGGTACTTATCTGTAAATAAGTTAATGTTGTGAAAGGACTTGCTGAATTCAAAAGTGATGATGGCAGTTACTGTCATTATTATTTCCATCTTCAGTCACCTCTACCACCAGCAGCTACACAAACCAGAGGTAATGTGTTACACAGTAACATGGTGTCCTATTTGGCTAGGGGAGAATGTGAAGGCTTTGGGGTCTAATTACAGACACCAATCCATCTTTTATGAACTTGGTTCTTTGTATCAGTAAAATAGCATACTACCTATTTGAATCACAAAACAACTGTAAGTAAGTTAATGGATGCAAGTTGTTCTCAAAATAGAATATTTAACGCACTTTGTTCTGGGTATCAGAACTCATGTGGTCCTTGTGAAGCAAGGACTTTTACCCACTGACCCATCTCCCTAGCTACTTAAAGCATTTTGTATGATTTCTGTTATTGTGATCATTGCCTGGCCATTTGTACTGATGCAATATTCCTAGTCGGTCAGCAGACCACTAACAATCCAGGAATCAGCAAGTATTTTCTTTGTCGGTCCTTTCAAGCTATTTCCCCAGGACTTTTTTTTTTTTTTTTTTGACCTGATTGTTTGGCATATAAGTGATCTAAAACTTTTCATATCACAGAAAAAAAATCTGAGAAAATCAACAAGCTACCTTGTTATTGTTCTGTGTAGCCTGACAGGAAATTTCTTTAAACATTTATTTCCACTCATGGCTGTTTTTAAAGCTCCCTTTCTTTCCTTCCTTTAGCACTCTGCACTTGGGCCTTGTCACCACCGTGCCATGGCAATGCCTCTAGTCTGTGTTTACCTGGACCTCCAACTTGCCAAGCCCCAAAGATCTCTCTTTCTGTCCTCTTGTTTCAGGACACTGTGCAGCCTGTGTAGAATGGATCTCTCTCTTCTGAATGCGTGTCCTTCATAGGGGACTTGCTCTTCTGGGGTTCCCTTTCCAGCTCTCTTAGATGCTGGAGATCTTCCAGACCCAGTTCTAAGATCCTCTCTCTGTTTATATTCATCACCTTAGGAGATAGCATATACTCTCATGGTCTTTATAGCGCTCAACCAATATCTTGTTATTTGTATTCCCAGCTGCCTGCTTGACATTTCCATTTGGAAGTTCATAAAAGCACTTCAAAATAAACATTGCCAAATCAGAAATACTGATTTTTTTTTTCTGTCCTCTTCCTAAATTGATCCTTCCTGCTGGTCACCATGTTCATAAATGCTATCATCTTTCACCCAGCTCTTGGACTAAAACCCAGGAAGTCATTTTTGATTCTTTTCTTTCAGAGAATCCTGTCATCTGGATCTGAATTCCCATCACTCTTATTGTCTACACCAACAACCACCACTCTTACCGAGCCACTCTCATTTCCTGCCTGAATGAAAATAATCTACAAAGAGGCCTTTCTCTTACTTTCTTACTGTCTCCAGACTAGTCATGCAGCTACCAGAGAGATATTTCAAAGTTAAATTAGAGCCTATAACTTAGTTGTTTGGAATTTTACTGTGGCTTTCCATCATACTTGGAATAAGCACCAAACTCTTCACCCTGGCCTGCAAGTTTCCTGTTTATTTCTCAATCTCGTCTATCTCTTCCCCATTCCCCCATCATGCTGTGCTTGTTCACATCTCATTCTCTGATCTCGAGTCCTCTAAGCTCCTACATGCCAAACTGCTTTTTAACCCAGGCTCTTTAAAGTTGATCTTTCTCTGCTGGGAATGTTCTTCCTTAGGTCTTTATGTGGTGTGTTCATTTCATATCACTCAGTTCTCTGCCAACATTTTACTTCCTTGATTCTTTATTGAAAATAGAACCTTTTTAAATGTCATTCTTTCTACTATCCCTTTAGTTTGCCCATTTCCTTTTTTTTTTTTTTTTTGGTTTTTCGAGGTAGGGTCTCATTGTAGCCCAAGTGGACCTAGAATTTATTATGTGGTCTTAGGGTGGCCTTGAATTCACAGTGATTCTCCTACCTCTGCCTTCCAAGTGCTGGGATTAAAGGCATGACCCACCACCCCGACTTACTTAGCCCATTTCGTTTAGCACTTTTCAATAACCAAAATTATGTTGCTTAGTGTTTATTTTTCTAGGAGCTGCCTCTCAGACTAAAACACGTCTCATGAAGCAAGGCTTTTCCGTGTCTTGCCATTACTCTTCGCATCCCCAGGCCTACCTTAGCCCTTAGTGCACTTGAGCTGTCCGTCACACACTCACTGAACATTTGTGCAAAATATACTAAGTGGCTTATAGCCAAACATTAGACAGAATGATGGTAGCGAGTTGGTAGGGTTAGACTAACTCATTTTACTCTGAGGTTCTCTGGGCATCTTGCTTGAATCTTGGTTTTTGGTTCTAGCTAAAGCAGAAAATTGTTTTTATTTTGACTGTTCCCATATAAAAATCATCACCATGTAATGATCTTATGAAACACCAGAATGGAAAATAATAGTCAGCATAATTCTAGCATCTGGAAAGCCACAATTATGATCTTATCTCTGATTTGTCCTGGAAAATGTTAATAGCAATTTTACTGTACAACATGGAGGAATTTGCATTCAATTCTACTTATTTTAATTACCAAAAATCCAATCATTATGTAAAGCATGAAATACAGTGTGCAACGAGAAAAAGAAATGAATGGTATACTCATGTGCAATAATTTTAACTAAGTAGAAATGATTATGTATTTAAAAGTAGAGTATAGCAGCATTACTGTTTTTCAAAAAAAGCTAAGTCTGGATAATCTTCAATATAGATGGGCAGTGATTTATTACATGTCCTGCTATACATGGTTATTTCTTCCCTAAAATCTAAGCAAATGAAGACAAAGCAGAAAAACATCAATTCATCTTTGTATTTATAGAAGGGCAATTACTATAGGCTCTAAGCATTTAAACAAAATAATAAACCATATTTTTCCTTACACTTAAAGGGGCACTATAAGCTGATGATGAATATTTAAAGAATTTTAAAGGCTAACCCAACTTTGGCAATTTCTTTAGCTACTAAGTGGTTGATGTCTTTCTTCAAGGACAAGCTATGAGGATATTCTTTGAGATTTGTCAAAAATATCTCTTTCTTGCTTTTTTCCCTCATAATGAATACACTATTTATATGTTTCAGGATTTTTTTTTAATCTCCCATGGAAATTTTGTCACAAGTCTAGGCTGTTTCCTCTTTCTCCTATTCATTCTCCTCTCATTCATTCTATTGTCATTCTAAAGCCCTCCTTTCAATTGTTTTGTAATTATTCATAATATAAGTTTTGAAAGACTTTTGATACTGAACACAATCAAAACAGTTGGAAATTTGTTAAGTGTTGCCATTAAAAACCAGCTATGGGAGCCGGGCATGGTGGCACATGACTTTAATTTCAGCACTTCGGAAGCAGAGGTAGGAGGACAGCCATGAGTCCAAAGCCACCCTGAGACTGCATAGTGAATTCCAGGTTAGCCTGGACTAGAGCAAGACCCTACCTCAAAAAACCAAGCAACCAACCGAACCAACAAATAAACAAAACAGCTATGGGCTGGAGAGATGGCTTAGTGGTTAAGGTGCTTGCCTGTGAAGTCTAATGACTCAGGTTCAGTATCCCAGTACCCACTTAAGCCAGGTACACAAGATGGCACATGCATCTGGAGTTTGTTTGCAGTGGCTAGAGGCTCGGGTATACCTGTGCTCTCTATATATCTGCCTTTCTCTCTCTCTCTCTCTCTCAAATAAATAAACAAAATATAAAAGCCTGCTCTGAGTTATTGAAACTCATCAGTCAATACAAGTGTCAATCAAACAAATCCAAAACAAAACAACAGAAAATAAAGCACACGGCAACACTATTCTGCTCAGGATATAGTTGTCAAGGGTCACTTACAAGTGTCTAAATAGAGTTATCTTTTGAAAATGGAAAATAAAATAAAGAGGGAGCACTATCCTGCTTAATCTCAGAGCACAGAGCTGTGTAAGACAAGTTACAGACAGCCCTCAAGTCATCTTACAGACAAACAGCATGGCCAAGCGAGTATACCTATCCCCGGGAAAAGCACAGGCAGTCACATTTGTCTTCTTATGAAGGAATTTATGGGCTCTGATTAGGTTCCTGCAGGGAATGGAAATAGCTCTAGCGACCAATGTTTTAAAGTTTGAGCTTGATCTGTGGAGTCCCCTAGGGTGGTCTAGTGTTCAGCAGAGTACTGATGTGTCATGCCATTCTAGCACCTATCCCCTGGATTGACTCTTCATGTTCTGTGCAATCCTGATGGTAGTGCTTAGGACAATGTGCTAATTCTATTGTCCTCAGTCCTGTGACATGGACAGACTTCCCCATGCCACGGATTCCAAAGTAGTTCCTCATGTCCTATCACTCCACTCACTTCTTCTCTGGTATTCAAAATACTACCGTTGCATGAGAAGATGGAGACTATATGAATGACTGTAGGCCAATGCAATGTATACTGAGTCTGTGTTTGCTTGCAAGTGATTATCCCAACAAAAGAACATGATATGTGTGCATCCTCACCTTCCTGAGCTGAGTTTAAATTGGAGAGTCCTTGCTATGGTTTATAAACTGTGTCATGAAATTTAGTACTTCTGGGACTGGAGAGATGGCTCAGAAGATAAAGCATTTGTCATACAAGTATGAGGACCTGAGGTGGGGTTCCCAGCATTCATTTAGAAGCTGGTGCAGCAATGCCTGCCTGAACTCTCAGTGCCGGGGAAACAAAGACAGAAGGGTCCCTAGGAGTTGCTGACTAATTGCTCTTGCTCAATCAGTGAGCTCTAGTTTCAGTAACAGACCTTGCTTCAAAAAAAAAATATAATAATAAGGGAGAGAGCAATTGAGGAAGACACTCAAAGTCAACCCCTGGCCTCTAGACACATGTGCACATATGTACCTGCAGACACGAGTGTGCCCCCCCACACAAGAACATTTGCACACATATGCACACACACCACACACATATATACACATGCAGAAAAGGTTAAAAAGGAAATTTAATATTTGTTACTTGAGGTTTTTTTTATTAAGACATGGCTATTGAGGAAAGAAGCATAGCATCAGTAAGTACCTTGTCGAAAGTCACACAGCCATTATAACTGGAGATTCTGGGGAAGGAACTCAATGACATCTAGTTCCAAAGCTGCTATTATATGGCGATATGTTATATGATTATAATACTCCATTGACATGTTAATCTACATTGAATAAATTTTAGTAAGTTTCCTTTTATAATTCAACCAACCTTACTATCAGCTCCAACTATAGCACATATGATCTCATTAATATAATTACTATCTACTTACAGTTTGCCTCACTGCCAGTTCTAAAAGATGCTGTAATGCTATTGGAAAAAGTGACAATGGCTTGTCTCTGAGGAACTTAATATCTAGGTAGGTGATAAATCACCTACTGCAGTAATTGCAAAGCAAACCAGAGAAGTACAACAATACTGTAGGCTTTAAAA
Source organism: Jaculus jaculus (assembly GCF_020740685.1). Classification (NCBI taxonomy): domain Eukaryota; kingdom Metazoa; phylum Chordata; class Mammalia; order Rodentia; family Dipodidae; genus Jaculus; species Jaculus jaculus. The sequence continues at coordinate 186,476,979 of NC_059102.1, read as the reverse complement.
GATTTCCAGCTGGATGCAAAAGGAAAGCCATTGTGGAGAAGTCACTTGGGTGAGTCCTTGAAGCATGCCTAGGAGTCAGGTAAGGGAGGCCCGGGGAACACGGCTTCCATCATACCCTGTTCAGTAGGACAGATTTTCTTTCTAACCTCATGAACTTTTCTTGCCTTTGAAAGAAAACCTAGTCTTTGATCTCAACTTGCTAAGGCCACAATCATTTAAAAGATTCCTCTAGTTAAAACATGCTGTAGTTTAAAAGAAAAATATACTAAATAAACTGTGGTTAATTTTGTAAAAATAATAAGGATGACAGTTTGTGCCTGTGGAAAACATGCCTGGAGTAGAAGTTACATCCACATATGATCCCTTGTCCGTGATTGTGGGAATAAGTTGCATCTCGTTTCTGACCAATTGAATGTGTCCAAGGTGATGGAAGTCACTCACTTGACTAGTTTACAGTAGTGGTTTGGAGGGAAGATGTCTCATTTGTATGAACACTTGGTCCCTAGCTAGTGGTGCTGTCTTGGGAGAGTGTGGAAGCTTTAGGAGTGAGGCCCACAAGGCAGAAGCAGGTTTGCCAGGATCAACCCATGTCAGGTTATACACAGCCCCCGGCTCCTGCGAGCTCCCTGTTCCTTGATGTACTAGGAAGTGAATGGCTGGCATACGGTCTGTGCTTCCAGGCCTTCCCCTCTGTGATACATTAAAATTCTCGGAAACTGTGGGCTCACATGAATATCTCCTCCCTTAAGTTGTTTCTGTCAGGTATTTTGAGCACAGTGACAGAAAGTAACCAATACAGGCCATTTAATTTTTTTCCTAAAGGATACGATGAAGTCACTCCCATGTCACTTGAACTATCCTCTTTCCAGTTGTGCTGCTCTGACAGACAAATCCACACCAGTGATGAGAATCACCTGCTAGGTTTGTTTACAGTGTAGATTATGAAGTCTTGCTTCCTCGGTTTCTGGTTAGTTGATTTGGGCTGAGCTTGAAAATAAATTTGCATTTCTCACATTTCTAGTTAACGCTGGTTTGCTGGTTTGAGGGCTGACATTTTGATGACCACTGAATGATGCATACTAATTTATCTTCTGAACATTTTTGTGTGAGTTTACACCTTTTCAAAAAAGAATCACAGCATTCACTTTTCAAATACTTAGTTATCTAAAATTCCTGAAAGCTTTACACCATCACTTTGCTGTGAATTTCTCCCTTCCTACCGTGTATCATTAAAATGTTGATTTTTCCAAACAGACAGTTACAAATAAATTCAGAAGGTTGAACACTGTGTGGAAGATGAAGTGATGTTTTTAAAGAAATGGGAGCCATGGACAAGTAAGATTTTTCGGTGGTTACAGCTACCTGCTTGCAAAGCCTTCTGGCCTGGCTGGGTTCGATTCCCCAGTACCCATGTAAAGCCATATGCTCAAAGTGTTGCATGCATATGAAGAAATTGCAGCTAGGATATCATAATAAATGTTAGGAACTATTGCTGAAATAGGTGAAATACTAAGTAAAAATATTACTTATCCTAGCAGTTATAAATCTTTCAAAATGGTGGAATTTCTTGGATTTATTATAGTATCTGTTGCAGTCAGGTTCATATTGCTGGTAGAAATCACCAAGAGCAGCTTGTGGGAAAAAAGAGGTTTATTTTGGCTTACAGGCTAGAGGGGGAAGCTCCACTATGGCAGGGTAAACGATTGCATGACCAGAGGGTGGACATCACTTCCTGGCCAATATCAGGAGGATAATCACAACAGGAGAGTGTGCCAAACACTGGCATGGGGAAACTGGCTATAACACCTGTAAGCCTGCCCCCAACAATACATCACCTCCAGAAGGCTTCAGTTTCCAATTGTCATCAGCTGGGGAACCTAGCATGCAGAACACCAAAGTTTATGGGGGACACCTGAGTGAAACCACCACAGTATCTAAGGCACAAGAACCCAGGTTCATAACTTTTTCTGCTTTGGGAAGGGAGTTAGAATACTCATCTGTTGAGTAGCATGGTAAAGGGCTCGTTATTTATCCAAACACTACTGAAAGTGTCACATGCTAAGCACTCAGGTAGCAGTGGAAACACATGGTTGAATGAGCCAGTGTTCTCTATGCCTCATGTTTTATGTCCCAGGGATATTTTGTCTTAGATATCACTGGCACACTAAATTTAACCCTTCCCCTTGATGACAAAGGAACATTTTGATTAGGGCAATCTGATTAGCCAAATGGGTTTTAAGCATTTATGTACACAAATTTTATGCTTACAGGAGAGTAGAAAGAGGAGGGTAGGAAGAGGCAAACTGTGTCCAGACATAGATCTGATAGTGACATTGAAGCTGGTGAAAGAGGCAAGCTCTAAAAACTGGGACGTTTTATGGATCAGGGAAAGATGTGACTTAAATCTGATTTGAGTTTGGATCTGAAATATCTTGACTCATTCTGTTCTGTACTGTGGAGGTATTGTGCCAGACCCCAAGGTCATGGAGGTCAGTCAGGTTTCTATAGATGGATAATGGTACAGAAAAGAAAAGAAGTTGTCCTCACAGGCTTCCTTGAGTGTCACTGGTACCAAGTTCTAAACAGGAAGACTCAGGATCGTGAACAGAGGCACAGAGCTAAGCAAGCCCCTGGGAGTCATTCTTCCACGGGCCCTGTCCTCCTGAGCAGGCTCTCATGCTTTGGAATCAGTGGCCATGTTCACCAGAGAGCTTGGCCTTTCTCCTGGTTATCTGGAGAGGAAATGCTGATTGCAGAGAAACATCCTATGGCTGAGGTGACTGTCAAGAGAGCTGTCCTTTGAGTTGAGAGCATTCATGACAGGCAGGCTTCCTGACTTCTGACATCTGTTTTCTGTCCCCCTTGCTCCTCTTTGCCCAGACAGTAAGGACAGAGAACCCCACCCACAGAGCTCTCAGGCTTGTTTTGGTCCCTATTCCCCTCTATCCAAAACAGCCACTTCTCAGATAATTGATGCAGATGTTCATCTGCTATAGTGTGGAAACTTGCAAATTCTCCTTTGGACAATTTTATTTGAGAGAGAGAGAGAGAGAGAGAGAGGGAGAGAAAGAGAGAGAATTGGCATGCCAGGGCCTCAGCCACTACAATTGAACTCTGGACACTTGTGCCACTTAGTGGTCATGTGCAGCTTTGAGCTTGCCTCAGCTTTGTAAGTCTGGCTTAAGTGGTATCTGGAGAGTCAAACATGGTTCCTTGGGCTTTGCATGGAATTGCCTTAACTGCTGAGCCATCTCTCCAGCCCCCAAATTTCCCTTGTTGATGTTGTGCTTGCTGTAGAAAATCTGGGCAATGTCTAGAGATAGATATATGGGGGCTCCTAAAGAATGCATTTAAAACATTGCAAAACTGAATGGCAGTGAGATCAAACTGCAAGCTATTCTTGTTTTTAGGCTCCATGCCAGACCTAATCAAGCAGCACACAGAAAATAAACAAGGACAGCAAGCTATAAAACCTAGTCAGCAACCTTATTCAAACTCCTCAAACAACAGAGAGAAGAGTAAATATCTCCGAAGTGCTAAGTTTAATTTGAAGATCCTCATAGCTCTGGGGTCATGGCATTACACTGGCTGGCAGATGGATTCAGTTGGTGAGAGGTGACTGGATTATGATGGCACAAACTTCATCCATGGATTAATCACTAATGGGCTCATGATGAATGGACTATTAGAGGTGAGGCCTGGTTGTAGAAATTATGTCATTCACTGGAGGCAAATCTTCATCCTATGTGCCTGTCTCTCTTTGCATCCTGGCAGCCTTCCCCCAATGTGCCCATCTGCTACCATGCAGACCCAGAAACACAGAACCAAGTGACTGCAGACCGAACCCTGTGAAACTGCACACCAAATTAAGTCTTTCCTCCTTTAACTTGATCTTCTCAGGCACAGTGAAGTCCAAAGCCTTTAATTCCCCATAAAAAAGCATACAAACAAAAGAATAAAAATATTCTTCTGAATGATCACTTTTCTCTTTACCACATCTGTTTTATGAAAAGCACATCAAAAGCAGTAGAGCTATCTACCTCACAAAGTTGGATTTCGTTGCATAGAAATGAGCCATACACAGGAGCAGGTCATGCAGCCAGCGGGAAGAATGAATAAGTAGGAATGAGGCAAATCAAGCCCATGCTACACCTAATCTTCTCCATTCAATACAGGTCACTTTCCTCCAGATACTATTTTGAGCATAAAAGACTTTGGAAATTCTGTAAGAACAAAGTTAATTAAACAGTATAGTGAACTGGAAAACAGCTGTCATGGAATGTTTTTTAAAAATTAAGGACATTCAGCCTGTTTTCTTAAACTCATTTCATAGTTACTTACTATTGTGTCCTGACTGCAAGTTCATGCATTTTTGGAATGAGAGGGTTTATATCAATTTCATACAACTGGTAGTAGAAAAGCCATTCAGACAAAAGGACAGTTAGGGGTGACTTGTAGAGATATTTCTTTTCTTCTGTATTTTATTTTCACTCTGCTCAGTTCACTTGGCTAAGCTCTTCAACTCTTTTAAATTAACTTTTTCCATCTTTCAAAAGAACTTTCCATACCACCAACTCTGACTCTAGACGTTTTTTTAATGGTCCTTCTCAATTATGTGGCAAGCACCTGCTACCTTGACTAAGAAAACTAACTGCTCTCAAATCATGTCAGAAAACAATTATCACAGCAGTATTTTGAGATGCAAGTCATATTTCACTAAGCATCCATGGTTAAAATTTTAATCTATTTAAAAAAAAAACATTTAGGGAATGTTACACACACATTTCAGACATTTACATTCTAAAGCATCAACATTTTAGATCAGAAAGAAGAGATTAAGAAGGTTTTCTTTCTGCAAAAGTACATGGGTACAAGGAAAATGTAGAACTCAAAAAGTGACCAGAGGGGAAGCAGAGAGGTTCATATCCTTATCTTTCTTCTTTTATCTCTTACAACATCTGTTCAGATGTCTCCCAGTGTTTGAATTCATCCAGCAATCATTGGCATATATCCCACATAACATTACACAATTTATAAGAACAAATACTTTTTACATAGCTGTCTCTAAGTGGGCGGCGCTACTTTTTTGTTTTCCAGGTTCTTTGTGGCACTGACATGGAACCTAAGAGGAAGCAATGAATTATCACGCTGTTTGTTTACACAGGCCCCTTGCAACCTCCTAATCAAGAATGTTTGAAACAAACAATCGTCTCTGTTGAATCAAGGAAGAGATGATGTAAATAAATGCTTCAAGTTTAACGTCAATGGACATGGGAAGAAGTCTAAGTAGACCTGTAATAAGATGGCTCTGAAACAAATGGAATGTTTTATTTGTGTTTATTTTATTGTATTTCACATTGCTTTTGAAAAAGGGTCTCACACTATAGTCCAGCTTGGTCTGGAACACATCGTGTAGCGCAGGCTGGCCCTGAGTTTGTGGCACCCCTGCGATAGCTTTCTGAGTGCTGGGATTAGAGGTGTGAGCCACCACACTCAGTTTAAGCATGTGAGTGTGTTTTAGAATAAGATCTGGGCTGTCGAAAATGGCTCTTGAAGATAATTGATTCCAAACCCTGACTATGTTTTGAGCTTCTTTTCTTCAAATCAGTTTCTGACCACAAATCAATGTAGAGTGTAGAAGGAAATGGCCGTGAACACTGAGGGGCAGGACAGAGGGGCCATGGTTGTAAACGAGAGGCTGGAATTGACGGTGGGTACAACTCCAGCACACTCCATAGCTCGGGAAGAGTCGGGAAACAGATGAGGCACACGGGGCTGCTCTCTCTGGTCGCCGCGTCGTGCGTGCTTTGCCAGCTTGATGCCAGGACCACAGCGTGGCAGGACGTTATCCTGCCCCCCGGTGTCTGCAATGTGATTATTCGAGGACCAGGGAGCAGTGCTGTGTGAGGGTTTAGGGTCTCGGTTGAGTTTTTCTCTTTTCTTTTTGTTTTTCTCTTCTATTTTCATTTCTTTTTCTTCTATCGTTTCCTTTTCCTGAGGGTCTCACAGAGCCCAGACTGGCCTTGTAGTTGCTGAGAAGGATCTTAAACTACCGATCCTCCAGCTCCAGAGTGCTGGGATGACAGATGAGCGCCACCGGGGCCCAGCTGTGCAGTGCCAGGGGCTGGAGCCAGGGCCGTAAGCTAGGCAAGCACTCTGGCAACTGCGTTTTCCCTGCTTTCTTTAACTTGGTTTCACTTGATTCCCACCTAACGCGAGATCAGCACAGAGCCGGGGAGGAAGTACACTGCCAAACCCATTCTGTGAAAGGAGTTCCTGCTAAGGGACTGACACAGCTGTTACACCTTAAAGTGGAAACAGCACAAATTAAAACAAAAATGGAAGTGTGTGTACGTGTGATGTGCTCCACACACACCCTCGTGGGGAGGCACACCTGCGTACTGTCGCTAGGGCAGACTGTCCTGTCTCTTTACTCGCGGGGCTCCCGTGATTCTTGAGTCTCTGCTCTAGTCCCGGGCTGGGGTTGCAGGTGTGCATGGCCACGCCCAGCTGTTTCTGTGGGACAAGGAGATCTGAGCTCTAGTGACCTCCGGCCCCCCTCAGGGTCTCCTGCTTCCTCAGGAAGCACACTTAACTGCGGAGGCACCTCCCAAGCCCAACAAAACACATTTTGCTAAGGAATACAGAGAAGAAATTCAGGGCAGAAGGCAAAATGATGCATTTTTGTTTTACATCCAGGTTCCTTATTAAAAATACTGTCTTGGGAAAAAAAAATGGCACCTGCTGTTTGTGTCATCCACTAAATAATATGAAAACATGGCCCCTTGAGAAAACCCTTTCCAAACCTCATTTCTAACGCAGACAACAATGCCCTGTAGCGTGCCTTCGTCTGGGTATGTGTTTCCCCTAGTTTCTCACTCTACAGATATCTTCTCCACCTGGTACTCAACAATTTTGTCACTTGCCTATAATTTTAATATAATAATAAAAAGATCTGGCTTCAACTAAGTGTCACAGGGCGAATCTGTGAGCTGTGTTGGAGATCTGAGCATTTTGCCCATCAGCTTCCTTTCCATTCCTTTGAGTTCTCTGGAGGCGCATGCCCTGGACTCCAGGCCTGTCCACTGTGGCAGTCAGAAGAAGTCTGGATGTTTAACAGAGAAGGCAACAAGCACTCACTTTCCAGGTGTGGCACAGGATTTTATCCAGCACAGAGGACCACTACTTTGCATACTCCAATTTTGTTACAGGTTGGTATGGAAAGTTGCCTTTTGGACGTATGCACTTTTACACACACACACACACACACACACACACACACACACACACTCCTGTCCCTGTTGTCCCAGAAGGATTAAGCTCCTTGCTTCCTGCCTGCGTAGTTCACAGTGTGTGTTAGTAACCAGCCCCATGGCTATTTCTCCCACTGGTGTTCTTGTCTCTGCCTATCTCTTCATCACAATTGTCAGCACATTTTTGGCACTGAGGTCACATGGAATTTGGAGTGCATGCTCAAGGGCCAGTGTTGGAAAACGTTGGGAGCATGTTGCAGCAGATGTTTCATGGTGTGAGCTCCCTCACTGCACCCCAGCTCCACCCAAATTCAACCCTGATTTTACAGATAAAATGAAACAAAGATCCTTCTCAAGCCCAGGAATGAGTTATGACTGGTTGCCATCAGGCACGCTGATTCCATTCTGCTTTGCCAGATATTTGTTCAACCTTTTCTTTTTCAATTTCCTTTTTTTTTTTTTTGTTTTTTTGAGGTAGGGTCTCACTTTAGCTCAGGCAGACCTCTAACTCACTATATAGTCTCAGGGTGGCTTTGAACTCATGGCTATCCTCCTACTTCTGCTTCCTGAGTGCTGGGATTAAAGGCGTGAGCCACCATACTTGGCCCTTTTTCATTTAATATAGTTACATTAAGATTCTTTGTTGTGCCTTGCACTTTATTTACACTTCATTTTTACTATTTTTTGGGTGCATGTGTAGTCACGTGTGTGTGTGGATGGGCACACAGGTATGTACGTATGGAGGTGCATGTGGAGGACAAAAATCAATGTTGGTGTCTTCCTCAATCACTCTCTGCCATATCTTTGGAGGCAGGGTCTCTCATTGGAGCTCACAGTTTCAGCTGGACTAGCTAGTCAACAAGCTCCAGGGATGCCCAGTCTCTGCCTCCTCAGTACTGGGATTACAGGTGACACAGCTAAGCCTGTCTTTAAAAAATTATTTTGGGCTGGAGAGATGGCTTAGTGGTTAAGCGCTTGCCTGTGAAGCCTAAGGACTCCGGTTCGAGGCTCGGTTCCCCAGGTCCCACATTAGCCAGATGCACGGGGGGGGGGGGCGCATGCATCTGGAGTTCGTTTGCAGAGGCTGGAAGCCATGGCACACCCATTCCCTCTCTCTCCCTCTATCTGTCTTTCTCTCTGTGTCTGTCGCTCTCAAATAAATAAATTAAAAAAAATATTTTATTTATTTATTTAAGAGGGGCAGGGATGCCAGGACCTTCACCCACTGCAAATGAACTCTTGATGCATGCTTCACTTTGTGTATCTGGCTTTATGCGGGTAACGGGGAATTGAACCTGGGTCTTTAGGTTTCATAGGCAAGTGCCTTAACTGTTAAGTCATCTCTCCAGCTCTGAGCCTGGCTTTTATGTGGGGGCTAGGAATTGAACTCACGTCTTCATGCTTTCTTGGCAACACCACAACTGACTGAGCCACCTTCCCAGCTCCACAAAACCCTTTCCTGCACCTAAAAGTGTCCTGAGAACAGTTCTGGCTGATGACATTTAAGAAGATATCTGCTTAAAGTACACAGAGCTTCACAAAGTTTATTGTTTCTGTCCTGTCCTTTTTGCTCTGTCATTGTGGGGACGTGATGTTGAAGCAGTTGCAGCCACTTTACAATTATGTCATGTCTAAGCCCCTGGAACCAGCCTAGGCTGACAATATACAGTGTATGATGCTTGTCTAAGGATGCATACCTTGCAGAACTAAGTTCTGTTCATTACCGATGCTAACATTTGATGCTCACAAATGAGGCCCCTTTTGTGATAGGCAAAATCAAAGCAAACATGAAGCAATGAGCCAAGTCAAATTAAAGATATGCTCAGAGCAGACTTTCTATTCTAGAGCTCGTTCTAGGGATGCCAAATCAGGTGTGTTTCTTGGTCTGTCTTTGCTGTTTCCTTCAAGTGGAGTTTAGGTTAAGCTATGGAATGTCAGCCATCTGCCCATCCATGAGGAACAGTAGCTCCACTTTTCACAGAGCGAATTGCCAACATGGGACATAGCAGAAAGTCAAAATGATAAAATTACTTCCTAATTTTTCAGAAGAGACACTTGTAGTAACTATCAGGGGGCAAAAGTGAGGCTGCTCTCAAATCCTACTCCTCAAAAACGTCCTGCAGGGAGTTTTCGCCAACATGACTGTGGACTGTGTATGCAGAGAGGCACACTAGCAGAAGCAGTCAAAAACCATAGTAATCCAGGGAAAGATGTGAAAGGAAACTAAGTTTGAAAACGAGAGAAAAGAGGTCTTAATGTATGACTGGAAGCAGACATGCTAACATATACCTATAAGCTCAGTATTCAGGGGGATGAGGCAGGATTGTAAGGTTTGGACCAATCTGGGCTACAAATTCAAACCCAGCCTGCCTCAAGTACATAATAGAAATGGAGAGAGGAAGGAAAGAGAGACTGAGTAGGCACAATAATTCCATGTGTCCTAAGTATCTTGTCATAGGTGATTAACATGAGCAAGAGTGAGGCCTTTCTCTTTCTTTCTTTCTCTCTCTTTCTTTTGTTCCCACAGGTAAGTGAAGAGTGGTACTAGGTACAGATGGACCCCCACCTCTGGAAGTGTCATCCTCGAGTTTAACCAACCACAGATTGACAGTACTCAATGAAGGACTTTGGAGAGTACCAAACATATCCAGACTTTTCTTGTTATTCATGCAGCTCTACATTGGGTTCAATGTTGTAAGTCACCCAGAGATGATATGAAGTATTTAGGAGTATAAGTGTATAGTTATATGTGGATTTCATGCCACGCTGTGTAAGGAATATTGTGAGAGGAATATGCTCTGTGAAGTGGAGGGAGTGAGGGAGGGCCGGGACCCCGCAGAGGAGGGAGGAAGCAGAGTTTGGAGGGCTGTTAGCCGTGGGACAGACAGTTTGTCTGTTAAAGAGCAAAATATATAGCTGTTTTGACTTGGCTTTGGAACTCACTCAGTCATTGTTTTAGGGCATCTCGCTTAAATATTACACTGCAAATGCTGGTTAGTGGATAACAGGTTTGATCTTTGATGTCAAGAACATTTGATTCAGCTTCCAAGACAAGTTTCCGTTAGTGTGCACAGGGATGGACAGCGCAGAGCCTTTGCATCCTCACTGCCCTATGACATCAACCTGCCTCCATTTCCCCCGTTCCTCTTCTCAGCTTTTTCTTTTCTATCTGGTGCGTAACAGAATAATGTTAGCTTTTGTTTCCTAACATGGTTAGTTTGCTTGAAAGCTCCTTTATTTTGAAGCTGGTATTTTAGAAACATCTATACAAACTTATTTATAGTAAAGGCTAGTAAGGACTGAAGGCAGAGATGGAATAATGTAAGAAAGTGGGCCACCCTTCTTCAAGGAGCTTATACCACTCAGCTATGGGTTATTCCTTCCCTCAGGGACTATCTCTGGACCAACCTGTCTTATCCCGTGTGCTTTTCTAAACTTTCTATTTCCTGGAACATTTTTATTTCTATTCTTTTGGCCGGGTGTGGTGGCACATGTCTTTAACCCCAGTACTTGGGAGGCAGAGGTAGGTGGATCTCTGTAATTTCGAGGCTACCCTGAGACTACATAGTGAATTACAGGTCAGCCTGAATTAGAGTGAGACCCTATCTTTAAAAACCAATGACAATAATAAGTAAATATTTATTTATTTGAGGGACAGAGAGGGAGGGAGGGCAATTTGATGGGCACACAACATATCCATTGCCTATTAAGTGCTCAGCTCTAAGTGCGACATCTATGTCACCCCTTCTAAGGTTCGCTGCAGAAAGAATGGAAGAACCAGAGGATTGGGAGGAATTCTTTGGAAGAGTGGTTCATCACCATGAACTGACAGTTATATTCATGACCTCATATGGGCTATCATTACTTGCATAAGGCCTGCACAATACTGGGCTCATCAGCATTCCATCACGTATGGTGGAGGAGGGCAAAAGAAAAAAGAAAGACAACAAAGTAGAAGCTGGACAAGTTTTAAAGGGGCTCAGTGGAAGGGGCATGGGGGAGGGGGAACAAGATAAGGTAACGGAAGGGGATTAGGATAAAAATATTATATATATGTGTGTATAAAATTATCAGTAAAAAAGAGAAGATAAATAAAATCTCTTAACTAAAGTAAAAATCAAGTGGGTTTTATAAAGTAAGTGTGTACTGAAGGGAAAATTCTTTAATACATTACCCAAGAGGAAATGATTCCTGAAATAAGGCAATTTTACAAATGTTTAAAATGCCTCAAGTACTAATGATATTCCAAAAAATGTGAAAGTTATTTAGAACTGAATCTAGATAGATCAATTACCTGTTAATTACAGGTGGGTGATAAGGGAAAATAACTTCAAAGTAATCACAAGAAAAATCCAATTTATTTGTCTGCATGATATTGTGAGAGAGGGATTTTCCTGATGCCACCAACGTGAGTGGCTTCACCAGGTGTATTGCCCCTTGGTCAGTTCTTTGGATGAACAGGATGAGAGGTAGCACATTAGCAAGTGTCTCCCAGCCAGGCGTGGTGGTGCACACCTTTAATTCCAGCACTCGGGAGGCCGAGGGAGTAGGATGGTCCTGAGTTCAAGGCCGCTCTGAGACTACATAGTGAATTCTGAGACCCTTCCTCGAAAACCAAACCAAAACAAAAACAACAACAAAAAAGAAGTATCTCCCTAATGCGATCTTAGTTGTTTGTTAACATGTTTAGAGATCGGGGCTGGAAAGATGGATTAGTGGTTAAGGCACTTGCTTGCAAAGCTAAAGGATCCCGGTTAGATTCCCCAGGACCCATGTAAGCCAGATGCCCAAGGGGGTGTATGCATCTGGAGTTCGTTTGCAGTGGCTGGAGGCCCTGGTATGCCCATTCTCTCCTTTTCCGCCTCTGTCTCTCTTTCTCACAAGTAAGTAAATAAATAAATAAATAAAATATTAAAAAATGTTTAGAGATGCCTGGCGTTTTCAAGCAGGAAGCATGACAAGTACTAGTTATCAGCCTTTAGCCATCAGTGTGGAACAGGCCTTACTCATGCCCTATCTGGTCGTCTGTTCTGTTAACTGTTTTCTGCATGACTCCATACCTCAATGTGTACAAGAGAATATGCTATCAACCTCCACAGCTCATCATCTGTACTCTGACACCAGCATGGCTTCCACTTCCAACATTTCACTTGATAAAGTTAATTTCCAGGAACTTTAGGGTGGTTTGAAAAAGAAACAAGAAATTCTCCTAAGTGGTCAGTGATTTTGTTTTTCATATTTTTTTTCTTAACTATTTTAATGTAGTGGTAGAAAAATGAGTCCCAGTGAGAACCCACTGGTGTTTTTTTTTTCTTTGTTTCTTTTTGCAATCTTTATAAGTTGCCTGCTCAGAAATTTGATATATACTCAAGTAACAAAGAATTCATTGTTAACATCCTCTTAACAATAACAAAAATAATGTCCGTCTCTGTGCCGTGTGCTGCGTTTGTGTGGTATTTCGTGTGACCACAATCCCGTGAAGCAGGTTCTGTCACCACTCCCTTTGACTGACAAAGAAACTGTGTCTAGCAGCAGTAAGTAGCTGGCCCAAGGTCACCTCCTTGGAGATGGTGGAGATTCCATCTCTGTCCTGCACTATCTTTGGCTGGAAAGAATCTAATTTAAAAACAAGCTCTGAAGTCATATGTTGACATCTACATAAACATGGTAGCTTAAATGGGATGTGCTTATTTTTGTTACTTTCTTGCTAATCTCTCTCCCCATAAAAATGAGAGCAAAGGAATGAGAGACTGTATGCTCACTGGCAATTCATGTGAATACAGGAGCTGTCACTCAGCAGGAGAGTAAAGAGGAAACCCAAGTGTGTTCAGAGGTGAGGCAGACAAGGGCAGTCACTTGAACAACAGGAACCTTGATCACAGGGCTCTTCCCAAGGTGGAGAAGAGGGATGAGGCACCAGCCAAGAGCGCTGGTTACAAGTTTGGAGGAGAGCCAGCTCCACTCCATTCCTCGTTCCTTGCAGTTAGTAAGCCATTCCTCCTCTGCCCCTCCAGGACACAGGAACTCACTTTTTGGGAATGGGGAGCCAAAACAACTTCAGACCAACACACACACGGCACAGCAGAGTAAAGGAAAAGAGGAGAGGGTTGAAAGTATTATGTGAGGTATAAAAGAAAGAATTGTACGAGTTTGCATGCGTGCTAAAAGCTGCAAGGCACCTCTTTCCCTTAACAGGCCTCCAAGTGCTGCTGGTTCTGCCCCTCACTCCCCGCATTTGGCATTTGAAGTCCATGCCTATCTTAGGGTGCAGGCTGCCAGTGTACAAATCCCAACTCAGCAGATAGTTTCCAGCCAAGATTTCAGTGCCAAAGGTCATGAAATACTTATACAAAGCTTTGAAGATGACATTTAGTCCAAATAAACATGTAGAAAAAGGAATGTTAAGGAATACAGATACAGCAAAAAAAGAGAGAAAGGAGGACCAAAGCAAAATGACCTTGACCATCAGAACTGGCCTCCTCATCTGTAATGAGATAAAGGGACAGGGCCCTAGTGTATACAAGTGTAGAGAATGAGGAAGAAGCCTTGGGAATTAAAACTATGAACAGAGGGCCGGGCGCTGTGGCATACACCTTTACTCCCAGCATTTGGCAGGCAGAGGTCGGAGAGACTACATAGTGAATTCCAGGTCATCCTGAGTTAGAGTGAGACCCTACCTCAAGAAAACAAAAAAGAGGGCTGGAGAGATTTCTCAGTGGTTAGGGCACTTGCCTTCAATGCCTAACAATGCAAGTTTGATTCCCCAGTACCCATGTAAGGCCAGATATATAAAGTGGTATATGAGTCTGAAATTTGTTTACAGTGGCTAGAGGTCCTGGTGAACCCGTTCTCTCTCCCTCTCTTTAAAGATACATAAAAATACTTTTAAAAAACACAATAAATAAATAAATAACAAAATGAACAGAAATAACCAGGATCACTGTCAATGTAATACAGCACATAAACAAGGTTCAACACAAAAACCACATGATCATTTCAATAGATGCAGAAAAGGCCTTTGACAAGATACAATATCACTTCATGATCAAAACATTGGAGAGAATTGGCATTGTTGGTTCATATCTTAACATAATAAAGGCAATATACAAAGCTCCTAAGGCCCAAATAATACTTAATGGAGAGAGACTGGAGGATTTCCCATTGAGATCAGGAACAAGACAGGGATGTCCACTCTCACCTCTGCTTTTCAATATAGTACTGGAAGTCCTAGCTCAAGCAATAAGACAGGAGAAGGAAATAAAAGGGATACAATTTGGAAAGGAAGAAGTTAAGGTAGCTCTATTCATTGATGACATGATTGTATATGTAAGAGACCCGAGAGACTCCATCCCAAAACTCCTGAAGGTGATTAACTCCTATAGCAAAGTACCAGGATACAAAATCAATGAACAAAAATCAGTAGCCTTTCTATATGCCAGTGACAAAGATACAGAGGATCAGAAGGCTTGAAAGATAAAAATTAACAGATGTACAGAAAGTACACCAAAATAAGCAAACAAACTCAAAACAGCACAACAAAACATAAAAGATATGCTTTTAAGAATGTTAACATTACAATATTCCAAGTTTCAAATAGAGATAACAATAAAAAATTTAAAGTTTTTGGAAATTTCCCTGCAATGTACACATGAGAGTTTCCAGACTAAAAGGGCATTTAAATATATTGATCATACATAAAATATTACATTTAATTATGAAATTTCTGAGATTAAAGAGTGTAGCTGAGCCTGGTGACACAGGCAGACTGTGAAGGAGGACAGCAAGTTCAAGGCCTGCCTGGGCTGTAGTGTGAGTTCAAGGTCGGCCTCTGCAACTTCGTGAGAGTCTTTCATAAAACATAGAAAGAAGGGTAGGGATAGAATTCAGTGGTTGAATGCTTGCTTAGCATGTGTGAGGCCCTAGGTTCAATCCCTAGTACAGAAACAAGTAAAAAGAAAATGAGAAAAGTCTATAAAAAACAAGAAAATAAGAAATAAGAAAATAAGAAAAAAAATAAGACATGTGCAAAGGGTCAAAACCCAGACTGTCATTAAACTGTGCTACAATAACACTAGAATCTGAGGTAATTCCTTCAGAATCCTCAGGAAAAACCTGTAATTCTCAACCCAGACAAACTTTGAATTCAGAGTGAGGATAGAATGGAGACATTTTTCAGATGAGCAGGGTAAGGACACTTAGTGTGCTTTGCAGTTTTTCTCTGGAAGCCACTGTAAGACATGCTTCTGGCAAATTAGAGACTAACATGTAATAATGAAGTGACATTTGGAAATCAGGAGAGGAAAAAGGCAGGATGTACTCCCACAACAGTGTTGAGGGAAGCCTGTGGAGATGGCTTGGATTAAGCTCGGAGAGCAGCTTGTCTAGAGGGAGATGCAGGGCAACCCCAGGAAGAAAGCTTCCTGCATTCAAGGGTGTTGCACTCCGGTTTGCATTGCTGGTAGAAATCACCCAACCAAGAGTAGCTTCTGGGAAAAAGAGGTTTATTTTGGCTCACA
The DNA here is from genome assembly GCF_020740685.1 of Jaculus jaculus. Classification (NCBI taxonomy): domain Eukaryota; kingdom Metazoa; phylum Chordata; class Mammalia; order Rodentia; family Dipodidae; genus Jaculus; species Jaculus jaculus. The sequence goes on along the minus strand of NC_059102.1, from coordinate 186,461,210 downwards.
GGCTTGAGGGGAAGCTTCATGATGGCAGGGGAAAACGATGGCATGACCAGAGGGTGGACATCACCCCCTGGCAAACATAAGATGGACCACAGCAACAGAAGGGTGTGCCAAACACTGGCAAGGGGAAACTGGCTTTAATACCCATAAGCCGGCCCCCAACAATACACTCCCTCCAGGAGGCATTAATTCCCAAATCTCCATCAGCTGGGAACCTAGCATTCAGAACACCTAAGTTTATGGGGGACCCCTGAATCAAACCACCACAAAGGGACACTGCTTTTGGAGCAGGGAAACTCCTAAGAAAAACAATGTTTTCAAGCACACCCACTAGCTATACTGTGGTCCCAAGAGGTCTGACACATGCATGTAATAGTTTATTGTGGAAAAAAATAGTCATAACCAAGACTAGAAAAATAAAGACTGATAACATTTTCACACATTATCAAAACATTTCAGCAAACATTAACAGTTTTTTTGTGTGTGTATGATATACTCTCATGTAGCCCAGGCTGTCCTTGAACTTGCAGAGGATAATCCTGAACTTCTGCTCTTCCTGCCTCTACCTCCTGAGTGCTAGGATTACAGGTATGTGCCACTGTGCCCAGTTTATGAGAAGCTAGGGATTGAACCCAGGGCTTCATGCACGTCAGGCAAGCCCTCTACCAATTGAGCTACATCCCTACTTTCCATTGTTAGTTTATTTTATTTTACTCTATTTTATTTTAGTTTAGTTTTGTTGAGTTTAGTATTTTCATGGCAGGGTCTCACTCTATCCTAGGCTGACCTGGAATTCACTATGTAGCCTCAGGCTGGCCTTGACCTCATCATGCTCCCAAGTGCTGTGATTAAAGGCGTGTGCCACCAAGCCTGGCCCAATGTCATATTTTTGTGATATAAATTATTCTCTTCTCTATCATATCAGTGTGACAAATGTTCATAAGTAGCATCAATGAGGGTCTGGCGGGAAAGCATCAGCAATGGCTACATACTCGGCTGTAACTGAATGATGCAATGATTGCTTATCAGAAACTTAGCACTTGCTCTTGGCAGAAAGAGTGCCCAGTGCAAGGTGGAGGCACCTGGCCTATGAACTGTGCATGGTGAGTTTTCTATCCCTTGCTGAGTGCAAGGAAGCTCAGAAATAAAAACATTGCATTCACCTAGAATAAGACATGTTGATGTTTGTGAGTCTTGCATGAAGACAGATTATGGTGAATTTGATGGTAAGAGGGAAATTGATTGCACTAATTCAGGATTTCTGTCTGTTTACTCCTAACTTCTCAGGATGCGGCTAGCAAGGGCTTTTTGGTCATGGTACTCTGACATTAGCCAACATGTGGAATATGCAACTTAGACTGACAGGGACCTGGGAGAAAGAGATGAATTTAAAACTTTATCCACCTCAGACATCCACAAAGTTGTGGTAACTTTTGATAGCTTTTCAGAGTTCCAACTCAAGAAAATGGCATGTAAGTCACTGAAACCTCACACTCAACCCCATACTTCACCCCAGCCTTGCAGGATGGCTTCCTTAGAATACTCCAGTGTGTCAGGTACCTTTGGGTCTTCTTAGCTTGGCATGGACATTTCATAACCCCTCAGTCTTTCCAAATTCAATTCTATATGGTGAGACTGAGCTGGATCCAGGTGGAAGTCTGTTTATTTGCAGACCTGTATTTCCCTAGTTTAAGCCAGTGTAGTACGAGAAGACAGAAGATTCCATGCAGCAGCTCATGATGCAGTGGTAGACAAAACCCTAGAGCAGAATCCAGAGAGCACTCTCTACCAGTCTCATCAGAAGGACAAGGAACTAAGACAATAATCTGAAATAAGTACTTTATTCCCTTTCACTTCCAATTTTTGTTGGAATGCAATCTGAATGTACTGAGATCACATATTACTACCACTAAAGTGTAAGATGGAGCTTCATCTTAAAAAGCAGCTTTTGGTGACACAAGCTGAGAAAATTCAAAGCTTTCCTCAACTCTGCCATGACGAAAGAGGGGGCAATGGTCTTCAACATAAATCAACGCCTCAGTTACGAGAACTTCAAGACTCGGTGACCATGTTAGAAGGCTATAATAATGTATGGTGAAAGAGTACTTCCCAGTAAAGCAGCTGCTTATTATCAGAAAGTTTTATTTATTTATTTTATTTTTATTTTTGAGTTAGAGTTTTCCTCTATAGCCCAAATGGGCCTGAAAACCACTATATAATCAAGCTGGCCCAGAACTCCTGGCAAGGCTTCTGCCTCATCCTCTTCAAGTACTGGGATTTCAGGCATCAGCCACTGTTCCCTCCCAGCTAACCCTCTAATAACCAAATATAATCCTGCTTTAAAAATATTTATTCTTGTGTGAATGTGTGTGTGTGTGTGTGTGTGTGTGTGTGTGTGTGTGTAGGTATATCAGGGCTTGCACTACAAATGCCGGATGCATGTGCCACTTTTTTTGTCTGTTTTTATATGGGTTATGAGCAATTGAACCAAGCAACATAGGCCTTGCAAGGAGTCACATTTAACTGCTGAGCCATCTCCCCAATCCCAAATATTGCTTTTTAAAATAGAATAATTAAAATAAATATGCAGTAAAACTCTTGTTCTTATTTTTGAAGGTATCATCATGAAAAATCCTCTTTTTAAATCCAAAATTTCTTTATAAAAGAATAAAAATAAATGTGGATATTTCTCATTTAAGGGCATGATGTTGGAGGAAGGTGATAGCTATAATGGAAAGGAAAGGGCCAGACGTGGAAAAATAGTCATAACAAAAATTTACCCTCGGGGCTGGAGAGATGGCTTAGCAGTTAAGTGCTTGCCTGTGAAGCCTAAGGACCCCGGTTCGAGGCTCGATTCTCCAGGACCCACGTTGGCCAGATGCACAAGGGGGCACATGCGTCTGGAGTTTATTTGCAGTGGCTAGAGGCCCTGGTGCACCCATTCCCTTTCTTTCTCTCTATCTGCATCTTTCCCTCTGTCGGTCACTCTCAAATAAATAAAAAAAAATAAACAAAAACATTAAAAAAAATTTACCCTCAAGGCTGAAGGTGTTTGGAAGTCTAAGCTACAAACTCTAGTTTAGAAACTTCACAGAAACAAAGGCATTTGTATTTTTTTACTGCCTCATATTCAAGCCACCTTTTACAGCTCTATGCATATATGTATTTGCTACAGATATTATTGGCTACAATGGTACATTTCTGAAACCAGATGGCATATGAACTATTTCAACAAAGACAGAAAAAAGGGCAAGAAAATATTTGTGAGCTTTCCAAAAATCTTTCACAACTTTCACATTTAATGGCAATTACCAAGAAAGCAGCATGTTTCAAATTGTAGCTGAGGCATATAATTACCCATATCTGACCTATTTATAAACTCCTGTGAGCAAAAAGAATCCCACATTGCTGCACCAACTCTGACAGAGGATGAAGGAAACAATCTGGATAAGGTGATAGCAACTCTATTGTCCCACCAGCTTCTTACCAGGAGGGTCTCAGCTAGAGGCCTTCAAATGGTATGGATTATGGAAAATAGCATATATATATATATATCACATTTACATAACAATAGTATATATATGTGTGTATATATGTATATATCTATACACACACACACACACACACACACATATAATCACCACATTCATATAACAAAGAAGAACAGAAGAACAGTGTGAGACAGAGCAGAGCACTCAACAAAGATATACGTCAGTGTATCAGAGTTGAAGTAGGGTAGGATCCTGGGTTTTAGGGAAACAGTGGGAATGCAGACACCAGAGTGAAGTCAAAGTGCCATTACAACGTTGTTTCCTCTCAGCACTCTCAAAAACTCTTATAATCCATGTGCATCCTGACCATAACCTTGATAAAGAGGAACAAATCTTATCTTGCCAGAGAACCCCCATATCCTGATGTTGGAAGGCATGAACTTGGCATACTCTACTAGCAAAGTCTGATGGCAAATAATTTATTGTATCCTTTTGGACAATGAAGCCAATGTGTGCTCAAATTTTAATGTGATCTGGTCAGTCAGCTTGTTTTATGAAAATCTGTATATTTCATCAAATTAGTTAAATACATGCAGTATTCTTAAAATCAAACCAACGAGTATCTAATACCCTGCCACATATGGAAAAGGTTTAAAAAAAGATGCTATAGTGAGTCCAGTGTTATCCCAAGGTCTGTATAATCATAACTTCAGTCAAGTAAGGAAGCAGCCATTCTTGGATTTGTTGAGAAAATGAACTGTCTGCTTTTACACATGTAATAGAAACCAACTAAAATAAACCTTCCCATTACTAACGTTCTCACCATCAGGTGATATATTAGTTTGAATGAAAAACTTACACATTCACATAAAAGAATACATCAATGGTGAAAAAATTGGCAGTCAAATATAGTTCAGTCTGCAGTAGACAGAAATAAATTCCCAAGTAGCAAAAGTTGTAGACATGAAGTGAAATTCAATAAATATGAATTAGGGAGTCATTAATTAAGAACAGTCATTTAAACAATATCAAAGGGCTGGAGAGATGGCTTAGTGGTTATGCGCTTGCCTGTGAAGCCTAAAGACCCCAGTTCGAGGCTTGATTCCCCAGGACCCACATTAGCCAGATGCACAAGGGGGTGCAAGTATCTGGAGTTCCTTTACAGAGGCTGAAGGCCCTGGCATGACCATTCTCTCTCTCTGCCTCTTTCTCTCTGTCTGTCGCTCTCAAATAAATAAATAAAAATTAAAAAATAAAAAAGATATCCAAATATAGGAAATAGGTTTGTTCAATAAAAACTCCACTCAGGCTCTCCCTCAGATAGAGGAGGTTGGTATTTGCAAAATGTATCATGGTGCTGACATGTAACTGAAATACATAGGGGACTAAAAAAAGCCCCCCAGAAATTACAAAGGACAGGACTCTACCGGCATTCTGCTCCCACTAGAAATAGACGTTCTTTGTGACAGGTGAGCCAGTGGTCCTCTGCCTACCTCCCAGGTATCAACCTCTTCCCTTTGACTCTCTTCCACCTACTCCTCCTACTTCATCATCCCCTAGAGACTTTTTCTAGATCTTTCTCCTTGCTTTTGGAACCTCATGACTCTTTCTAACCAGTGTCTGCGCTCTCTCAAGCTTTTTCCTTGAAAATGCTGCTTTCAGTTAAAACCTGGTTTTCCTCAGTGATGTTACTAGCCCCCTATGATCTTCCCCTGGGCAGATTTCTGCCTGCTCGCTGCTTCCTAAGCTACTCCTACATTGACTTGCCATCATCACTCATCATCTGCTTCTCTTTTGAAGCCCAAGCCCTCCACCCATAATCACTCCTTCCCTGCTGTCACCAACAACCTTGGCCATTTCCTCACTTTTCTGAATGACTTTACTATTTAGCATTTGGGCTTCTGCCATCATCGTTGGCCACCATCCACACTGGTGTTTCTTCTAACATGATTCCTTGACAGCTTCCCCTACTCTTGTAACCCTAACTTCCCCTTGAATGAGCCACTCAGAGACATCTTAATTTCTTTTGTCATTTAGAAGATGTTTTTCTTCAGATTTTGAACTTTAGAATCCTCTTTTTGATCATAACTACTATTCTTGCTCTGTACTTCTGGTCTCACAATACCTTTAGTCTTTTTTTGTTCATGGTATAACCTCTATTATCTTAATCCCTTCCACCTTGGGGTTCCTTTCTTCTTAACTCTTAGGCCTTTGTCTGGTTTACTTTGCTTTCTTTTTTAAGTCTATGCACTGCCTGGATGATGTTTTGAATAATGTTTTCCAAGGGTAGTCAAATTCAATATAATAGTATCTGTATTGTGCCAGGACCCTCAGCTATATGTATTCTCTGTTTCTACCTCTGACTGGTAAAGACGGCTGCAGTGAAGTCATGCAAAGATGTTTACTTAGTCTAAATTGGGTTTTCACTCTTTTTAAAGTTGAAAAAAAATTGTATTATTTACTGATGAGAGAGAGGGGGAGACGCAAATCGAGAGAATGGATGTGCCAGGGCCTCAGCTATAGCAAATGAACTCCAGACACATGCACCACCTTGTGCATCTGGCTTACGTAGGTCCTGGGGAATTGAGCCTGGGTCCTTTGGCTTTGCAGGCAAGTGCCTTAACTGCTAAGCCATCCCTTAAGCCCGGTTTTAACTCTCTGATCTCAAACATGTTCGCATTATTGCTAGGAAATATACACGTTCTTTCTGTACGCCTCTTTTAATCTTCACAATTCCACAGTTAATACAACTATCTTTCCTCTTTTAATCAATGCTTTCATGGCATACTTTTCAGTTATTTTGTATATGTACTTCTAATTGAATATTATACACCAAATAAGTCTCCTACCTACAAAAATAAGGAACAAGACCTCTTCTGGAAATACCATTAAATATTACATTCAGCAAGAGACTAGCACAGCAGAGTCATATTAATCTAATACCTAAGAATGTGACAGTGTGTTATAACCAATATTTATATGGAAAAGTATCATGAGGAAGAATCTATCAAAATGTGACTTTATTTCTTTTAGTTAAGAGATTCATGCTTTGGGAAGTTCCTTGATTGAACTTTCTTTTTAGGCAGGAATTGTTTTCAAAGATCTCTCATACCACCACTGTTAGGTACAGTCGCCGTCACATGCATTTATGAAGAGATCACATCCACTTGGCCCACTACTGCAGACGGAGGGCCAGCATCACTTCCCCATTCCTTCTGCATCACCCACCAATGGGCTGTGTGTGTATAAGTGTGTGTAACTTTATAATAACAAATTCAAGAGTCTAAACTGTCCCATTCCCCCTCCCCCAAGTCATTTTTAAGGTCATTTGATTTCATACTTTGTACTTTCACCAATACTAACTTGCTGTTTGACTACATTAAAAAATTTTTTTTGTTTATTTTTATTTATTTGAGAGCCAGAGAGCGAGAGAGAAAGAGACACACAGAGAGAGAGAAAAAGAGAGAATGGGCACGCCAGGGCTTCCAGCCACTGCAAATGAACTCCAGTCGCGTGCGCCCCCTTCTGCATCTGGCTAATGTGGGTCCTGGGGAATCAAGCTTCCAACCAAAGTCCTTAGGCTTTTAACCATTAAGCCATCTCTCCAGCCCTTGACTACATTTTGTAGATAATGAAATTCACTTAGTCACAAATGGAACCCTGGTAGTTATTAAATCTTCAAAATCAAAAGTAAATTGACTTATCTTCTAAATAGTGGGAAGATAGGTATTTGGACTTCATTGAATCTAATTTAGAGGTTGTTCAAATTAGTGTCATGTTAGAAGATTTGTTGTGGGCTGGGGAGATGGCTCAGTGGTTCAAGGTGATTGTTTGCAAAGCCTGTGCCCTGAGTTCAATTCTCTAGCATCCATGTAAAGCCAGTGACTCAAGCATATGAAATTCATTTGCACTGGCCACAGACCTTGAATACATACACACACACACACACACACACACACACACAAACAAGAATTTTTTTTTAAAGATGCATTGGATTTTACATATGTGATTAAGTGTACATTCTTCCCAGTATAATCTTGGATATCATCAGATTGCAGGTTATTCAAAGGCAGTGCTCTTAACTCTTTGATCTTTGAGTCTAGCATTTCACAGCACTTTGCACAAGTTTAACACAGTGAGGGAAAGAACAGTGTGCTAGACTTTAAAATGTATTAAAGTGTGTTCAAGGACCTACTCACAATTGCTTGTTGATTACATCTCCATGACTGTCATAACACATTACCTCCCCTCCCCCTGCCATTGTTTTGCTCACTTTCCCTTTGGCTTTCATATTAGGTCTTGGCCTTTAATCTACCAGGTAAGACTTAAGCTAGAACAGAGCCTAGGAAACTGTTTGTATTCTGATGTCAAACAGTAATATAGTGAGATCCTGAACCTTAACTAGTGGAGGTGAAAGGATGGAAAAACGTTCAATTTTCTGAGCTACACTGCCCAAGCCACATGTTGGAGTCTGAGCCACCGTCCAACAAAAACAGGACAGGAAGGGAGTAGCACAGAAGCTCCCAGCCCTTCATCAGGAGTCTGGAATCTGATGGGGATGTTAACATGTCAATTGCACACACCTTGAAATGGCAGTTTGATTGCACTTGGGCAAAGTAACATTGCAAGTATGTACTAGAGAGTGAACGAGTCCTTCTGCTTCTTTCAAATGTCTCATTTTCTCCACAATGTCTTTAAGGCATGACAATCAAATAGGAAAGCAGAAGAAATGAGGAAGGAGTGACAAGGTTCCCAGCTAAGAAAGTTGGATGATTTTTTTTTTTTCTAATGCCATTCTATCTCATGGGATTTTTTTTTTTTTACTGAATTCTTTGTTCTCATTCAGTTCTTGTCACTTAGAAGAGATAAAAGATGTGAGTTGCAAATATATGATAATGTGGGAAAACTCTGGAAGTGGTACAGTTTGAAAACTGAAATCCTGGAGAATAGCTAGGGAGAACATTATACAGAATGAATGGGTTTGTTTTAAAGATGGGGGATCTTCCTCTTCCTCTTTATTGTTCTGTTTCAGTTTTACTCATTCAAAAAATGCTTTTGGTCATCTTCCATTCTCTAGATCACAGTGAAAAAGCACTAAAGAAAAACAGGTCCCCAGGATAGCACTGGAGAGAATGCAACATCTAACCCCCAAAGCAAGTCAACAGACACCATGGATAATTATGTGCTATGCAATAATTGAAAGGAAGGATTTACTAGAGAGTGGCTGGCTGGCTGCTTTAGACAGGGTGCTCAGGGAATGGGGTGACATTAGATTGAAATTTGATCGACAAGAAAAAGTCAGCTATTAGAAGCAGAACATTCCAGGAACAGAACATTCCAAGCAAGGGAACAACTTGTACTTTGATTTGTGTCTAGGAGTATGAGGGACCCCTGAAGGAACTTCCAAGTATAGAAAGCCTGGTACAGTTTAGTCACTGATAAGGACTGACACAGACTGCAATTTCCTTCTATCTGTCAGGTACCCCATCTACCCTTCACCTATAGGCAACAGAGGGACATCACTCTGACTTTAAACAGTGCTGATTATTATGAACATATGGTTTTACTTTATGAGCCTTAAACTGCACAGGGTTGTCAGCAAACATTTCTGATACCTTGGTATAATAGAATTTATGTGATGTGTCCCTCCAACCCTTCAGACAAGATTTGTAGACATCAGATGTCTGAGGGTGTGAGCAGGTGCAAAGAGAAAGAACAAAAAGGTAGTTAAAGGCAATTATTTAAGAAAGACTGACTCAATTTGAAATCATTTTACTTTTTTTTTACATTTTACATAGGAAGTGCTGATACTGTTTTTTCTCTTTAGAGACTAGGGGAAGAGTAGGAACAGAAAGACCTATTGACTTCACATACAAAAAATTTTGAACAATTTCAATATCAAATGAGGATGGGCTTTTATGGCAATGTGTATGTTTTTGGTACTTTGGTGACAAATAAGAATTTTATCTGCTGACCTGGCTTGCTTGCTTCTGGGTGCAAGGGTATGCCCATGATGTGACTCTTCATTAACCTGCCCTTTGATTTCTCATTTTGTTTGCTGCCTGAGTTTAGACAGTACCTCCTTCGCATGAGACAGAAGAGGAACAGAGAAATCAGAAAAATAAATATGGCTTTAATAAAGCATATTGTTATTCACATGTTATTTGATCTCATTTAGGAGGGAAGCTCAATGTCCAAGCATGATTATACTTTTCTATATGATCAGTGCATTGCCTATGGAAATTGGCATTCACATACTTCCCTACAGGCTTCTTTGAAGGAACTCATGCAGATACTTGCCTTTGAGGAACTGTTTTATGAACTAGAGAATCCATGGTTTCACCCCAGGTCTTACATTTACTTGAGTCTCCAAGCATGAGACACAGAGAAAGGGCAGCAACAGACTTGTTTGGTGCGAAGAATACACTAACACAGTCAGTAAGTCGTGTTTCTGCTCATTTCCTCCCATTTTCCTCTGGAAAGCTGAATGAGTGAAGTGAGATGTGGCTTTCTTTGGAGTGTCATAGGAGGCTGAATCTCAGTTGTCACACCACAGAAATAGCTCTGCCCATCACTTTTCTGTGCTGGGTGTAGTGCTTGTCAGGGCCCTAGAGCAAGTGGCAAAGTCCAGAGGGGAAGGCCCCTGGCAATTCCTTAATGACCTGCATCTGATTATGCTCAGCTTGTACTTATGGGGCAGTGTCAGAGACACAGATCCTGGGAGAAGCGGACCCTGACGGTGATACCTGTATGACAAGGGGCCATGAAGCTATGTATGACAGGTGTGACAGACCTTGGAGGGGGTCTGGGACGCTTGCGAGGCTATTGGAGAGGACTGCTATTGGGCAACAGAAGATGGGGGCTTCGTTCAGATCAATTCATTTGAAAAGTGTGACTCATGCTGACACTACTCTCATTCTGACTATCTGTCCTCTCTCGCTTCTTATTCATTTGATCAGATGATGATGAAGCATGAAGTGTCATAAAGCCACCAAATGTAAACCTTTCCTATGACACAGAAGAAAATCACAGACTGATGGATAAAGATAAGTGCAAACCGTAGCTCTGGCTGCCTACCATAAGAGGCAAGCAGAATCCTCTTCATTTACCCACCGTGTATGAAAAGAAAGACATGCATCAGGATTTTATTTATCAGTCACCTATCATCATTAATCACTTTAAGTGACTTAGCATTACCCTTTCCAGGAGCCCAGTGCTCAACAAAGAGCACACCTCTTCTGAATACTGTGATAACACAGAAAAGAATAGACCTCAGATCAAACCCATGACACAGGATACCTCAAGATAGGGGGAGAGAAGTTTGGAAGATGGATGCAGAGAATATTTTTTTTAAGTTTTTTTTGAAGTAGGGTTTCATTCTAGACCAGGCTGACCTGTAACTCACTATGCAGTCCAGTCTCAGGGTGGCCTCAAATTCACAGTGATCCTCCTACCTCTGCCTCCCGAGTGTTGGGATTAGAGGCATGTGCCCCCATGCCCAGCTCAGATGCAGAGAAACTTAGTTTTCTCCACGATGTTGAATTATAACATCTGCATGCATTTGTTTTGTGACTGAAATTAAATCATACAGAGTATAGGTCACAAGAAAATGAAGTATCATTACACACTATCTTCTACCTAATAAAGTAGCAGTGAATTATTCAATAGGAGAATTACAAAGCAATGCTTTAAGGAAACACTTAAAAACTTAAATATTTGGATAAAAAAGAAAAGAAGAGCCAGTCGCAAAATCTGTCATATGTCAATGTCACATCTAAGTATCAGGTTTCCTATTAGGTACTTGCTCATGTTTTTCCCCTAAATTTCCTCATGAAAGGTGGGCAATCTCTTTTTGCAAATATTCTTTCCCCCGTGTTTTATTTTACATGGACCATCTTACTTCTAAGCAAATCCTGACATCATACTGGACACTTGTGTTGAAGCTACACAACATCCTAATAACTGCAAAACTATTTTGTTTGTCGTTTATGGACAGCTCCCACTATGCACAACAACCACCACAGTAAGGTTCACTTCAGCTAAGGGCTGAAGAGCTGCTGAAATGTCTGAGATAAGGAGGGCTGTAAATGCTTGTTAAGAGCTCCTGTTTACTCTTCTGTGATGTATTCCCAATTGATGATGGTCCTTAGAGCATATGCGTTTCACTGAATCTAAGGGTCATAGTGAAGTCCTCCTCATTAAACACATTTGCCCTTCCCCAGGAGGGCAGGTCCCTGCTTCACTAAAAGTACTACAAATACATATTCAGAAGGCAAAGAAGAAGGAAGCCAGTAGTGGCAATTAACTTTTATGGCTGGTGCTGTAAGAATGTAAATCTCTTTCATGGGTGTTATCTATTTTAAGTCTATTTTACCTGCTCAGTCTCTCCGTGGAGTGGAAACTGTTCACCTTTCACACTGTTGTATGTAAGCCTAGGCACTAGTTCTTCTGTCTTACACAAGACCCAGAACAGCATCAAAATTAGGTGCTGGATAACAATGGGTAGATTTCTGAAAGTGCCTCACAGATTGTCTAAAAGTTTTATAAAATTGTCCATGTGTTAATGGGTTCTTTGTCTTGGTTTGCTATTTGGTTAATGTTCATGAAATCCCTTTGCAAATAATATAGTGATGTACAATAAAAGGTGTTATTCTAGTTCAAACATCTTATCATTTCTAACATTTCTAACAAATGGTCTGACCACAGAGAAAACATAGCCCTCTAGGGAAGCAAAGAATTCCTGTTGTGAAGAAATTCTTCCTTCTTCGAATAAAAAACATTAGACATAACGGGGATTTACAAGGGACTTTCCTATATTTGGGAAAATTCAGTCTCATGGAAATGTGACCCAGTAGAAAATATATACAATTTACATGACTCTTACATTTCTACTGACCCTGTTAGGAAATAATTCAAGATGTGTCATACTATGATAGAACCTTAGGAGTTAATTTATTTCTGCCTCTCTTTGACATGGTAATGGCTCCATTCATAACAGCTCTGTGCTGGATAGTGCCAATGGAAACAGCTCATGCAAGGTTTATCATCCTAAGAAAATAATGGAAATTAAACATGAAGGGGGCAGTAGGCAGTTGAACAGAATTCCAAAGGCAGGCAGGCTGAGCTGTGAGGGCACTCCACTTCCTGACAGACCCACCTCTGATTTGTCTCCTCTGACCTGGGTCTGCACACTGAATTTCCACCCTTGATTTTACTTTCTTCCTTCTACCTGCACCCAGTCTCCCTACGAAGTCCTACAGTTAAAGCATGTGTCTGTGTTTTAACAGAGGACTCCAAGAAGATCCTGTCTGGAGAGCAACTACATCCTGGCTACACGTCGCAAGGCAACGTCACTCACAGATATTTTCATAGCCGCAACCAATTACAGCCTTTAGCAAAGGGCAGACTGAGCCATATTTCTCATTTACCTTCTTGATTTTCAAGTATCTTTCATGTACCTTGAAGGATGCCCACTTAGCAGCAAGGTCCTCTGAGTCAGGGACAACTTGCCTGTAGAAGAGGCAACATGCCACATGGTTCACTGCAGGCAAAAGGCTTCTTTTCACCAGAGAGGAAATTGAGCAGGGACATGGAAAGTATTATAAAACCATGCAGAAGTACTCACAGTTTTGGTTTGGCAAGCAGCGGTGGTGGCTCTTTGGTGGGTGAAAGCAGGGCAGCTGGTGTCGGGAGAGATGGATTGCCATTAGCTTTGCCATTAATCAGCCCATTGACTCCATGGTCTGGATGGACACCGTTGGTTTCCCTCTCAGCAGAACTGAATTGCTTCTGAAGGGCTGTCATACCGAGCTCTAAGTCAGGGCTGTTCACCTGCTGCCTCTCAGATGGTTTCTTTGGCGCCAAGTCAAAAGACCCAGACTCCAAGATTGGGGGCGGTGGTGGAAAGTGTTGGAAATGATCATTGTTGGATTCTCCCATGGAGTTGTAGCTATAGGTCTCAGTATTGGCTAAAGAAGTGGAAAAGGACAGGATAATAAGCTAAATGTCCCCAAAGCCCCAGATCTTCTGAGGATGCCTGTGTCCTATTAGAGAAGTTATATTCCTGGGACACAAAAGCCCTGTAGCTGCAGGACCTGTCTCTTCTGAGCTTGTTTGGAATGGACACCATTTGTCTCATTTTCTGACTGAGCTCACATAAGGGGAAATCACCCACTCGTTCATTAACAAATTTCAAACAGGAGCTAAAGATCAAACCTGGTGAAAGATGGCAACTTCAGGGTTGAGGAGATAGTTTAGTTGATAAAGTGCTTGCTTCACAAACATGAGGACCTGAGCTTGACCCCTAGTACCCATGTAAAAACGCTGGGCATGGTGGGGTGCTGATCCAAGCACTGGCCAGGTGGAGAGAGTGGGATCCTTGGAGCTCCATGGCCAGGCACAGTGAAGCCTAAGTGGTAAGTTCCAGCCCAATGAAAGTCCCTGTCGTAAAAAAAGGTTGACAGCATTCTTGAGGTTGTCCTCTGGTCTCTCTCTCTCTCTCTCTCTCTCTCTACACACACACACACACGCACACGCACACACACACACACACACACACACACCACATTTTCATGACAACCCAAATAGTTCAACCAAAATGCCTTATCTTCTCACCCTTAAGTAAGCCCATGGATCCAACTGAACATCCTATTCATGCTTCCCAACCATGGCTCCAGGTCAGAAGGATTCATGCGGGTATTCATTCTATTTTAATTTTAATCCTAGGGAAGAGAAAGCCCCGAGTCCATGTGAAATGGCTATCTGTGACTTAGTATGAAAGAAAAGTACTGGATATCCTCAATAGGCTTCAAGTGTCTTGAGATCAAGCTCCCAGCCCAGCAGACCTTCTGGAATGCACTCAAAAAATTCTTACTGAGGTAAACAGAATGCTCAAAAATATTTGTTGATTATGTTTGACCTATAGTAGATTTACTCCTAGATAGAAGTAGAAAATATTACACATAAGTTTTTGCTCCTCAAACTTATAGTCCAGTTTTTATGACTTTTTTTGTTCTGTTTTATTTTTTGAAGCAGAGTCTTACTATAGCCTGGGCTAATAAGGAACTCATTTTGTAGTCCAGGCTGGCCTCAAACTTAAGGCATTCAACACACAACCTCAACTTATAGAGTCCAGTTTTTTGATTTTTTGTTTTGTTTTGTTTTGTTCAGGCTAATATGGAACTCACTCTGTAGTCCAGGCTGGCCTTGAACTCATTGCAATCCTCCTACTTCAACCTCCCAGGTGCTGGGATTAAAGGAGTGTGCCACTGTATCCGGCTTCAGAGTCTAGTTTTGTTGCTGTTACTGTTTGAGCCCCACTGTGGCCATGTGATAGTCATTTGAAGGCATAATCTTTCAACCAACTGAAAATCAGAATGCTGGGCTGCTCCCTGCTATGCAAGCAGAGCTAGCACTGTGGTTTCCACTCCACATTTATGGCAGTCGTTCATATTAACCATTCCTCAACTAAGGTGAACCTCCCACAGTTTATCCTAATGTGTGTGAGAAAGCATTTACAATCCCCACTCTGATATGCCCAAGTTGGTTCTGGCCAAGCCTCTGCTGCCCCCTAGCCCCAAGTCCTTGCTCTTCTAGGACTCAAAGGGCAATTGAATTACCTTATCCAGCCAGTCATCCACTTACTGGTTCTCCACTGTGTGTATGTATCTGGCTTGGTCAAAGAGATAGTTTTAAAATCTCTGTTAAACAACTTGGGATGAGGCAACCACTATAGCTTAAAGTTCACTAGTAACAGTGGAAAATAATTAATTAAAAATAAATTAGGGCTGGAGAGATGGCTTAGCTTTTAAGGAGCTTGTCTGTGAAGCCTAAGGACCAAAGTTCAACTCCCCAGATCCCACGTAAGCCAGATGCACAAGGTAACGTGTGTGCAAGGTTGCACACGCATATAGTGTGGTACACATGCCCAGAGTTCTATTGCAGTGGCTACATGCCCTGGTAAGCCAATTCTCTCTCTTTCATGTAAAAAAATAAATTAAAACAAAATCCTATTTATTTTCCTATTGGTGAGGTTTTGTTAACTTTTTTATTGACAACTTCCATAATTAGAAACCATGATAATTCCCTCCTCTCCCCCACTTTCTCCTCACAAATTCACTCTCTATCAAAGCCCTCCCCCTCTAAATTAGTCTCACTTTAATTTTGATGTCATCTTTTCCTTCTTTTATGAGGATCTTGTATAGGTGGGGCTAGGCACTGTGAGGTCATGGAGATTCAGGTCATTTTGTGTCTGCAAGATTGCATTGTAAGCAATCCTACTCTTCCTTTGGCTCTTCTGTTCTTTCTGCGCCCCACCTCCCTTGGTGAGCTTTTGAGTTTAGAAGATGCTTACATATTTTTGAATGCTGGCTTAAGAAGTACAGTGTTTTACTTTTTTTATATTAAAGCTGTACCTTCACATTGGCATGTGCTGTCAGTGAGATCTGATTGCTGAGAGCTTCACTGCTTCTATGAATAGTGCTGTGTTTGTCACTCATTACCTTCTCACAAGTCTCAATAGTGAATTACACAGTAATGACGCATCAGTACCAGCCTCTTTGTGTTGGCACTGCTGAGAACCATGACGGCACCTGGGACATAGAGGTGACCTTCTCTGGTAAGAGACTTAGATGAGCATGAAGGCATGAGGGGAACTGCTCCATTGTTTCCAGGGCCAAATCATGTTTCCCTGATTTGAAAACATGGCCCTGTGAGGGCGTGTTCACTTTTATTATCTTGTTTGCCATCTCCACTTCCACCCCCCTCTCCTGTTCCTTCTCTAAGGCTGTTTGTATTAGATGACATATCTGATTGTTAGGGGTAACTCCCGGAGTGGCCAGCAACATTCCTAAAGGTTGAGTTCTCTTCTTGGGACAGTCACTTTCCACCTTGGGCAACCACACCACCACCAGGCAACAGAACGGGGCCACTTTGATTCCCACATACCTGAGGTAACGATGAGCTGAGCAGTGCTGGCAGCCGACCCGAAATGGTTTCTGGCTGAGCAGGTGAAGATCCCCGCGTCCTCTGGAAAAGTCTCCGCAATCACGAGGGTGCAAATCTCCTCTGGGAACACAGTCCAAGGGAGTTCATTGGGGCGCTGACAAGCCATTCCCAAACCAGAGCCCTGCTCCCGACCTCCTCCCACTCCTAAGTGTGGGCTGATTCAATAATGCTTCTTTCCTCAATTTAACCATGAATAGAAGATGAGCAAGCTGGTCTCAAAGTATATTGTATATTTCAAACACTAGAAGAAAAACATACTCACTGCGGGTCAAAGGGCCACCTTGCAAGAAAACTTTTTTTTTTGGTTTATTCAGGTGATGTCTTTTTATGTACAAATAAAAAGAATAACAAGTAAAGTATAAATTGAAAAGAATGATCTTTTCTAATCTAGTTTTCTTGCTAGCCAATGTGCCTTAATAATCCCTGCCTCCTAAACACAGTTTATTGCATTTGAATTTCCAAAATAATTAACATAGCTTTTCAAAGTTTATCTAAGTATTATCAAAGTACATGGTTTTTGATGTAGCATTACTGGGTCAAATGTGGAAACCTTTGCTTTATCAAGTAATAAGGTCTGCAGGCCTCACTAGCATTATTCCATTTCTCCATTCTTGGGCTTAATTCCACCTGTGACCTCATCCCATCCCCACTTCTAATGATGCTGATGAAAGGAAGCCCAGTTAATAGACTGCTTGAGATTTTCCTTACAGCTGAAAGTGCAGGATCCTTTCATATCCAATGTTATGTTGCTATGGAAGGATCCAGGGAACATTATGATTTTAGCCATCTGTACAGTTCAAGGTGAATGTTTTCCACCACATATTAATATAGGTTTAAGCTTGCAAGAGTTATAAAAACATGCAGCTTATTCTTTCAGCCTACTATTTAATTTGATGTTTAAATGGGGTGCACAAAAGTAGGTCCAATGTACAACACAAAGATGAAAAATAATAGAGCTTGACAGACAAATGACAGGAATTGAACTTGTAAGGTAAAGAAAAGTGGCAGGATTAAAACTACAAGGTTCTACTGATAAGGTATCTGAACAAGCCACACTTAGCAGAGGTGTTGAGCTGTGGTGGCTAGGGTGGCTGCAGGTGATGGGGGACGGTCATTGTGTGCACTGTATAGAGGTTTAGAGACAGGCACGGTGGAAAAGTCCTGGAAGATCTGCTATATAATAGTTCACTGAGCACACAAAATTTAAGATAGTAACTTTCATGTCATATATGTTCTACTACAATAAAAAAGTAGAGTGATTAAATCTAGTATATACAGTATTGATTCATTGAAATACCAGTTTAGGTAAACATTTGACAGGGATCATACATATAAAGATATTGATATAAGGAAGATGTTGCTCATATATTTTAAATTTTTCTTAAGAATAAGAAGAATAAGCAGGCCAGAATTCCAGAAAGAGGGAAGAAGGTAGTTGGAATGAGCAGAAGGATTCATTCATGGAAGGTTATATAATATCAAGATTTTATATATATGGCCTGGAATCTCTTGTGAACAGCTTCTAGGAATCTCCAGAACTCACCTGTTCAGTATGTTAAGATATTAAGAGATAAAACTCATGGCTCCTACTGTCGATTTGTTATGATTCTTCAGGGGATGGGCCATGTTTGCTATTAGGACTCAAATTAGAAGATCTCCAGATGAGGCAGTCAGTATGGATAATCATAACTAACTTGTCAAGTGTTGACAATACATGATTGAGAAGTGCTTGGCCCTCAATAGAGCATGCACATCAGTGTCTCCAGGACTTGGAGAACATCACAGAGGGGATGGGAAGGAGCAGGGGGACACTGGCTCCTGGGCATGACAAGACTATTGAGCTAATACACTCACAGCAGATGTGGCTACCTGCAGAGCACCTGCGCATGATGGAGCCAGTTATCAATTAGATATAGACAGGGGAAGACCTCGGGAAGCCAGTCCTTTTCCTAGTTATCTAATGACTGTTAAAGGTTGCAGGGCGGACCAAGTTTTCCAGTTCTTGTTGACGAGAAATATAGTGGGACTGGAGGAGAGAGGGTCATGCTGGGTACATATTATCAAAATGCAATATATAGGTACAAGAAAAAAAGAAAAAAGGGGAAATCTCTAGATGGATCCCAACAATTGTACTTATAGCTTCTTTCTTTCTAGCCTTCCTTCTGCTTTTCTAAAACCATGCTATCTTAAAAAATGGTACAGTTGCTTGCAAGTGAAAATGCTTATCAGAAAGTTCCATTTTGCAAAAACTTGTTGAAACAGAAGATGGAAATTCGAAATATTGGGCTGGAGAGATGGCTTAGTGGTTAAGTGCTTGCCTGTGAAGCCTAAGGACCCCGGTTCGAGGCTCGGTGCCCCATGGCCCACGTTAGCCAGATGCACAAGGGGACGCACGTGTCTGGAGTTCGTTTGCAGAGGCTGGAAGCCCTGGCGCGCCCATTCTCTTTCTCTCCCTCTATCTGTCTTTCTCTGTGTGTCTGTCACTCTCAAATAAATAAATAAAAATTAAAAAAAAGAAATAGCAAATATTGATTTAAGGTTTTTAGGTAGCTGAAGATAGATGAGGACCTGGAGAGTTAAGGCACTTGCCTGATTCCCTAGTAGCTATGTAAAGCCAGATACACAAAGTGGTGCATGTATCTGGAGTTCATTTTCAGTGTCAAGAGACCTTGGTGTGCCTATTCTTTCTCTCTTTCTCTGTCTCCCCTTGCAAATAAATAAATTATTTATGTATATATATTTTCTTTTTTGGGGGGGGGGTTCAAGGTAGATTCTTGTTCTAGCTAAGGCTGACGTGGAATTCTCTATGTAGTCTCAGAGTGGCCTCAAACTCATGACGATCTTTCTACCTCTGCCTTCTGAGTGCTGGGATTAAAGGTGTGCACTACCAAGCCTGGCTATAAATAATCAGTAAGTATTTTTTAAAAGAATGTAGTTTTTAGAATTATAGGTATTTTAAAATAATTCATTATTTATTTGACAGAGAAAGAGGAGAGAGAGAGAGAGAAAGAGAGAGAGAGAGAGAGGGAGAGAGAGGGAGAAAATGGGCATGTGAGGACCTCCCACCCCTGCAAACGAACTCCAGATGTGTGTGCCCCCTTGTGCATCTGGTTAACATAGGTCCTGGAGACTTGAACCTGAGTCCTTTGGCTCTGCAGGCAAATGCCTTAAGTGCTAAGCCATCCCTCCAGCCCAGAAGAATGTATTTTTTAAAAAATAGATGGGGAAAAGGAGAAAAAATCTTCTGGTGTTTACATTTATTTCAGATTTCTGGAGGCATCAAACTTCTAGCCAGCTAAATAGTACCTTTTAAAATAGGGTAAACATTAGATATACTGCAATTACCATATAACCAAAAGGACAAGATCGTTTTGTCTTCTCCGACTTTGAAAAGCTTCACAACTTTACATTGACTTTATATAAACAAAATGAAACGTTCCCTGGAATACATTTTGGGACCATACAGTGTCCCCAGTAAAAACCAGTGGGATTTTACTATATCAGATAGTTTTGTATAAGGAACTTTGGGTCTTATCTGAGTAACAAAGATGGCAGGTAGCTTTGAGAATTTCTTCCATCTCTCATCACTGAGTAATATAACAAGTTATGCTTTTAAATATATGGTCAGTACAGACCTTTAAAAGTTACTTTTTCTGGGAGTGGTGGTACACACCTTTAATCCCAGCACTCAGGAGGCTGAGATAGGAGGATTGCTATGAGTTCAAGGCCAGCCTGAGACTAGTTCCAGGTCAGCCTGGTTAGATCAAGTCCTACCTTGAAAACCAAGAAAAATAAAAAAAAAAGTTACTCTTGAGTGCCTGGGTATGTGGCTCAGCTGGTAGAGAAAGTACTTGCCCAGTGTGGACAAAGCCCTGGCTTTGAACAGCAGCACCACATAGCTCAGGTGTAGTGGCACAGGCCTGGAATCCTAGCACTATGGAGGTAGAGGAAGGAGGATCAGAAGTTCAAGGTTACCCTCAGCTACATAATGAGGTTGAGACCAGGCTATGCTACACGAGGCCCTGTCTTAAACAAGAAGGCATTTAGTATTACTGGTATGAATATGGATTTATATGGATTACACTTCTCTCTTTCCCAATGCTACCTGAGAGGAAAATAAAGCTGGTTGAGTTCACTATGAGTACAGTATTTTGCTCTACTCTTGTGGCACTGGTAATAGCAAAAGGGAGGAAAAAGGCATTCAAAATTTGAACTTAGGTTGCATACTATGCTTCGAATATCAAGATTGTAATTCTATAAGAAAGGCTCACATTAAGAGCACACCATGTGAAAAAGGCAGCTGTGGGGGAAACGGGCCAAAGGAAAGATGTAAACCCAAGACAGGTTGTGCATTTCAGTGTCTGTGCAGTGCAGGAGGCCTGCTATCTTGAGATGCACCATGGGAACTGGGAAAATGTCACCAATGAATCGTGCAATGCTATGGCATGTAATTTATATTTCAGCTCTCCTGGTATTTTAAAATCAGTGATTCTATTTACAGAAATGAAGGAAAACTAAGGAATAAAAAGTAACTTGTGAATGCTGGAATGAGTGGGGACACTGGTTTTGTTTCTATACTACATTTGGCCCTTGATAGAAGTCAAGGATTCAGCTAGAACCATTGCTTAAATTCATACAACTTTAAGCTATAGTGTCTGAGCTCCTCAGTAACACTGATGAGCACTGATGAGTTTCTGAGAGATGTTAGCTATGAGATGGTTGTGCACGATCCTTAGCTTTTCCAGTCTTGACTCTTTTATGACAGTGTTTCTCAGGCCTGTTAGATGATAAGAATCACCTGGAGTATTTACTAAATACGCCAGTTTCTCCACCCTCTCCTCTCCTCTAGGGTCTGATTCAGTAGATCTGGGTTGGGGCCAAGGATTTCTTTTTTAAATTACACTTTCCAGTTGATTTCTGTCTTGAAAACAAAGCATAGAAAATTTTGTCCTAAAAAGTAGATTTCAAACATTTATTATTAGAACCCATAGAAGTGGCTACATGTTATGTCCAGCCTGTCCATGTGTACATAATAAAGGTGTGTGCATACACATAGTGGCAAAAGCTTCACAGAATACTAAGCATAGGCACTCTTCTAATTTATATTCTAATTATTTTTAAAGACAGGGTCCTCCTATGTATCCATAGCAAGATCCAGGCCTCAAATTTATAATCCTGCTTGTGAGATTCTGCCATCACACCTGGCTCTGTTTATTTTATTTTTTTTAATGGTGGTTGTGGCCTGAGGTGATGGCTAAGTTGGTAAAGTCCTTGCTGTGAAAGCATAAAGAACTGAGTTTGGATCCCCAGAACCCATGTCAAATGCCAGGCATGGTAGCATGCACTTATAATGCCAGAGCTGAGGAGGCAGATAGGATCCCTGGGGTTCCCTTGCCAGCTATTTTCACAGCATGGGTGAACTCTGGGTTCACAAAGAGATCATGTCTCAAAAAATAAGGTGCAGAGCAATTGAGGAAGACACCCAACACTGGACTCTGGACTCCTTTCACTTGCACCATGAAGACCCACACACAAATGAACATGAATACACTCACACATATATCACACTCATATACTCACACAAAAATAATAGCAAGTAACTCTTTCAAAAAATGGGATGCAAAAGAAGGCCACAGATGATGTTGAGTGCCAGAACATTTGTCTAGCATGAATAAGGCCCTGGGTTTGATACCCAACACTTCACAGGAAAAAATATGATGGTTTCCCTCCACTTCAATGAGTCAGAAGCAGTAGCCGTTGGGCCAGCCGTTATGAGGACACTGTCCCACAGCCCCTAGTACAACTCCTGGCTCTGAAAATGTCCATTGATTCTGGGTTGATAAATTTTAAGGAATGGGTTTGCAGATACAGGTTTGTGTGACAGATGCTAATGTATTTAAAGGACAAGTAGTTTATTAAAAGGTTCACTGGCTGGAAGGAAATCAATAAAATTAATAGAGTGAGCATGAGGTCACTTTGCATGTTTTGACAAAACATACAAAGTTCCTGGCTTTACAACTGAAGAGGAAGATAGAAATTGGGGAAATAAATCAAGTTAGAGCTTTACATAAGATTAATCACTTGGGAAGTAGAATGTAACTGGAAAGGTACAAGGAACTGAGAGGTTTTCATTAAATACGTATGGTCACAGAATGAGGTCAATGTGAACTTAATGAGAGAATGGTAAAAGAAACCTAGGGAATTAATGCTGTAAGAGACTTGGTCAGACCTGCCTAAGGTGAAGAGACACCTTTGGCCCAAAGCCATACTTTCAAGGTTATGTAGTCTAGATGCTAATGGTAGTCTACCCGCCTCCTACAAGGTGGGCTCTTTATTTCTATAACACATACACACACTCTAGTTGCTCTGTGTTTTCCCCTAATGTGGGACACAAGGAAACTGAAGCAAAGAGCAAGGCAATGAAAGACTTACATTCAGAAGGTGGAAGCTTCCTGATGCTGAACATTCTTACCACTCTTATCATCCCCATGAATCACCAGAGCTCAGGTGTACAAGGAGAGATGGGTGGACCATCTCAGATAGCTTCCCAAGAAATCACTAGATCCCATGTGTACAAGGAGATACATGGATAGACTGTCTTCTCAGCTTCCCACGAAATCACTAGAGCCCATGTTTATAAGGAGAGATGGGTGAACTGTCCTCTCAGAAATCACCTCAATTTATCCCAGAGCTCAGGTGTACAAGGCATCCTCTTAGAGCATCCCCATGAATCACTAGAACCTATCAGATATCAGTGCTATTGGATCTGTCAAAAATGCATTACAATATGGGTATGTTTGCCTTAGAAGAAATGATCAGCCATTCTTAGGGCATTAAGGGCAACTCCCTCATGTTGTGGCTGCCTGGAGAGATGGTCTTCATGCAGTGGGATGAGGCAGGCACACCTTTGTTGTCTCTGGGCAGATTCTGCTGAGAGCAGGGAAGCCTTCCAGCTCTCAGTGACACGTGATTATTTCTTGCTTGCAGTCTTGACGTCTGTCCTGGACCTGTCTTCTCAGCATTTGTGATGTCCTTGAAATCCCTCACCCAGATCTGTCCATACCTGGGTAGGCTGAATGTCGGCAGACTTTTAAAGAATGTTACTGCCAGTACAATGTCTGAGCATGTGCCACTGTAGATAGAGATGTATCTAGCTCAGTACTTTGAAGCTTTTGTGTATGAATAGCATAAAATTTTATCTTGCAGGGATAATCTAAGTGGTTGTGGATGATGATGTTGATGACTTCTCAAGAGTCATATGATGCTTTTTCCATCAGATTTTTTCCCCTAAGAGTTTGATGTTTTTGAATTGAGGTCCTCTTAAGAAAGCTTGAAGTTGTATATATAGTTGTTCCTTTTAAGTAAAAGGGCTTTTTGTTTGAGGCAGGTTCTCATGTAGCTCCTTGCCTTCTGACCTTTCAGCCCCTGGCTGGTCAGCAGTTCCTTGAGAAGCCACTTTCCTTTCACTAACAAGCCCTGTCTTAGAATCTTGATCAGATTATATGATGACAAAATTTCCTAGGATACATCTATCACAACTATAATTAAATAATTTACTATACTATTAATTTATTTGTTTCTGTTCCTTGTTTAGAATAAAGCTTTCATCATAAGTCATTAGTTCTACTCATGGCCATGTAGTCTCAGCACATATTACAAAGCAGGTTTCTCACAATTGTTTTTAATAAGTGCATGGGTGGAATTCAGATCAAAGGAAAAAATACTTGCTTTACAAAACACTATTTTCTAAAAAAATCCTGAGATTGATTTTCCTATAAGCTTCCTTTGTACATTCAAATTTGATCAAGAGGGACTTATTTTATGAATTTTTAGAAATACTATGTATAAAATAAGGTACCAACTGATGCTAGACAACCAAACAATTGTCTAGAAAAGTTAACTTAAAGAACAAAACAAAGGCATTCGGTGTTATTTCAGTCACTTTGATACCACAATCATTTTTACTAGTGAAAAGTTCAATGCTTCAAAGGTTGCTTAGCCTTTTCATTTTTTTTTTCTTTTTCTTAGAAATGATCTTTCAAATGTGCCATAGGATCTTGCTTTGTTAAGGGGAAGGAGAATCAAAATGTGCATGGTTCTGACATTATAAAAATGAAGAAAGCCATAGGAAATGAGAGGTGCCAGGTTGTAGTATGGAATTTTCATCTGGTAGCATCTTACTTAACAAAGACCTCAGTCTAAGACATCTGTAAAATAAATTCTGGTAAGGAGTGGAGGTCAGGAAATGACTGCTTATGTCAAATAAAGGGAGTTGGAGGCTTAATGATCTCTGCTAAAAGACTGTCTCCTTTATAAATGGAAAAAGTTAAAGTTCTTCATAACTTTAATTATGATCCATGTTAATCCAATTTTCCCCAGTTTGATTTCTTAAGGGCATAATTACTAAGTCAGAAAATATTTTTACTAGTAATAAATTCTTTTCATAGTTACCTGAAATTTGCTTAATTTAGCAGTATCTTTAAAGGCAATTCTTGATCTTGTTTGAGCTCTGGAATGTACTTAACACTTGGTAAAATACAAACAAAACCCAATTTGTTTGCAGAAACTCATAAAATGATGAGACAGCAAGGTTAAGATCACTAGGTCCCTTGGGTCCTAAGGGACATTTTCAAACACATAGTTCTGCATAGCCTTTTCAGTGTTTTATGTGGAATCACAGCAAGAAATACAGCTTTTATGTTTCAGATGACATAATTTGGTGAAAACAACTGATAAAAAGTATGCTGGGCTAAAACCAACAAGAATTTAAATGTGGGTGAATGCAATGTTCCATATTAATATTCACTAAGGATTTTTAAAGATGGTCAGTTCTATCTATATAGGAAGGAGGATATTTGAAATGTGCAGCTTAAGGAGCAATAATGAAATGAACCCCTGTGTTTCTATTAACTTTAAGAAATAAAATCCCACTAATGCTTTAGCAATGCTTGTATATCCTCCCCAATTTCAACTTCCCTCTCCTTTTGACATAATAATTCATTTGGTATTCTGTAAAAAAATAGACAACAGGTACAGTCTCTTGGTTGTTTTCCTGCATGTGTATGTATATGTGTGTGTATATGTGTGTGTGTGTTATGTGTATGTGTGTGAGTGCGTGTGTGTGTGTGTGCTTGTGTGTGCAGAGGTCAGAGGCTGATACTGGTATTTACCTCAGTGGCTCCCCACCTCACTTATTGAGTCAAGGTCTCTAACTTGAACCCAGATCTGCCCAGTTTAGCTAACCTAGCTAGCATACTTGCCTCAGGCAGCTCGTCTATATCTCCCAAATGCTGGTAGTCCAACTGGTTGTTGCCATGGCTAATTGGCATTTATGAGTGCTAGGATGAGAACTGAAGTCTTCGTGTTTGCATGGCAAGTGGTTTACCCACTGACCATCTCCTCAGCCCCATACTTGTTTTGAATAATTGGGTAACTTTGCCATTGTCAGAAAAAAGCTCCTAGCCTTTATCTTGGATAAGCCAACTTCATCTTCTTGAATGTTACAGAAAAATCTATTTTGGCAAGCAATTGTGTCAGTGAATCTGTAGAAATGCAAGGCTTACCTCAATGGGGTGGTTTGACGGGGCTGGGTGTGGATAGGAACTGCATATCCAGTAGCAGTTATTTGTGGAGACAAGTTATTTATTTATTTATTTATTGCTTCTGAACACCAGGGCCAAATTTTAGATATTGGAACTTACTGGATCAAAGTAGAAAAAACAAAAAAACTTCTGTGCAAGCAAAATGAGTGTCCTCCCTGTTCAGGTGGAAGGGCATGGAGGTGAGGGTAGGACCGACAAGCAGGGGTAGTAACTTGGCCAGGCTGTCACCCAGCCATTTTGCCATCGGGGTAAATATTGAAGGAGCAGGGGCAATGGAGCCGAGAGTGAGCAGGCAGCTGCGCTGCACGTCTGTCTCCTGAGTCACACTTGCCCTCCTCCCGGGTACACAGCTGGCGCCCTCCTGGAGGTTCCCTTTGATCTCCTGCTTCCTGTTACCCACATCTGCATCTTGCCCTTTCTGGATCAGATCTCTCGTGGTAGAGCACATCCTCCCTTGGAGGCTGTGGAGGAACATTTCTGAGTCGTTGCAAATCTGGAAATATCTTTATGAGATCCTCTTATGGAACCAGAGGACTGGCTGTGGGTAGAATCCCAAGTAAGAGGCAGTTTTACATTTGAGGGTTTTACTTCATTGTCTGGTTGTGTCTAATGTGGCTGCTGAGAAGGCCTAAGACTTTCTGATTTCATTGATTTGAAGCTAACCTGATGCTTTCTCCATAGGCCGTTGTACAATAATTTGCTTGTCTTGGGTATTCTGAACGTCATGAGGATGTGCATATGTTTTTCTTCCACACATTGCACATTTAGTATGATTTTCAATCTGGAAATGGATAGCTTTCAGTTGGGAGGAACATTTTTTTTTTTCTTTATTCCTTCCCTCCTCTGCCTTCTTTTCTTTGTTTTCTTTTCTTTTTCTCTTTCTTTCCTCCATTTTTTCCTCCCTCCCTCCCTCTCTCCTTCCCCTCCTTCTTTGCTTTCCTTCCTTCTCCTTTTCTTTTGTTCATTCAAATCTTTGTGTGTATGTTGGGGGGGGGGGTAAATTCAGAGGACAACCTCACAGGTCAGTCCTTGTCTTCCACCTTTGTGTGAGGCAGGCACTCTTGTTCATGGCTATGTACACCAGGCTCGCTGGCCCATGCGCTTCAGGGGCTTTTCCTGTCTCCACTTCCCATCTTGCCTTAGGAATGGCTGGCACTGCAGACTTGTGTTGCCACATCCAACTTTACATGAGTGCTGGGAATGTGAACTCAAATCCTCATGCTTGCTTGGCAAGCGCTTTACCCACGCAGTCATCTCCTCACCCTAAAGTATCATTTATTTTTATAATGCTCCTTCTCTCTCTTGTCTCCTCCTGGAACCCCGATTATGCATGGTCTCCCAGGATGGTTTTCTAACTTTTTAGTTTGTTCTTTTTCAGATTATATTTTTTGCTATGCTTTGGGGGCCATTTCCTTAACTTTGATTTATGCTGCCAACTTTTCCATTCTAAAAACTCTTTATTTTTCAAATGCCCTCCACACATTTTCATAGCTTTTTAGTTTTAATACTTAGATCACTGATTTTATTATCTGCTTGAAGAGATAGAATTCTAAACAATTGTTTTGTATTTTTTCCTGTTTTCATATCTATTATCACCAAGTAGCTTTTGGAAGAATTGCTTGTTTTTTTCCCCCCCTTCATCATTCACATCAGAGGTTTCCTCAGATGTCTTCTATTTCTGCTTTTCTGACATGGTTATGAGTTGCTTAGATGCTCTGAGTCCAAGAGAGGAATTTGCCAACTTTGATCTTCCCTATTACATTATCTAGGTGGTGTCTTTAGAGAATAAACTGCAAAATTATTATGAACATTTTTTTTCTTGAGATGTTCAGATTACCAGAAAAGAGTCCTTTAATCTCTGCCAAGAGAGACAAAGTTCAAAAGTCAAAATTCTAGAATGAGAGCAGGAAGAGGATGACATTGGTGTATTCAACATTTAGATTTTAGACACTCGGTTTTCTATTTCTTTTCTTTTGAAACAAGAAGCCCAGGCTAGCTGGCCTCGAACTCATAATCCTCTTGCCTCAGTTTTCTGAATGCATGCTGAGATTAGAGGTATTTGCTACTGTGCTCAGCTTTTTAAATTTCCTTTTTTGGTACACACTCAATAGTGCTTGGAGTGCTGGAGAGATGCTTAGCAGTTAAGACACTGGCCTGTGAAGCCTAAGGAGCCAGGTTTGATTCCTTAGTACCCACGTAAAGCCAGATGCATGTATCCAGAGTTCATTTGCAGTGGCTGGAGCCCAATACCCACTCTTGCTCTATTTGCCACTCTCGTGCTCTCTCTCTTAAATAAATAAACACATATATATATTTTTAAAGTTCCTGGAGTCTTCCTCCTTCCTCCAGAAGGTTAAACTAAACTTTCTTGGATCACGGGACCCTATGCATCTCAATTTTTTTTTTATAGTACTCTTAAGCCAACAGATAAACTTGTCAGTTCCAAGTATTAGGTAGTTGTTTCATTAGAACTTAATAAATTATGTCAGGACAAGTTAGGTACTGTTTGCAAAGGCTACATGCTTTTTTTTTTTTTTTTTGGTTTTTCAAGGTAGGGTCTCACTCTGGTCCAGGCTGACCTGGAATTAACTCTGTAGTCTCAGGGTGACCTTGAACTCATGGCGATCCTCCTACCTCTGCCTCCTGAGAGCTGGGATTAAAGGTGTGTGCCACCACGCCCGGCCTACATGCTTTAAAAGAAAACTATTATTTTGTTCTTAATCACAATTGCTTCATAATGAATGTGTGTACTTGTAAGACTGCATAATCTCTTTGGAGTCAGGACAGATATATCCAATCTCATTTCATAGTCCATGAAGATTTTTCAGGTGGTACCTGCTTTCTAACACATTCGGTAAAAGGTACCCAAACTTTCACACTTACACCAGTGCCTCTGACAGTTTACAGAAGCATTTTGGGTTGCCTTGTCACATGGTTTGGGAACCACAGTTCACATACAGCTTACTTTCGTCCCAGTACCTCACCTATAATTTACATAACATTTTCACCTGTGAATCATCTACCAACATCTCGGTCAACATCTCCAACACCCCCTCCAACTACTCAGCACTTAGCACACTTAACTAGTACATTGTACTTCATATTCTGAAGTGCAGAATCCAAACAGGGACTACTCTACCATACAAGAGCTAAGCTCTTGGTTAGCAGATTCATTTTGAAAATAGGAGATAATACACACACACATTCCTCAATGACATTTTTTGTGGTTTGACTTTTGCATGTCATTCGAAAAAGCAATAGAAGCAACTCAAGAAGTCTGTGGCTCTTTCCTGGCATCTGAGTAACAGTCCAAGTATTCAGATGTGTAAACGAGTCTTTGCCTCCTACCTCAGACTAGCCTTTGAAGGATTCAGTCAGGGTGAAGACACAAGAAGGAAACCAAGGCAGGCAATATGACAAACGGATATTGGTCTTAAGTAAGCTGACTAACTATTAATTCACAGAACAGTCTGAAAAGATTTGTGATGCAAGCTGACTTCTGTCTAGACAGAGAGGGGAGTGTGAAACACATTAGACAGATACAACACAGTAGTGACAAGAAAAACCTGTTTCTGTTGCATAAACGCATGGGGGAAGGAATCAGCTGTTTCCTTTTTTATCTAAATATCTAGTCCTAATGGTGCAATATCTTGGCACTAGGGAATTTCAATTTTATTTTTAGAGCTTTAAAACCTCTTGCCCATGAATAAGTAAAGAGAGTGAAGAGAACAAGAGATAAGAAGAATAAGGGAGTAGATGGAGAAAAGAAAGGGAGGGAAGGAATAAGGCAGGGCAGAAAATGAAGAGACATCAGAAAGAAAGACTGTGTAGAGGAAGGGAAGAGAGGCAATAAAACCCAAATGTTTAAATATTTGTCTAAATTTCAAAGGCTATTTATGTTCCAGCATTTGGAAAACATCAGTGACCCAGTCATATAAAATTTATCTCTTGCCTCAGATGTATTGTAGTGACTGCTGTTTTTTGCTTTTCTACTTAACAGTGCCTCAAGTGCAGCTACCAGAGAAGCTAGCTTCGACATTCATTCTATGTATTGAATGCCCTAGTGGCCCATTAAACAGAGCAATCAATCAGGCCGTTTAAGGAAAGTAAACAGTTTGAGAAGTGTGTGTGTGTGTGTGTGTGTGTGTGTGTGTGTGTCTTTTGAGATGGAAACATCAAGATCAGTGTAAGAAAAACATTTGACAATTAATATATGAATCCCATCTAGTTTTGTTAGGCTTGCTCAACTTTGTTTAAACACAAATGTGCTTTAAAATTGGCTTTTCCTAAAGTTTATACTCCAATCAACTTAAATAAACAGTCACTGGAGTACTTCATGTTTAAAAACTTTTTTGGTTATAAAATATGAGCATGGATTTTATTTAAGACCACATGCCAAGGGTAGATTTTAATGCCTGAATGTAAAAGAGACAGGAACAATTATAGTATTGTCCTGGTAAATAAGACTATGCCACAATGGAAAATAAAAATAAGATGACTCAGTATGCACATTAAAAATGTTCACACATTGCTAGGGTGCAGAGCTTAAAAGTGCCTCACACATGTTCTGCTCATACCTATGATTGTGCCATATTAATCCCCCAAACACGTAAGTTCTAGAGGTCACGTGATTCCAAGACTAATTTTATTAAATAATTCCTGATGAAAACTCTCTTTTAAAAACAAAATAACAATCTGTAACTGAAACAGAAGGACTTGGTAGGGGTTAAGGGGTGAGAGAGTGGAGAGCAGAGGTAGACATTTCCATTGTCCTTATCCAGGTGTGTTTCTTGGTGATATATTCTGAATGTTTGCCATGTTCAAACATGTACATACTCAACAGTAAACCAAGCAGATGCCACCCAGAACTTTGGACACCGAGATGACAGTTTATGATATCCCAGCCTATGCTATGGGAGACCTTTAGTAAGTCATTGTCATCAGGAAGATGACGACAACATGGGACAAGAGTCTCATGCAATGTCCAGAGTAAATGAAACCTCAAAAGCAGATCTATCTCTTGCATCCCAGAAGTGACATTTTAGGATTTTTGGTTCCAGATTTCAGTGTTACTTGTACATAAGACATTCAAAGACATTCATTGTTATATATAACAAACTCTTCTGTAGATAAAGGAGATGTTTGGCTCCTATTTCTTGGATCTGTCTGCAACCTATTCTCCATCTTCCAATGACTATTGGAAATAGTAAATGCAATGTGCCCTTCCTCCCTGTAAGGTCTCTATAGCTGCTCATGCAGAAGAGATATTCTCAGAAGTTCCAGGCATCACGGACTTACCATTATTCAATTTTATACAAACACATATCACAGACAAAATAAAAGCAATGTATTTCCACAGTCTGGAGAGTGACTATAGTATTTGATGTGGTGACTACCACACTGACTGGGGTGACATGCTGTAGTTATAAACCCAGAAGTCCTTAGATATGTTCCAGTTGTTACCACAGGATGCTAAGAAGCATCTTTTAAGCTCTGAATCCTAATAGGACCATCCTCAGCATTTAAAGACCTGGTATTCAGATGTGACAGGATCAGGAGCTGATCACAGTCATTTGACCTGTACTAGGCCACAGAGAACCTTCACATTCCCAGGCAAAGGTCAGGGCAAGGTTATGCTTCCCCAAGCACATTTGGCAGGATCTGCTCAACTCCGAAACAGAAGCACAAATAGCAAAAACAGGAAAATGAGTTGTTTTTCTAACCTCTGTTAAGACCTAAGTGAGGCTGTGGCTTTGCTGATGGGAAAATACGAAAGAAAACAGTCTTGAGGAGGATGGATGATGAACTACCTGGACACACAGCTTTTTGGTCTATGGGGAGTCATAAATATCCCCGAGGTCTAAGGCAGGGGTACAGTTGGCCCCGGTGCTTCTGGACTACATAGCTCTCTGTGGAGGTCAGAGGACCCCGTAATTAAGAGGGATCCTAGGGCATGGTGAATTTCTTCATGCTTGTAGAAGAGTAAAAGTTTATGGCTCATGCAACATAGATGAGACACACCTGGGGGTTGACTCTGCTCATATGGGTGGGCCACCCTCACTTGAGGCACACTTCTATGCTATGGAGTATTGTTTTTAGTGGACTTCAGTCAGTAGAAGTTTGTAGATTGCCCTTTCTACTGGAGTTTTATAAGGTGGTGTCCTCAGCATAAGCCTGGTTTGCTGGTTTCTGAGTCTAAAAGCCTTATGTCATGGGAGCTTGGCCTTTCTGCCTTCGTGTTTTACTAATAAAGGAGATGATGTGAATTGCAGCGTTCAGACCCAGTGATAAAGAAGATATTGTTTTTTTGGGGGTTCACATTTCTGTGGAACTACATACTGTCCTGAGAATGCCTTTAAAGCAGTAACAAAGAACTATTGAAACCCCAAAGATACATCACCCCACAAAGGATAAAATGCTTACCAGGTTCAGCAGTGGATCTAGGTTCTGTATGCCACATGAGAAAAAAAAAAAAATCAAGACAGTATTAGAATAGGGGTCCGTGAATAATAAAACTACCTCTCTTTTCCTGTTACCTCACTAAGTCCAGTCTATATAAATGGTATAATAGCTAACATGTTCAGAGAGGTGAGTACCAATATGTCCATTTATATTGCTACAAATACATAGAATTGAATTCCAGGAACACTTTACACTGGGAAGTGTAAAACAATGTAGTTTCATAGGATGAGCTTTTTACTTGTAAGCCTCCTAAAATCATTTGTCCAACTTTGAGTATGTGGGTGGTATTTTTCTGAACATTTATAGATTTCACAAGTTTCAATCAGGCCACAGTTGGTTTTCAATAATTAGGTAGATCAGCATTTTGTATTTTACAAGTATGATTTTCAAAAGGTCATTTGACAAATTTGAGTATTAACTTTGAATTCCATATACATTTTTTTAACAAACAAGACATTATTCTTTGCGTTTTTTAACACAGGCAAAGTGTGCTAGTGTGCGTTATTACCATTACAAATGGTAGAGCTTGAGAGATTTGAAGATGTAACATTAAAGATATAGGATGCTTTCTTTCAACCACTACTGAGTTGATAAATAACATAACATGAATATATATTGATGGCTATCATGACTAGTGATTTGTAGAAAAAAAAAGCTGATATCTCTGCATATGCAGAAAAAGCTGAAACCAACAAGCACCATGCACACTGGGGTTTCTATCTGTAGATGAATGAGCACACAGGTTCCCATGGTCCCAAGTTTACAGGGGAAATGGTGAGTGGAGGAGAGACACGGCTGCAGAGAGAGAGACTGGCAGTGCACACTGAGTTACAGAGCTGGAACAGAGCAGGCCACCGGTCCTCACACACTAGAGACTAACTATCCAGTTTTGGAAATAGAAATCAACTTATCTGAATGAAGGAGTCCTTCTTGGTTTTCCTGAAACCAGAAAGAATAAGACAACAAGATTTGGGAGAATGAGGACCTCTCCTTACTTTTCTGGAGAATTCTGAAGTCTGGAGAGTCTTGGATTTCACTCCCTTGCCTGAACCACTGCACCTGCAGAGGGGGTGCTCCTCGGACGCGGCACTCTAGGACCACCACCTGGCCCTCTGAGGCTGCTGTGTCGTGTAGTTCCTGAAATCCAAGGAGCAAAGTGTTTCCCCTCAGACTTGGTGCATTCTTAAAACATCTCACAACAATGAATACAAATTTTGATCTTTAGACAGAAATCAAAGCAAACCAAAACAACCTACTCCAAAAGATGCATTATAAAATAATTACTACACTCTTGGAAAAAAGATAAACATCTTTAAGTTCATTGGTCATTAGCTATTCATAATCTCCAGGTTCTGAAATTACCCATGTTTAGCATAAGCTTTATAATACTTTTTGGCCTGTTCATATATTTGCATTAGCTTCTTAGGTATTTATGAAATTCCATACTAAAGGCTATCAGTTTTTTAAAAAATCTCCATGTAAGAATAGACTGGCAGAATGCAAGCATCTTAAAACAATTATACTCCAAATAAATATAGATCTTTCAGAAAGCCAGGTAAGACAAGAAAAAAGGTACACATTTGCTTTGCATGCCCTGACCAGTTCATGCACTCTCCCACCACTTCTAGTCAACAAGTTTCCTGTGTCAGGTTTATGAAGCTAAGAGAGTTTGACATTTTCTCATTTTGTGGCTCTGAGTTAAGCATATAAACCACACTGTGTGCCCACGTCGGCCTTCATTGCCGCCTCCCTCATCTTTGCCCTTGCTGCCCTTGACCCACTCCAACTCCAGACCAATAAAGTTTTACAATGCAAAAGATTCAAAATTAATTGGATTTTGTAGATGCCAAGAAGTAAGTTCTTTTGTGCATGTAATTAAATATCAGAATGCTAATAATTGCCTTTTATATGTCCTCTCTATACCTTCCTCCCCTAGGATTGACTAGCGACGAGGACTGGTTGACTTTGCTGATATTTAAAATTTTGACTAGATGATGAGATGTATCGTAAAACATTTAGGTGTCTTTGTTTTGTTTTTGTTTTGTTTTAAATGGTCTGAGGAACTCACAAATATTATAGCAAATGGGAGAAACAAATGCTATTTAGAAATGGCCTGCAGTAGATGGACTAAAGCAATGTGGAAAATTTAAACATCTGCCAGGTTGGTCAATGAATTATAAAAGTAGAGTGAGAAGTTTTAAATTATAAAAGTACACTTTGAATTTTTGTAGTTAACTATAATATCACTTTTTTTAAAATAAAAAGTTTAAGGTTTTCAACTACTGATTGCATTCCTTCCCATTTGTATTTTTAAATGTAAAAATATCTCTTACTTAAAGGTTTTTTGTTTGTTTGTTTTTCTTTTTACTTTGTGATTGGAATCAGGGAATTAATTTCCTTTCCTTCCTTCCCTTCTTCCTTTTATGTCTTCTCTTCCCTTCTTCCTTCTTTCTGTTTGCAAAAGCCACGGCTAAGTACAGTAAGCCACCCGGACATTTAGAAACGAAACTGGAAGCCCTCCAAGCAGGGGTTGGCGAGATGGCTCAGTGGGTAAAGTGACTGCTGTGTGGGCATGAGGACCTGAGTTCATATCCGCAGCGTGAAAGGTGAGCACAGCGGCGCACGCTTCCAATCTCAGTACTGGGAGGCTCACAGAGGAGGAGTCGAAGACTGGCTAGTCTAGCCAAATCAGTGAGTTTTGCGTTCACGATGAGACTTTGTCTCAAAAAATAAGGAAATTGAGGCAGACACTTGACATTGACCTCCACTTTCACAGAACACACCTGCATACACATGTGGCCACCCAATATGAACATGTCTATGCACATGCTCAACCACCACACACGTACACATACAGAAAAGAAGAAGCGAGCATCAACCTTGAGAAGCTGCACTCAGATCGCCTAGCCAACATAAGAAATGGGGCTGCAGGATACTCTGGGGTTCAGAAAAGGGCATCACTTGTTTATCTGGCATTGCGGTTCCTTAGAGAGGTCTAGAAAGAAATAAGCCATGGGGGTAGCTCTCCTGTAGCTACAGCCCCACACTGTACAACCAGCTCTACTGGGGGATCCAAGCCTACTCCTCCGTCCAGAGCCCAGGAGGAGGTGATGGCTATGCTTCAGACTGGGTACCTGTGAGGAAATGGGTAGAAGCTCCCTTGGACTGACAAAGTCCTTCACTGTCAGCATCATGCACAAGGGGAAGGTCAAAGACAGTGCCAGGGGCAACAAACCCAAGGTTAGTTGACTGACAGGGCAAATGAGCAGGGTTATTTTCTAAGACTGCCCATATGAACCAGAATCCAGGCTTAACAAGAATTGGCAAAGCTCAGACAGAAGCTGCCCAAAGGGAGGCAAAAGAAAAGCAGACCCAAGAAAGGGAAGAACCCAGCAAAAGCAAGAGTGCCATCATGGCGAGCTGGCTTGTGGGACGTGGGAACCAAACAGCATTGCATGATCTGTTTCCAGAGACTGCTGCTTAAGAGCTCTCAAAAATCAACCTATATAAAAACAATTTTGCTTTACTTCTTTTCTTTTTTTTTTAAAATGCATGTTTTTTGTTGTTGTTGGCGGTGGTGATGGTAGTGTTTGTGTGTGTTGTGTGTGCGTGTGAGAGAGAGAGAGAGAAAGTGGTGTGTGTGTGTGTGTGTGTGTGTGTGTGTGTGTGTGTGTATGTCAGGAAGAAAGATGACACAACACAATGTCTGTTTCAGAAGTTACTGCAATGTCAAACACTGGGTTTTGTGTCTGGATTTTGAAGCTCCATTCCCCTTGGTACCTAGGAGGACTGTAACATTTATACATGCTGGGCCACTACCGCAGAACCCTGTGGTGAGGAACAGCAAAATGTAACCTCCATTTTCTTCTGCTTATATCTCCAACATGGATTTACTTTACTTAAGTCCTCATGGCATATGAATGCTAGCCTTGGGGGTGCATGCCTGTAATACCAGCATTCAGGAGATAGCATGAGAGTCGTGAGTTTGAAGCCAGCCTGGCTGCACAGTGAGACTTCAGTCTCAAAACAAGGGGAGGCTGGGGAGGTGCCTCAGCAGGAGGGAGCACTGGCTGCACAGGCATGAGGACTTCAGTTCCATCCTCAGTAAACTGCGCTGGGTTCTGCCACCCCCAAATCATCTTGAGTCTTGGTTAATATTGCATGAGGCAACACAATCTTCCTGGTTTTGACCTTGAGAAGTTGCTTGTGGAAAAATTCTTATAGTCCATCCTAAGTACGAGTGCCTCCCTCTGTGAATGCTATCTGATCTGAGCACAAAAGGGACACTCCATTGGTTGTTTCAGCAACTTATACATTTGTTCAAGACATATGACATTTTTGCTATTATTGTTAGTATATCTGGAGGGGAGTTCCAAAATGGTCAACTCTTATCATTTGTCCCCTGTGACCACTGGAAATAGAGAAACTACTTATGAAAAGATTTAATAAAACTTGGATTTACTCAGGCTTAGGAAGAACAATCATTCCTATGAAGATAATAGATACTATTTTTACAAACCCACAGAAATTTTGGAGTTCTTCTCTCTCTCTCTCTCTCTCTCTCTCTCTCTCATCTTTCTCTATAGTTCAGGCAGGCTCAAACTCATGACAATCCTCTTGCCTCAGACCCCGGTGGTGTTACAAGGCATAAACCACCATATCTGGTTTCATCACAAATGTTTATAGGTTTGCTTTCACATTTGTCTCAGTTTATTTAAAATTTATGCTGTGTCAAAAATGTAAGAGTCAAATTTAATTTTTTCCTACCTCTACTGAAGCCTTCATTATGTCTCCAATTAATCTGCTAGTTTTTATAGGTGTTAGAGTATGTCTGTGGGTGCCATTCTGATGACTCAGCAATTTTTTAAGCTCTGTTGCAGTACTCCACTTGAGTACTCTAAACTCAAAATACCTGGGACCAGAAGAGTGTGGGATTTTTTGGAATATTTGTGTATGTGTGAGATATCTTGGGAGGAGACCCAACCTAGATATGGAATTCATTAATAGTTCATAAATACTTCATACATCAGCCCAAATGTATTTCTATGCCATCTTTCTAGTGCATTTGTATTTTGACTTGTTACATGAGGTCAAGAATAGAATATTCCACTTGAGTTATCATGTCAATGCTCAACGTTTTGGATTTTGGAGCATTTTAGAGTGGGGCTGCTCTGCCTGTCTTATAACTACTCTACCTTTGGGAAGCCTTGGTATTTCATGGGGTAAATTCTGCTCCCTCCCTAACACTAGTTTGTTAACTTCTTACATATCCTGTGTATTCTTAGACATTTGTTCTTCACAAGAACTTTTAGAACCAACTTACTAAGTTCTATATTAAACTAATGGCTAGAAATTTAAAAATAAGAGATTTTAGTGAGATCTGCATTTGTATAAGCAGCATGCCCTGACTTCTTCAGAGTCTTTCAGGTCACAAGAATGGCAATGCAAATCACCAATGTACACCAATGTATTAGTCAATAGTTTTTGAATTGCTGTAAAACTTGCTAGATCTTCCAAGCAAGTTCTTTGGGTGTGGGAAGGAAAATTTTCTTCCTCTATCTATCTATCTATCTATCTATCTATCTATCTATCTATCTATCTATCTATCTATCAAGCAATCAATCATATATTGTCTAATCTATCATGTATCTCATCTCTCTATCATCTATTTATCTACATCTACTTATTTGTTTATTTTAAGGGGTCAGGGTCTCACTATATTGTCCTTGCTGGTCTGAAGTTCACTAGAGAGAGCAGACTGTCCTCAGACCTACAGTGATCCTCCTGCGTCTGCCTCCTGAGTACTGGGATTTTAGGCATATGTGCTACCATGCCAGACTTAAAAAAAAAAAAAGGAAGAGTTAAATCGCACATGTCTTATTTCTTTTCTAAATATCTTGGCTTTCCCAATGGACCTGGAGTTGGGTTCTGCCCATATTTCTCAAACCTGACTGTCGCCAGTCACATGGCCATTATTCAACAAGTATCTATTTAGCCCCAAAGGTAACCACAATGATCATCCTATTAATCTGTTCATTGAATTTTTCAAGGCTGCTTGATGAAGCCACATGTGAATGAAATTTAAGGACCAAAGCAAACATGGGGAATGAGACTTCCAGATGTCAGTCAGACCTTTGTGAAAACAGGAGGAAGGCAGGCTGCAGTGGTAGCTCCATCAGGTCGGCAGAGATATGAAGTAGGACTGTGAACCTGAAAATGCAGAGACACATGGGTCAGATTATAAATATATAAATCCCTGAAAAGATGGGCTAAAGAAACCTTTCATTATTGGGATCATTTGAACAGAACGAATGAAGACAGTATCACTACCCCCGCAACCCCCCACTGGTTCACCCTCACAGAACAGGCATTGTTCTCTTCCTCATTTCACATCTGTTACTATTCTCTGTTCAAAAGGATATTGAAGGTAAAAGTTCTCTGGGTCCTGGGGGATCTCAGAGCTCTTAAATGCTATTACCAAATGGATTTCTGTGTGTGGGACTTCCACAGGGGTCTTTTAAGAAGTTCTTGTAGACATTATATTTTATTTCAAAATACAGTCTGGATTTATTGAATCAAAAGGATAAGCTATTGGCAGTGGAAGGTAAAGTAACTTATCAAAGCATCAACCTATTTTATTTTTAGATTGTACTCTTGATAAAGAGGAAAATAAAATGAGGGAGAAAGAAATCAAATTTATTTCTTGATGTGCAACAACCGCCCCTCTCCAAATCAAAGGTGTTGAAACACTTACTGAATGACATTTATCTCTAGGGAAATAAAAAGGTTTAAGAATAGCGAATGGGAAATATTTTAGGTGCACAATTGGTTATTTTCAAATAGCCTGGATTTACTCACTTATGCAATGATGCCATGATCCAGGCTATGCTGCAGGACTGTAGATGTCAGTATTAGACCCTATTTATCATAACTGGAAGACTTTCTATTGACTTGTGATTCAGGAGGTCTGTGTCTTACTTCTCATTCTCTTCTGATGTCCAAAGAATACATGAAGACTTTTATAGCATCTGCTCTGTGCCAGACATTGTCTTAAAAGTTGTGTGAAGATGAACTCACTGAATCTTCATGCTCCCCAGTGAGATAGCTGGTATTATCATCTTCCTTTAGCAAATGAAGGAAGTAGGCTCAGAGAAGCTATATTGTTTGTTCCTAGCCTCTTAATAAGTGGTAGTTCTGGGATTCAAACCAGGGAGTCTGGCTTGTGAGTGTTAACTTTTTCATCTTGTTGTCTTAAACAAAGCAGTGATTGTATTTCCCTGAGTTCTTCATTCTCCCTTCTTTAAAGGTGGGGTGTATTACCTTCCATTAAGTGCTGCTATGGATCTAAAATGGTTTGACATCACTGATGGCTCAGGGGTTAAAGGCACTTGATTTCAAAGCCCCATATGGGGCCAGGGTTCATTTCCCCAGCTACCCATATAAGGCTTAACAGGCATGCATTGTGGTGGGTAGCAAGAGATTCTATCATGTCCATACATATACACACACGAAAAACAAGAGTTATACCGCACCATATCCTGCTAAAAAATTCCCCCCAAAGATTTAACAATGTATTAATAGCATAACTTGTAGTATTTATATCTATACATTAATATGTGTCTTTCCATTTTTAGCCTTATGAATCATATCTCTATAAATTCTGTCTTTTAGTCAGGTATGGTGGTGGTGTCTTTAATCCCAGAAGTCTGGAGGCAGAGGTAGTAGGATCAGTGTGAATTTGAGGCCAGCCTGAGACTACATAGAGACTTCCAGGACAGCCTGGACTAGAGTGAGACCCTACCTTGAAAAATCAATAATAAATAAAAAAATAAAAATTAATAATAAAAAATTTCTGTGCTTTTAAAAGAAGGGCCTCAAGTTATATTTTCTGAGCCTCAGACTAATGGATATGTTAGGAATGGAATTCTGATGACTTTGTTTTTCCTACCATGTAATTTCTAGTGTAGTGCTTGGTATGCAAATAAATCCGTCTCAATATTTAAATATTAAACACCTTGAGAAACAACTCTTGGATTTAATCAGATGTATTTCTATAAATGTTGCTCTAGTTTAAGGGCTTAAAGGAAGTATCTACTATATATGCCTTCCTTGGGTTACCTGAACTTGATTTAATTCGAGTTTATGAATGCAAATGTCTTTCCTCTATAGTTTGCATCTATCATGTTATAGACTATGTACCATGTGCTACAGTCATTGAAGTCTTTACAAATGCTGAGTAGGAAAGAAAACCTGATAGAAGGCTTGTTGATGTACTTAAGATGAATTCCTTTAAGACTGGATTTACAGATAGCCTGGTGGTACACACTTTATTTCAGCACTCAGGAGGCAGATGTAGGAGGATCAATGTGAGTCCAAGGTCAATCTGGACTACAGAGTGGGTTCCAAGTCAACCTGAGCTATAGTGCTCAAAAAACAAAAAATAAATACAAGAAAATAAATAATGTACATGTCAAAAGAATAGGGGAAGCCTTCTTCAAGTGTTGAACTTTCTCCTATCAGTTATTTAGACATCTTTTGACTTTTCTTTTTTTACTTAAAAATTAATAATATTTATGTTGCACAGTAAACTCACTACTTTCTAGTAGTGTATATTATTTTATATTATTGTTTTTCTCTGGTAAATAAATCTTAAAGTGACATAAAACCAGTATTAAAAGTATGGTGATGCCAAGGAATTTGAAATTTTTTTGTTATGTGTTTAGCTTTCAGAGATTGGAAAGCTTCCTGTTGGTATGTGGATTTTTCTAGTCTTCTTCTTCTCCTTCTCCTCCTCCTTTTTCTTTTTGCTTGTACATGGCTGTGGGTAGTAGCTGTGGTGTGTGTGTGTGTTTAGGGTGTACACATGTGTGTGTGCACATGCAGTGCCCAGTAAGTGCACAGGCCCAGGGGAGAAAGTCAGGTGTCCATCTCCATAGCTTGTCTGTTTGTTCCCTTGAGACAAAGTCTGTGCACTTATTCCAGATCTTTGGTAGTTTTGCAAGCCCCAGCGATTCTCCTGTCTTTGCTCTCCACAGAACTGCGATGACAGGTGTGTATGGCCATGCACAGCTGTTTACTTACGTTCTGGGAAGGGAACTCAGTGGTCTCAGGATACCTGTGGCCTCATGTGTGCACAGGAAGTGATCTTAAGTGCTGAGTCATCTCTCCAGCCCTTTTTGGGTCTCATAAATGACCAAATGAAACAGGCTCAATGGAAGAATATACATGTGTTGGGAAATAGTCAAATAGAACTGAAACGGATATCATTGTCTATTCATAGGACCCTAACCATAAAGATTTCAAGAATATGCTTATTGACAAAGATTGGTCTTTTCCAAGGGTAATGTTCCTGAATCTGTATCATTGGCAATATTGCCTCTAGCTGATTTTCTTTCACCCATGTGTTTACTTCACTAAAATTTGTCCCTAGTACATTCTCCTTTGTGCAAGGCAGGTTTCTGACTAATTGGCCATGTGGCTTAGATTATGGATTACTTTTAAAGGACTAGGAACAAAAATGCTATCTACCTCTTCCTCCAATTCTGTTTTAACTTAGAAAATACTTCAAGGGGAACAAGACAGTTAGAATCAAAGCCTCAGTCTTAAGACTGAGCCATAGGCCAGGGAATTCATTCTTTGGGTCTGGCTCAGTGCACAATTACCGGTTGGACAGGAATGGATAAGGGCTGAATCACAGCTGTGGTCACTCCTGTCTTTGGTGATGATGCTCCTATTGTCAGGGAAACAGAAGTTGTTTTCTTCTGAGCTCTGGAAAATAGGAACATTAGAAATTAGGAATCAGAATAGAAATTAGAACATTTCTATGTATGTAATGTGTATGTGGTGTGTGTGTGTGTTTGTGTGTGTGG
Organism: Jaculus jaculus; assembly: GCF_020740685.1. Classification (NCBI taxonomy): domain Eukaryota; kingdom Metazoa; phylum Chordata; class Mammalia; order Rodentia; family Dipodidae; genus Jaculus; species Jaculus jaculus. Next base: position 186,418,784 of record NC_059102.1, on the reverse strand, counting down.
GTGGGTAAACATGTGTACATGTGTGCATGAGGCCAGAAATTGACTTCTGGGGTCTTTTTCAACTGCTTTCCACTTTACTTACTGAGTGTTTCTCTGTTGAACCCAGAGCTTGATGACTGGGCAAGCCTATCTGGCAAACTTGCTCCTCAGATGACTGTCTCTTCTTGCAAATGCTGGGATTACAGGTAAACTGCTATACCCACCTAGCACTTATGTGGTGCTAGGAGTTGAAACTCTGGTCCTCACTTGTAGCGTAAGCATTTTAACACCTGAACCATCTCCCTAGTCCCCAGGATATTTTTAAAAGCAGGAATTATTCTTTAAATATTTCTACAAAGAGCCTGGTTTTCTCTTTGAATACTCAATTCACTGCAGTTGCAATTTGTTTCAGAATTATAATGCACCATAGCAGACAACTAGAAGAGGGAGATCAGTATATGCATAGAATTTACTAGGGACAAATTTTAGTGAAGTAAACACATAGGTGAAAGAAAATCAGCTAGAGGCAATATTGCCAATGATACAGATTCAGGAACATTACCCTTGGAAAAGACCAATCTTTGTCAATAAGCATATTCTTGAAATCTTTATGGTTAGGGTCCTATGCTTAATTCAATGTTTTAAATATCTATTTTAGGCCTAGAAGCTGTCCTTTGTGATAGCTTGTAATTATGTTGAGAGTATCTTGGAATCCATGTCTTTTCTTAGTGCATGGAAGTTACTGAGTATAAGGGCAGATTAAGAGGTGTCTGTTTCTAGCCCCACCACTGACAAGTAGCTGGTATCTTCACTGAGCTTGAACTCTATCTGAAGTCAAAGGTGGAAAAGTATAAGATGTTATAGGGTCCTTTCAGCATCTGATTATTTGATAATGAATGGACATAGTTGTTCTTTTAGAGTTATCCATTTATTATTACAGTGTGGTTATTCAATACATGTATATAATACATAATGAGCAGATCAGTGTACTTACCATTTTCATAGGCCATAACTTATGAATAAACTAGCAAATAAAGACATTGGTGAGCACATCTCAATATGAATGGAACTTTGTAGCTAATTCTGATAGATTTTATTTTATTCTTTTATAAAAAATGAAAGCGGTAAAATACTTCTTAATAGTCCATATGCCTTTTAAGAATAAGTAAATTTTGTGACTTTTCAGGTAGATACTTCAACTAGCAATGGATCCAGTGAAAATCCATTTCTGGCCAAATGAGATATTCTTGACCTCCAGTCACATTTCAGCAGTGATCTAACTGAGTTTTCTTTCAGTGTGACTGGTATTGTCATTTGTTTCTAATCAGTCCAGAGTTGCGTGTGAGACTGACACTGTATATGAGAGATGAAGGGCAGGCTCCAAACCCGTCAGTTCTGTCCCCCTCTTTGTTTCATGGACCATTGACAGACACAGAGGCACTTACTGAGGCATCGCTCCAGCTTGTGATATGAACGCTAAACTTTCACTGTCAGAGTCCGTTGAACTGGCTCCTAAGAAAACATTACAAGTTATGTAGTTAAGACATCTCGTTCAAATTATCTATCATAATTTCAAAGAGAGATGTTCTTCATTTTTAGACAGTACCATGCAAGGTCTTATTTCTGCTCTAAGTACACAATAAAATAGAAAATGTTGCAATTTCAAATCATTTTTTATTGTGCTGTTTCTTTGGAAAATCATTTTTTAAGAAAGAAGCACTATAAATAGCTTCCTTTAAAACACTTCACTTCTAAGGCCAAATTTATTATTAGTTTCATTTTTATCTCTTTGGTTATCTGAGCCATCCTTTTTAATTATTTAAGAACTATGAAACAAATGTGAATGTCCATGTGGAAAAATGTCCATGGTTTTGAACTTTAACCCTAAGACATCACATGGCATGGGTTAGTAATGTCTTTCTTATCACCAGAGGATGCTCTCTGATGCTGGGACAACTTTGAGTATTACGGTGGCTTCATTCTTGAATTAATAAGGTCTCTGATTTTGGATCATGCCCTCTTAAACTCTTTTTCATAATAGTTCCATAATTAAAAATTATGGTTGTAATTTTAACTAAAGTAAAACATTACTCAAATTTTAATGCTTATACATTTTTAGTTGAGGTTTTAATTTTAATGGTTAAAAGGATATTCTTGATGTTTCTTTTATAAAATACATTTCCCTTGGGTAACACTTTAATGTTGCTAGGGTTAGAGTTGTTAGGGACAGAGCTAGAGTCCTGGCAGGTCTAACAAGCTAGAGCTCAAGTCAAACTAAAAAGCTGAGAACATAGATGTATTGTGATGGCCTAATTGGGGAGAGAAACAAACAAGTTCAGTGACCACTCCCTTCCCAAGTCTATTTCTAGGGTCCTGACTTGAAGTTTGGGTTTAAGCAGAGGGCAGAGGTACGTATAGCTCATAGACCTGGTCAAGGTGGGACCACAGCCATTATCATCTGGGCTTCAGCCTCTCGGACAATTTGTGAACTCTTTTTCCAAGACACAGGTTACTCTTTCAGCTGGTACCAGGCTTCAACCTTTGCCTTCTCCGGCATGAGATTCCTAAGGAAATCCCAATTCCTAGGGGACCACTGTTTTCACAGTCTGGTAGCCAAAATGAGGAACACAAATCTTTCTCTTTAGGATGTCTTCATTTCTTCCTGGATGGTTACATGCATAAAAATACAAAGCAGCACAGAATCATGGGACTTTGTTAAGCTAAGAGGTACTCTCCTCAATACCACTTGACACAGATTTGATGTGGAATTTTCAGCTAAGTTTAATGTATCAGCACACTTATGTTTCTGTACCTAAGTACACAAATGGATTCACACTCAGTGTGCGCTTTGCTACTTTTTCCTATCAGAGGATTTAGAATCTCTACTTCTATTCAGTGGTGCTGGGTGGTGGTCATGAATTCCTGCCCATGCCTCCACTGTGCTGTTTCTCCCGTCTTTTGTTGACCTTGAAAATAGTCATGCTTAAATAACTGCTGGAATGTTTGCTCTGTCCCTTCTTGCTTCTTCCTATGGCAACCATGCAGTATAGCAGGCACGCAGTACAGTAGCCATGCAATATAGCAGTATGGGGTTTCTTCACCTGGCTCCTGACCTAGCACAATGACTCTTATCTTCTCGTCTCTCCACCTCCCAATTCCTCCTTGCCTTATGTCAGACAAGTTTTTCTGGGGGTGGGGATACACAATGTCTGTGTCTCAGTGAGATAAAACTCTTCATATTTGACATTCAACTGCTCTCCTGACTTCCAACCTGATTTTCCTAATCTCAACTTCCTTTATTTCCAAGTCATGTGATCCTAATCCAGAGAGCTAACAAACTCACTGGAACACACCCCTAGGAAAGGGGAATGTTATCCTAGGTCAACACACACACATATTCCTGCCCTTACAGTTTGCAGTCTTGTGAGCACTGAGACATAGGAGAGAGAAGCAATTATGTTATAGAATGGATTGGGCAATAGGTAAAGCAGGGGAAAGATGTGGGCAGTCACGAGCAAGGCACAGCGTTGCAGTTCTAGGTGGGGACAAGGAGGATTCCATAGGACCCAAGGAAAGGGAAGTGTGTTTAGGAAGGGCACAACCGGCTTCTGAACACTTAGCATTTACCTGGCAATCCACTCAGCTCTTTAGGTCATTTGATGGCTTTAATAATGAACCTCACCAAGAAATAAGATATGTCCAATGTACAGGCAGAAAAATTGAGGAACCAAGTGATTAGGTAACTTCCACGAGGTCACATAATTATGAGGGCAGGAACTATACCCATGTGTTTTGGCTTTCCCATCCCCGTGAGCCTCACAGGCTGCGCATGTCTGTATTCCTCATTGTGTTCAGCTCAAGGCCTGCCCAGGCCTGGCCCTCAGCCTCTGCTGGAACGAATATCCGCAATGAAGGAATTGTGAGGTTTGTCTGGGGACAGGGGAAAGGACTGTGTAAGCAGAGAGGAGCAGGGTGCTCGGGGGCAGCAGCCTCAGGCTTGTCTAAAAGCATAAGGTGGGTCTAGAATGTTGGGCCAGAATGGTCTAGGGCTCATTATCTAGATATTGGTGAATGTGATGGGGAATTATATTTAGGATTAACAGAAGGTGGGGAGTAGCAAAACCAGGAACAACACGTTAACAAACTATCAGAAACAGGTTTTGGACAAGGAGGAAGTTTACATTGAGGCACAGAGGTACGGTAGCCAAGGCGGGTAAACCCTATGAACTACCAAGGAAGCCTGTTATCAGCAGGGCTGGAGTCACCTGAGAGACAAATTTAATTGGAATCATAAAAGTGTTTACAAGGAGGAAGAGCAAAGTCCTATGGTTATCTCAGACACCATGGAATGGCCAGACATAAGGGAGAGAAGCAGCTATTTTTCACTTGATTCAAAACACTTAAATCATTTTAAAAATCCCCTTTGGTGATGTCCATTTAAAAAACCATTCTTGCCAGGTGAAACACTTGGGCATCTGAGGCAGGAGGATTACCTTGAGTTTGAAGCCAGCCTGGGTTTTAGAGTGAGACTGTGTTTGAAAACAAACAAACACCAAGGGAGTTTCCTTGAAGACAGGTGTAGTAGACTGCAAGCCTGGTTAGTACTCAGGGGGCTGAGGCGGGAGCAGTCTTGGGAGTTTGAGGCCAGCTTCGGCTCTATATCAGTGTGCTGCCTCAAACAAAGCAGAGACAGAGAAAAAGGCAAATAGATGACAGACAGATAGATAGATAGATAGATAGATAGATAGATAGATAGATAGATAGATAGATGACAGATAGATAGACTGAATGGGTGTGCCAAGGCCTTTTGCCACTGCAAACAAACTCCAGACACATGTGCCACCTCATGCATCTGGCTTTACATGGGTGTGGGGGAATCAAACCTGTGCCATCAAGCTTTTCACACAAGTGTTTTTAATCACTGAGCAATATATCCAGCCCCATTACTCTTTTTTATAAACATATTTTATTTGTTTATTTATGAGAGACAGAGAGAGAGAGAGAGAGAGAGAAAGGGCACATCAGGGACTATAGTCACTGCAAACAAACTTCGGATGCATGTGCCACCTTGTGTATCTGGCTTTATGTGGGTACTGGGGAACTGAACCTGGAACCTTAGGCTTTGCAGGCAAGCACTTTAGCTGTTGAGCCACCTCTCCAGCCCTCATTATTCTTTAAAAGAAGAGACTAGTAAAAGTAATAACCCTTGAATATTTGATTCAACTGTCCAGCCCTTGAGAAATGTCAATGCCACCTGTCAATGGCTCCGACAGACAGAGGCAGATCAAATCTTCCTTTTCCCTACCTCACTTCAGGGCAATTCTTCCCTCCCTCTCCCACTCTGTCTGTCTGTTTAGTCATTTGCTGATTAAAAAAAAGGGGGGGGGGGCTGGAGAGATGACTTAGCGGTTAAGCGCTTGCCTGTGAAGCCTAAGGACCCCGGTTCGAGGCTCGGTTCCCCAGGTCCCACGTTAGCCAGATGCACAAGGGGGCGCACGCGTCTGGAGTTCATTTGCAGAGGCTGGAAGCCCTGGCACGCCCATTCTCTCTCTTTCCCTCTATCTGTCTTTCTCTCTGTGTCTGTCGCTCTCAAATAAATAAACAAAAAAATTAAAAAAAATTAAAAAAAAATGGAATCCTTATGACAAATCCTTATGCTTGTGAGACAACAGGTTGAATTAAAAAAAAACAAAACACCAACGACAGGGTACAGGGCTGGAGGAATGGCTTAGTGGTTAAGGTGCTTGCCTGAAAAGCCAAAGAACCCAGGTTCAATTCCCCAGGACCCACATAAGCCAGATATGCAAGGTGGCATATGCGTCTGGAGTTCATTTGCAGTGGCTAGAGGCCCTGACATGCCCATTCTCTCTTCTGCTTCTTTCTCTCAAACAAATAAATAAAAATAAAAATAATTTTAAAACAAATTTTAAATAAAAATTTTAAAAACAGGGTAAAAAAGGGTATTAAAAGTAAAAGAAACACACATACCATAAATTAGAATAATATAGTAAGTATGTGGCAAAAGGTGTGACTCAGTGGTGTAGTATGTACCTGCCATGTGAAAGGCCTTGGGTTTTATCTCCAGCAACACACACACACACACACACACACACACACACATACACATATCCCATAAGCCAGTGAAGTATGTTAGATTTGTAAAAATGAGAATGTGCTTATTTTTGTAACTGTCAGAATAACCTACATCATGCGCCATGCATTCAATCCTGGTGACAATTGTGATTATTAATTTCTAGTTGTCATCCTGATGGAAATTTACAATTGATATAGGAGTTAGGGTTCTTTGCCAATACACCAATATGATACATCAATATACCAATATGATATGGGAATGTTTGGGGTGTCTCTGGATTCATGTCTTATGGATTCAAAGAATTGAATTTCACAGATGACCAAAGAGTAAATGAAATGCTTTGAAAAAAGTTTTGCAAAATATGGACATGACAGCAGATACCAGATTCCCATGAAGAACTTTTGCTTAGAGAGCTTTTATTAGATTGAGAGAAGGAAATGGCAGAAAGTGCAGAGAGCTCCTGCCTGTGAGATGGCAGGTGTGAGGTAAAGCACCTAGACACCTAGATTAGAGTCTTTTACCAGCTCTGAAGAGGACTGAGCTAACTCACCACAATGCCAGGCACAGGTTTTTTTTTTTTTTCGAGGTAGGGTCTCACTCTGGCCCAGGCTGACCTGGAACTCACTATGTAGTCTCAGGGTGGCCTCGAACTCCAGGCGATCCTCCTACCTCTGCTTCCCGAGTGCTGGGATTAAACGCGTGCACCACCAAGCCTGGCTTTCAGGTTCAGATTTAATACTTCTAGGAACCTTGATTCTAGAAGAACTCAAGTTGAGTTTAAGGAAAAACAGTTCTGGGGAACTCCTTTAGACTGGCAAAAGAAAGGAGAAGCCCAGGTTTCTCTGACTTCTAGCAAAGTGAAGACTGGAAGGGCACGCTCTAAAGACACTCCTTGCTTTTACTTTTGGGGGGTCTTGTTTTTCTTAAACGTTCTCAGAATCTCATGGCATGTTTGTTAGGAATTTTCTAGATTAGATTGATTAAGGTGAGAAGACTCACCCTAACTTTGCGTGACACCATTCCAGGGGCGGGGGTCCTGGACTGCACTAGATGATAGACTCACGGGAGCACAGCACTCAGTGCTCTCTGCTTCCTCCCAGCGAATGGGACTTTCCTGTGTGACAGACTCACCCCCTCACAGCCAGAGGCCCAAGTAAAGCCTTTCCTCCAGAAGATGCTTTTCGTTGGGGTATTTAATCCCAGCAACAAGAAAGTAATGAACACGACAATCTAATTTTCTCCCCATCCAGACAAAACACACACACACACACACACACACACAACAAAGTATAGTGCTGTTTACTGACTATTCAACACCACAGAACAAAACACTAAGTTGTTCATAAAATACTATGAAAAATTACTTTTAAATACATACTGTGGAGGAGGCCAAACTGTGCTTAAGCTCCTTCAGTTTCTCCTCATAAAGTCTTTCTCTAGCACACGGAATCTATATTTGGTTATCTATCTTATATCAGACATCAGACCACTATGGTGGCTCTGGCCTCTAGGGTTGTACAAAAAAATGAAAAAAAAAAAAAGCCCATATAACGTCACAGCACACTTCTGAATGCAATGCACTTGTTTGATTATTCATAATGGCAGGGAAATAAATGTCAAGTAGGGTCTGCATACCTGCGTCCTCCTCTGGAATTCCTGCCCAGCCCACCCTCTTCTACTGCTCTGCTTTCCTTTCCTCCAGACCCACATCTTCTTGCCCACAAGTTCTGGTTCTGCCCAGCTTCCTTTAGCCCAGGATGCAGAGCCTCTGCCCCACCCTCTTCAGAGCTCTTAAAACGGTAATGATCATATTACCTGTTTCACAATCATGGGGAGGAGGTGGTAGTGGAATTGAGATATCTTTATTTCACATGCTGTTTGTCTTTCCTACTTATACAATGAAATTCACGAGATAATCTCTTTACCATCTAGCCTTGAAGGAGAAACTCTCTTGCTCATCTAGCACACATGTGGACCACATTCCCTTTCCACCTTTTAAAGACTTTTTACATCTCATTTGTCCTCTCTCCTGAATAATCTATTGTTCTCTCTTGCACTATTTTCATCACAATATAAACATACTCCAGTAACTCCTCCCTGAAAAAAAAAAAAAACTATAAAGTATCAATCTGGGGCTGGAGAGATAGCTCCATGTTTAAGGCACTTTCCTGCAAAGACTAGTGACCCAGGTTCCACCCACATAAAGCCAAATGCACAGTGGTGCATGCATCTAGAATTAGTTTGCAGCAGCTGGAAGTTCTGGCATTCCCATTCTCATATTTCTCTTTCTCTCTCTCCTCCTTATCTCTCTCTTCTTGCAAATAAATAAATAAGAATCAATCCTTGAGATTGGAGGCCTGCTCCATGGGAGGGAATTCCTGCCTGGCACTGAAGCCTGTGGCTTAGAAGATCATAAGCCCCAGTGGGGAAACTACTCTTACTATTGTCTGGCTAAATGGATGCATTATGCTTAATAAACTCAAAACACTTATGTTCACACCCATATATTAATGTACTCTCACTTTTGGTTAGAAAAGCTTCCTTTTCAAATGTGGTGACTATTGGGGTGATTCAAAATTGGCCAAAGGATTGAAAAGAAGTGACAATGGAGTGTTCAGCACTGAGATGTCTCTATCATTCCCTCCAAGGCTCAGAAATCATTGCGGAAGAGGTGGCAGAAAGAATGTCAGAGCCAAAGGAAGGGGAAGTCTGCTTACAAACTCTCAGCCAGACACAAAATGGTCTGGATATCCATGACTTCACAGTGGTTAACACTACAAACACATGACCCGTATATTAGGACGAAAACATTCCTATGACATCACAAATAGAAGATTATCTAGTTGGAAAGATGTTCATTGGGATTTGGGATGAAGAAATGGGAGTTGTTGGAGGAGACTTTGATCATGGTATTTTGTCTATACTTATGGGGGTTTTCAATAAAAAGTTAAAAAAACATAACATACATTATACACATGTATAAAAATTGTCAATAAAAGTTTAAAAATCAGATAGAGCTTAATTTAGTGAAGATATGTAAAAGTTCTACATAGAAACTGTAAAGTACTGCTAAAAGAAATTAAATATGAATGAAAAAAATCTGTCATTACTTCATACTTATTTCCAGATACTTCCCAATACTGCCTAATTCTCTACTTGTGGCTAAGCAGCACTTCTCCATGGGAATGCAGTGTCCACTACTGTGTCCATATTTTGCAAACATTTTTAAAAACATTTCATTTGCTTTTTGGTCCTCTCTTGACTCCCCAAACCTCTCTTGGTCGAATAACCCACAACATTGCAAGTGCTAAATCGAGTGGTTTCCTCCTTGCCCTCATGTGACTTCTCAGCAAGATGAACACCTCTGGCCACCCCTCCTTCTTGAAGCCGTTTGCATTGGCTACCCTTACAACCTTACTCTGCTCCAGTAGTTTCTTGACTCCTCTTGCAACCCCAACATGTGAGAGGGTAGCAGGCTCCGACGTAGCCCTCTTGCTCCCCTATCTCTTCCTTCCCCCTAGCTGATTTTTTCAGAGAGTGTATCCAGTCCAGCAGCTTTAGTTATCATCTGTCCAGATGCTCCAAAGAGAATTTTCTGTCTGTTTACTAGACGATTCACATCCACGGGGCTCTCTAGATTAAGACTTCAAGCTTATGTTCAAACACAACACTTACTCCTTCTATCCCCAAACCTGTTCTCTCAAAGACTTCCCAAGTCAGGGACAGACAACGTTGTCCACACCTTGATGGAGCTGAAACACACCATATTCAAACCTGAAACCTTCTTCCCACCCTTCGGCCTCACTTCTGATCCCCTGCAGGGCTCTGTAGTCTACCTCTGAATTCGAATTCAAATCAGACTGCCATTGGTGCCATGTCCTCCCAGAGAGATCAGTGTATCTACTCTGTCCTGCTACTCTTGGCTTCTGTCTCCTTGATTATAAGCCAAAACAACAGGTTACAAACATGTCAGAAGGGCTGAGAATATAGCTCATGGGCACAGCATTTGCGTAGAATACATGAAGCCTTGGGTTTGATCTCTAACACACACACACACACACACACACACACACACAGACCACATCACGGACCACATCACATCACATCACATCACATCACATCACATCACATCACATCACATCACATATTAGACAATCTAGCCTTTCAACTTAAGTCTTTCATGATTTGCGATGTGATTCAGAGTCCAAGCCACACTGATCCATTATGGAACTTCACCTGGTTCTGTAAGCTTGAATAAACCCCATTCCTCTCATAATCTGTGTCTGTTTGGAAGTTCATCCCTGCAATGTGGAGCTGAGCTGACTGCAACAACATTTAAAGGATATTTTGAGATTTAAAATTCTATAGAAAACTTCCTACTTTCTGATAGACATCTAGTATTTCTGTGCTGATGCAGAAATACCAATGTGCTTTAGGAAGGAGCTAAATAAAGTATGCCTCAGTATAATTTAATGCTGGACTTAAATACATAAAGTTCTGATGCTGAGTCATAATGAGCCTAAGAATCTATATGACCTTGTCTCTCGTTTCATGTCATTCCTCTTTGAGGTAGATAAAAATAGAGTAAAAATTTTCACATAAAAATGTTATCACCTGTATATCACAGAGTCTGCATAAGCACTTTCCTACAGAAGGTTATGCTACTCTCAAAGATGAACCCCTATAGCACTTTATTCTTCCTGTGAGCAGCTCCTTGATCCTCTCTTCAGTTTATCTAAGGTCACACACCATCTACTCATAGCCACAAAGCGGTATCATGGGAAAACTGCAGTGGAGAAAGAAACCCACCAACTCGGTTGTGTCCTGAAATGAAATATACACAGCATATGGAAGTAGTGGTGGTGTGTTACCATGAGTAGCTCATCCAGATGATTTCAAAGGCTGACAAGGACTGACATCTCTGAAGCTTCTATGTGGAAGAACTAAGTTTAATTAAAATTAAAGATCAGTGTTGCCAATGTTTGCCCCACCCCTACCCCAGTGTTAATAAACTGGTTTTAGAAGTAAAAGGAATATTTTCTTTTACTATACAAAGAGTGTTATTCTTCATCTGCAGTTGACCTTTTAGTTCATTTCTATCTCGAGTTGGCATGTGTGTTTGTGTAACATGGCATATGTGGGGTGCTGTATGTACCCATGTGGTGATCCATGGACTCAACTCAAATGACTGGAGCAAAATACCAGGTGTGCAGTATTCTGACCTTGCTCTTTCTTCCATTCTTTTCTTTTTGTGAGATACACTCCCACTGTAGCCCGGGCTGACATGGAACTCACTCTGTACTCCCAGGCTGGCCTCAAACTCACAGTGAGCCTTCCACCACTGCTTTCCAAGTGCTGCCATCAAAGGCAGTGTCACCACGCCCACTTTCTTACCCCCATTCTCACCTGAGCTAATCTCACTGACCTCAGAGGCGAGGCACTCACGTGAACGTGCGTGTGCAGAACTCAGCAATCACAGGCATCACGCTTCAGATATGCTGTCCGCTTCTTCTTCAGACAGAGTCGCTCACTGGTCTGAAGCTCACTGATTGAGCTACACTGGATGGCCCCAGGGATCTGCCCATGTCTGCCTCCCCAAAGCGGGGATTACAGGCTTGTGCTATCATACCTGGCATGCCATGTCATATAGGCTCCGGGGACCCAAATTCAGGTCCCTAGTCTTGCAAGGCAAGCACTTGCCTGACAGAGCTGTCTCTCCATCCTAAGTAGGAGCTACTCTTTTTTTTTTTTTTTTTTTGGTTTTTCGAGGTAGGGTCTCACTCTAGCCCAGGCTGACCTGGAATTTACTATGGAGTCTCAGGGTGGCCTCGAGCTCACAGTGATCCTCCTACCTCTGCCTCCCAAGTGCTGGGATTAAAGGCATGCGCCACCATGCCTGGCAGGAGCTACTTTCAACCCGCTTCTGTCAGTTCTTGTCGCACTAAATGATAGCTCACTTCTTGTTTTCTCCTGTTTTACATAATTAAATATATTGCTACCAACCTAATAACAGATCCCTTGGGTATTTTAATGTTCTTTCTACATTTTAGCTATTATTTTGAGAAGCAAATGATTTACGAGATATTCACACACTGTGATATTTGCAACACTTCCAACTATTTAAAAATATTGGTATAGATACAACATAGTAATATTAAAAACTTTACTTCTTTAATCATCAAGTTTTCCAGTGTCCCAGAGACTTAATCTTATAAAAGAAAAATAGATGGATAGAACAAAAGGAATATTCCATTGCCTTCTTACCACTCTTTAATGCAACACTGGTTACTGAAATTACCCTCACCTACTAATGGCAACTTCATGGTTCATTCTTGTAGGAATAATGAAGTCGTAACACAAAAAGGACAATTTTTACAATTTAGTAAAAATATTCAATCATTACTCAAATTTTCCATGAATAATTTCTTATATCCTTTATGGTTTAGCTTTTATTGATACAGTATTTCAATTATACTCCTTACACTTCATTTATTTGAGAAGCAAAATACTAAGTTGGATACTTTATATTGCAAATAAATTGCACTTAATATAGCTGAAACATTTTTTTAAATTGAAAGAAATGAATGCTGACATTAGACACAATTAATATGCACCATTTAATGCATTTGTAGTTTTTTTCCCCCCAAGAGAAATGAGGTTTGAATCACACCACCACTGAGCTGTTTGCATTGAATTGGAAAAGCATAGTTACAAGAATTCCCTTCAAGGACTCCTGAGGGTCAGTCACAAGACCTTTACACTTCACACCCCTGTACTTCCCCTTACCTTCAATGAACACCTCTGCTGAGGTTGCGTCTGAGCCACTGGGGTTTGTAGCCAGACAGGTATAGCGACCTGTGTCGTCCTCAAAGGCTTCAGCGATGATCAGGGTATGGAGGTCTCCACCCTCGCAGTGGATCTGAATGTCAGGTGTGTTACACAGCTCCTTCCCCTCACAGAACCATCTGCAGGCCAAATGGAGGGTAAGGACAGGAGATCAGAGAGGAACTGGTGATGTTTACAACAATAAAGCAAAAACCAAAGGCTAAATGGTTTGCAGTAAGATGTTTGATAAAATATCTCTGTCTGTATTACTCATGGAAACTCTCCATTTAGACCGTGAAATTAATGACTAGACAACCCCCACCCCCGTAGGTTTTCTTTGTAACACATCTACCCTTTTTGATTAACTTTAAAATAAGGAACCTTGTCGAACATGGAAAGACCATTTTGGTTACAAAATTAAGAAACAGAAGCTCAAAATGTCTTACAAAACGTTTTCTAATAAATGCCTCCTATGCTTATAATTGTATCTAATATTCTCATCTAAAAACACAAAACTAATGCAAATATTATTCTCAAACTTAGATGTCAAAGGAAACTTATTATCATGTTAAAAACTCATAGGCAGCAATATTTTTGTTGACCCCAAGCATTCTGGTCATCTGAGCAGTAACAGAGTTAATGCCTTCCACATTCCTGGTATTTACAAAAGTTTCTAGCAGACTGGTTTGGTCTCCAAGCTGTAGAGCAAGAGCGCAACTGCACCGTGATTCTTTCTTGCTACTCAGCACTTTTCCTTTCCCAAGTAGCCAGGACCTAGTGGTGGAAGGCTGAAGTTCCTAGACTGTTTCAGCCCAGGTTCACACTCTTTCTTCAGTACTTTCACACCTCAATCTCTCAACAGCATTTGATTGCTTTTACATTAAAAATAAACAGCACCTTGAGGCTGAGGAGATGGCACAGTAGCTAAAGGCACTTGCAAAGCCTGCTCATCCAAGTTCAGTTCCTTAGTACCCACATAAAACTGGATGCAAACAGATGCATGCAAGACTTGGATGCGCGAGCGCACGCACGCACACACACAAATAAAACCTTCCCAGCATACCCTTTAGTGTGATTAATTTTTCAAGTTATAAGTAGGAATGCACCATTTAAAATTAATAGGACGGAAGTCTCTAGCATTATAGTGCCCATTTAATTCTTAATAACACTGAGATTTTTTTGTGTTTTGCTCTGAGTCAAATATTCCATAAAATTCTTTGGACTTGACACCCTTTGTGAAAATATGACACTGAAGGCTAACTTTTTCTTTATTTGGAATAGCTTCATATAGGTATGTGTCTGTATTTAATTTGAAAATAAAATTTATGAAGCAAAGGAGCTAGCTAATCAAGTACTATCCTCAGGAACCACATTAAAAATTCAATCCAGTAAGGGATCACTTGGAAAAGTGTTTGCCACGCAAGTATGCTAGCCTGAGTCTGATTTCTAGGGACCCTTTCACAAAATTGTGGGTTTTGTAGTTTGCTCTTATAATTCTAACACCAGGGAGGCAGAGGCAGGCACATCTCTGAAGCTCACTGGCCAGCCAGTCTAGCATATTTGGTGAGTTCCAGGCCAGTGAGAAACCCTTGTCTTAAAAAAAAAAAGGTAAAGAATGCCTAAGGTACAGCATTTGGCCTCTACCAGGTATACATGCATGTGCACGTGCACTTACACATACACAAGTACCTACACATTCAGACACTCTTGTGAGTGCACACAATACATGCACAGAAACACACAACTTACTATGGGATACTCACAAAAGAAGACTTGACTTTGCAAATGAACATAACATAAACAGCCAACACCGCTGGACCATCTACACAATGAAGGGTCATGTTTCTTGATTCTGGGACACACTGTGGTTTTTCCTTCTTTGTTTTCATAGTCTGGGAGAACTACCCAGCCTAAAGCCATCTTCCCACCCCCTTTTCTCTGCTGATTCCAAAGCCACAGTCTGGCTTGTCACCCGTCAGCACTAACTGTGCCTTTAGCCATAATTGATCTCACCATCTCCAGTGAACAAGAAATTTTCTGTTGTCTGTCATCAGATTTCTCAACCATACATACATCATTCCTTAAAATTTAAATCTGTCATTGAGGTTTTTTTTAATGACTTGGCCTTAACTTTATTTTCTTCATTTTTAATAATAATTATCTTTTTTCTGTCAAATATTTCTAGGGGTTTACTGTTCTATCTATAACCCTGGAGGGTACTTGTCTCTCTTCTTTCCTACACTTTCCCCTCCCTGGAATGCTTTTTGACTGTCTTCAATACTTTTGGTTAGGAACAACTCTGAAAAACAAGCCAACCCCTTTCTTTACATCTGAACTTCAACTGAATATGCATTTGCTGAATGTTGCCTATGTGAAAGGTATTGCATAATGCCTTGTAAACTCTGAAATGAATAGAAGAGTTTGCACAAACTCTGAAACTAATGTTCATGAATGATTTTATTTTCCATAAAAAGATATAAACACACTCCCACTGACACCCCCTCCCCCACTGAGGTAGGGTCTCACTTTAGCACAGGCTAGCCTGGCACTCATTCTGTAGTACCAGGCTGGCCTAGAACTCATGGTGATCCTCCTAGTTCTGTTGCCTGAGTGCTAGGATTAATAGTATGCGCACCATCACAACTGGCTAAATGCACTTTTAATGGACAATGAAACAGGAAAAAATATAATAGAGGTTTAAGAGAAAGATGAAGTTCATAGGAAAATTATTCTGCACAGCATCAGGAATATGGCATCTTGTACTCTAACTCTGCAAAGTTAAAGCCTGCAAACTTATTTTTGCATGGGTGGCAGCAAATACTGCTTATTTTTCTTTTACATGGTTTTGAGAAAGCTCAAACTTAGAAGTCACTATTGTTTTTAAATGTAGCCATCCTTATTCAAGTGCACACCATCTCTAGCTGTATTTGCATTGCGATGACTCCGTAGAGAAGGAGTTGCAACCTAATATCTACACCTTAGAGCCTCTGGTACTATCTGAATCTTCTAGAAATAGTTTGCCAGCTCTTGCTTTTTTCTTCTCAAACTGTGATCCTTGGACCAATAATAGCGTCAGCATCTCCTGGGAGTGTGTAAGACACTGGAATCTTGACCCTCATCTCAAACCTGCTCCATCAAGGTGATCTCTCACCTGATCTTTGATTCACATGCACATAAAGTTGAAGTCTGGATCTGATATATTCTGGTCCATGCTAACCTACGTCAGACTAAATCCTACTTCTCTATCCAGTCCATGCACTTCATTAGTACAGCAACTGCATTTTATGTCTCTCGGCACCCTTGCCCATAGGTGCATGCAAAATGGCATTTTTCTTTCTCCATTGTCTACTTAAAAAACTTTAAAATCACTCATTTGACCATTATTCTTATTATTTTTGTTCTTTTGAGGCAGGGTCTCATTTCAGCCAAAGCTAATCTGGAAATTAGCTCTGTAGTCTCAGCCTGGCCTTGAGTTTATAGTAATCCTCCTACCTCTGCCTCCTGAGTGCTGGCATTAAGGGCATGGACCACCATGCCCAGCTTTCATTTGACAATTGATATTTTATTATTTTGTGATATCTTTCATACTGTTTCTGAATTTATCATATTCAAATCCTAATACATTTATCTTATTTTCTTATCTGGAAAATTTGACTTTTTTACCAGCACATATGTTATACAAAATAATGTTTTTGTAACAATTTCATAGATGCAGATAACATATTTTGATCATATGTACTATTGTATTTAAAACAAATTAAAGTTGCACATGGTAGCACATGCCTTTAATCACAGCAATTGGGAGGCAGAGGTAGGAGGATCACTATGAGTTTGAGGCCAGCCTGGGACTACAGAGTGAGTTCCAAGACACCCTGGGCTAGATAGAGTGAGACCCTATCTTGAAAAAATAAAGTTAAGGCCAATTATAAAATGATTGATAAGGATAAGTATAAAGCTCAAAAGAAAACAAATGGAAGCATTACAGTATACTTGATATCTACATAAATACTGTCAAAAAAGAGTAGGGTAACAAATGCTTTTTGTACAATAATAGATTTAAGACTTTTTAAAATCAAAGCCATGGTACTTAATTTTCTATAACGCACACACGCACACACATACTCATACATTTGAAAGAAGAATTTTTGAGAAAGGATCTTATTTAGCACAGGCTAGTCTCAGACTTACTACATAGCAGAGGTTGGCCTCTAATTCCTCATCCTGAAGGCATGTGCCACCATGCGCAGCCTCGCTTTCCATATTCTACTGAAGTTAGTTGTTCATGTGCCTTTCAATCCTACTAGCATATAAGTCTTGTTGATTTACTCATTTGGCTTCAGTGGAGTGTTTAACACATGGAAAGGTATCAGTCAGGTCTGTTAATTTCTATTTCTGCTGCTTTGCCATCTGGAGTCTTGGGGAACTGAGAGAAATTGCTTCTGCCAGAGACAGTCAGTGCTAGGGATTTAAAACTGTTTGGCAAGCACACCTTTCACATGTAAGCTCCCCAACCTAGAGCCCATGTCCCAGTGGGCTTCTTCATGGTGCTTCCCCTCAAGGCTGCCCCCAGGAGCCTGCTCTCCTCACTCTCTGGCCAGTTGTCACACCAACTGGGACAGTTCAAGTGCCTGGAAGCACCTGAGCTAGAGTGAAACCCTACCTTGAAAAAAAATTAAAGAGACAGAAAGGAAGAAGGAAATAAAGAAAAAGAGGGCTGGAGATATGGCTTAGCAGTTAAGGTGCAGGTTTGATTCTTCAGTACCTACATAAGCCAGACACAAAAGGTGACACTTGTGTCTGGAGTTCTTTTGCAGTGGTTGGAGGCCCTGGGGCTCCTATTCTCTCTCTCTTCCTTTCTCTCTCTGTTTTGCTCTCTCTCTCTCTCTCTCTGCCTCTCTCATAAGTAAATAAAAAAATTAAAGGGGAAAGAAGGAAGGGAAGAATAAAAATTTCAAGTGCAAATGAAGTTAAGTTGAGGTTAAGAATGGTAGTATAGATATTGTAATTTCTATTTTCCAATATGTTTTCTAGTAGGGTACTTACCATGTAAATGGTTTCCAGGTATTCAAACGGGAAAGAACAGGTCTGGGAATGACCTCAGGTGGTATTCTAACTCAGTAGACGCTCTCTGAAGCATACCATGTGTTTCCACACATGCTCCCCTTCAAACTACCACCCCATGGCACCTGTTTTGAACTTTCTAGGAATAGACCAAACCAAAGATGAGAAATATGTCTCATATCCATTTTCAACTTCATTCCTTTGTAGTTTGCACAAACAGCTATGCTAGACTTTTGACACACTCCATTTCCCAATCAACAAACTTTCAGATCAATTAGTTACATCTACTACAGGGGAAGGAATGGAGATACAGTCCCTGCCTGTGCTAAGAATCTAATACTAAAATAACTCAGAAGGTCAATATTTAATCAACCAACCTAACCTTTACCTCTCTCTAAATAACATTAAATATATCAGCTTCTTTGCCAAGGAAGTTGTTAGGTTTACCAACTTTAAAACACTCAGCTAAGCAGACATCACTGTAGTACACAGCTCATTCAATAAGAGATACCAAACCTTCAACTCTCAGGGATTGTCTTAGCTTTGATGAAAAGGTGATTTATAATGGGTCTACTATAGAAAGTGTGATCAAGACTGGTTTTCTCTTGTGAGGTATACATTGACCCAGTGATTTTAAATTTTATTTAATGTTTATTGAGTACACTTCAGCTTATTTGGTCATGTTGAATAAACTTCTTGGCATAAATGTCTTAAAGCAAAATCCACGACACTGATATTGTTTAAAACATTTTCAATTCTTTCTTTATTTGTACTCCTTTTTCTCCTTCTAGTTCCTCTTCTACTCCTCCTCTTCCTCCTTCTTCTCCCCCTTCCCTTTTCTCCTCCTCTGTCTTCTTCCTGCTGTGCTTCTTCTTCTAGTTCAGAGCCATGATCCATGTGATATTTTGCATGTGTATGTGTATGTGATATGTATGGGTGTGCATGCATACTCATGTATGAGGGGCACATATGTGTGCGGGGTGTGCATATGTGTGTGTGTATGTGTGTCCACATCCAGCATCTCTCTCTATCACAGTCTATTTTACTTTTGGAGACAGGGTCTCTCACTAAACCCAGACCTCACTGCTCCAGCTATTGTAGTCATCTTGCCTATAGGATCCCCTTTCTCTGTCTCCCAAATGCAGGAATTATAGATGTTCACCACTATACCCAGCCTTTATGTGGATACGGGGAATCCAAAATCAAGTCCTCATACTTGTGTGGCAAGTGCCACACTGAGTGAGCCCTGCCCCTGCCCCAGCCCAACTTTTGAGCAGTTGTTTTATTGTTAGTAAGATCTGGTGAGGCCAATGGATCAGGAAATGATTGCAATAAAAAAAAAATTATTAGTAGGGAGATGAGGTAGGAGGATTTGCCAGTTCAAAGTCAGCCTGGGCAGCATAGTGAGACCCATAGTGAGATAGAGGGAGGAAGAAAGGGAAGAAGAGATAGAGATCATTTATGCTTATAGTTTCCAAGAGAAGAGGGTGCTTTCCACACCACAGGAAGAAGCACAGGGCAGTCCCAAGGCAAAAGAAAAGGAGGGGGGCGGGCTGGAGAGATGGCTTGGCAGTTAGGTGCTTACCTGTGAAGCCTAAGGACCCTGGTTTGAGGCGCGAGTACCCAGGACCCAAGTAGGCCAGATGCACAAAGTGGTGCATGCATCTGCAGTTCCTTTGGGGTGGCTGGAGGCCCTGGCACACCCGCTCTCTATCTATCTGCCTCTTTCTCTCTCTGTCACTTTCAAATAAATAAATAAAAATAAACAAAAAAATTAAAAATAAAAAAAGGTGTGTGCTTGGTGGGGAGAACTGTGGACAGGAGCTGTTCTTGTGCCTTCCACAGGAAGGAATCAGTAGGGCAGAGTGAGCTGATTTGTGATTGGTTAGTTCAGATGGTTTTAGGTTGACCTGGAATTCACGATGTAGTCTCAAGGTGGCCTAGAACTCATGGTGATCCATGTTCATCTGACTTCCAAGTGCCTGAATTAAAGGCATGTGCAACCCCACCCAGCATTTTTGTCTTTTTAAATTTTTAAAAAATGATTTTACTTATTTGTAAGTAGAGAGAAGAGTGGCAGAGACAATGGGTGCCCCAGGATCTCTAGCCTTGGTAAATGAACTCCAAATGCATGCACCACTCCACTTTGTGCATCTGGCTTTATGTGGGTACTGGGGAATTGAACCTAGGTCATTAGGCTTTGCATGCAAGTGCTTTAACCACTAAGCAATCTCTCCAGCCTTGCCTTTTTTTTAGAGTCTTACTATGTAGCCCAGGCTGGCCCGAAACTTAAAATTATCTTCTTGCCTCGGACTCTTGAATGCCAGAACTACAGAGGTATGTTATCACACCTTAACACATTTCAAATAATGTTTTTAACCATAAAGGATTAAAATATGTAAGTAAAATCTCATGGTTGCAATGAAGAGATGATATCATATTTAAAAATACTGGCATTGTTTAGAGTTTAATATAAATTAAAATTAAAGACAAATGTTAATATTTATTGACTGGCTGTTACATTTTATATTTGCATATAAGAACTTGTTTTAGTCTCACAACAATCTTGTGAAGTCTTTTCCATTGTGTGTTTAGATATAGGCAGCTCTTCTTTATCTATAGTAATGAGGAAGAAGAATACAGGTGATCAAATCCAGATAATCTCCAAAATTCCATCTTCCTCCATGTTTTTATCTCTGCCTTTCATCAGGATTTCAATTATGAATAAAAACGTGTTTTAACAGCACTTACTGATTCGTCTTTCCTAATCTCTGGTGCAGCTGCTAGGCAGCTATGTAGTTGCTGCCCAGTGGGTGCTGAGTGGAGATGGAGGAGCCAACATTGAAGAAGTTAGTGTGTGTGCTAAATCCCCTTCAAAAGAATGAAGGGAAGCTAATGCAGGAGAAAACCAGTTGGGACTGGTTGTCAGATTTCAAGGCCATAAGTACCGTATGAAAATATTTTTACACTAATTTGAAATAAAATATGCAGGGTTAGGTTACATGTCCTGTTCATTCTTTTAGTCATCAGTTGTGTATTCATTTATAATTCATTCACTCATTCATTCATTCATGGGGCTTCTTGTACTAAACTCCAAATCAGAAACGTCTGGGAGCCCAGGTATCAGCTTAAATAAGTTTTTTTATCTCATGGTGCTAGAAGTAGGGGCTTAAAGAGAATAAATCCTGGTCACAGGGCTAAGGAAAGGCTGAACAAGCTCAGGCTCCTGTCTATATCACAAGGAAGCTTGCACTGCTTCAGTAATCTTTCAGAGCTAAGTATGACTAAATATCTACAGATTTAAATTTGCTATGGAGAGAAGACTTTGGTCAAAACCAGTTTACTGAAGACAGGATAATGTGGATGGACTTTATAAATTTTCAGTTTTATCCTTTTTCACATTAAGTGTTATAGAACATTAGAGAAGAAAAGAATTTTTAAAAGCTCTGTAAGAATACGTATTTCTTCTATTCAAGGCTGAGATTTTAAAACACACACACACACACACACACACACACACACACACACACACACACAATTTGTTTTTGCTGTGTGATCTCCTTCCCCTCACCCAGGAATTCCCAAACATTCCAAACTAAAATTAAGATGGTGCCAAAAATCCAAGCATTGTATTATGACACCAGCAGGAAGTGGTTGGACTGAAATTCAAGAAGGTGTTTCACATAGAACAGCTCAATATTTAATTGTTCATTTTCACATTTCAAGGTGAAGTGAAGGGGAGCCACCAAGTTGGTGTGAGTCCAAGGGTTTAAGGTCAGTGGCTGCATCTGTCTGACAGCCTTTGCTGACTTGGTTAGAGATCAAACAGGTCAAGAAGATAAATAAAATGAGGGGACTGCAGCTGCCTCTGAGCAAATGGCTATCCCTAAAAAATCATCCATCCTTCCCATTCTTGAGTGGTGTAAGAAGATTTAAAACTCTACTTCCCTACATGGCCTTCCTTTCTCCCTAGCAACTGGTTTTGAGTCTCGGAACCGTACACTGAAGCTGGACCCCCATCTGCGACTCCTCAGAACACTCTGATTCCCCAAGCCCTGGCCATAAATGTTGACTTTTATGAGAATCAATTCAACTGGTATAGGAGAGGAACCAACCACCACACTGACAAAGTATGATACACACTTTCTAGTACAAACTATTGACAGTTTGTGTCTTGAAATTATGTGTGGCATCATCTGGCTAGTAACAGCATCTGCTGAGTAGTTGTACCATTCTGATATGACCAAGAAACATAGATTTTATGACTGACAGTATTTTAGGCCATCTTTATTTTACTGAACCACAACTCGGCATCACGGAGATATTTGGTGCACTGGATTTTAAACATGTGGCTTTTAAAATGAAACAAATCCAACTTGTAAAATGTACAAAGCTTCACTAGTGAATTCTGGCTAATGCTCTCTAACTGTGCTGAGCAAAAATGGCAAGTTGAAGAAGTCAGCTAATAAAAACAATAAAATGTATATGAAATAAAATCCTTTACAACCAATTGAGTTTTTATATTTTTTTCATTAAGTTAGTTTCTTTGAGCTTATGAGGAATCAAGTCTATGTTGAAAGTTGTCTCTTACTTATTTTCTCCATGAAGTCACTGATGTACTTCTTAGAAAAATTTATCTTCAAAAAGGTGTCAATGATTATTGTTGGAGGTAAACTGAAACCCTCAGCTGACCTCTATTCCAAAGTGCAACTAGCCATGTGGCTTCAGGCTAGTCCAGGTTAGAAGAAAACTAAAGGGACCAGGTCACTTTTAAATACTGTTGTAAGGGAAATGAAAAGAGAAAACAGAGAGATCTGAGATTTGGCACTGGTTATAGTTTCTCCCAAAGGAATTCGTAAGGCTCTGTCACAAACTGGAGACTTGCAAAATCAAGTTGGCAAGTGATGCCCAACAAATGCGTTCTTTCTGTCTAAACTCAAAGTTAGACCATTTGTAAGATTACATTTTGTTCATCCTCAATTAAATATCAATTAATTTTTATGGACTACATTTTATCTTGTCACCAAAGATTTCTTAATTTTTTACATGTGTTCCTATTCACCATAAGATGAGCCATGTTTACTCTGTCATGTAGATTTACAGGCAGACTGAAGTGAAATTAGTTCTTCTCTAAATTTACTATGGCTATAATTTCATGACTGCTTCTCTTGAAGGCCAATAGCTAAATTTGTGTGGACAACAGATGTATTTTAACCTTATGGTCCAAAAGAGACCAATAAACACATTGCCTTTTTGAAACTCAAAGCAGGAAATGATCAAATAGATTCTGAACTAAAACCAGACTCGTGTCTAGGGATTCCTTCCTCAATAATCACTTTATCTCCTAAAAACAAAAAGAATCAAAACAATAGTGGGTTAGAGCAGTCCAGATAAGATTAAATGCTAAAAATGATTTTATCTTGTTTGGACCATGAGTGATAGTTTCGTGACTGGACATTATGAGCACAGAAATATTTAATTGCTATCCTTAAAAAACAACTATTAAAATACTCAAGTGGAATCTATACTAAATATTTGTGTTGCCAGAAGCTGTTAAAACCATGGCTTTTTCTTTTTTTAATATGTTCCACCCTTGTGATGCAGTAGAAAGGACCTTAGGAATGGAAGTCAGCAGCTCTGGGTTCCTTAGCCCAGTCTATAAAGCAGCTGGGGTGACTGTAATCTGTTCACTCTCTCATTTGGGGTTTGATTTGACTTATTTTTGAAAAGGGAGGAATGAATTAGACCAGTATTCCTCCAAGTGGGTCCCAAGAAAGCAACTCTGCAACAAGCTGACAGATAACATGGGAGAGTTCTTCCGCCAAACGCATTTACGAAACACTGGGTTAAACAAAGTTAAACATCTGCCTTCACTACAGAACTTTCTAGAGCTCTGACTATGCCAATATACATGGAATTTCTGTGAGAGAAATATGGCAGACATCATTCTCATGCTTGCCCATGGAGCTAGTGTTTGGAAAGCCTCGGTGAAGGAACAGTGTAATGTGGAACACGTGCTGGAAAAATCATCCAGTAATGACTTATTACTAACCTTCTATCTCATGCTGTGATAGTGACATTTAATACCTGGCATACATTTTACAAATCCCTCTTCAGTGCTCAGAACAATATAAGTGAGCAGTGCTACGAGCAGCCATTACCTGGACCAAGGTATCTATCATACCTTTTCTAGTGCTCTCTGTTCAAAAACAGAGAAACAAAAATCTTATATTCTTACACAGGATGAGGTAAAACAATTATTTTCCCCTTTTCTTTATTCGTGACTGTTAACTCTATGCATTTGCTTTCTTTAAGAAAAAAACAAAACAAAACAAAACAAAACAAATTACTTTATTTCCCCAGCATTATTATTACTATTATTGAGGCAGAGTCTCACAGGTCCAGGCTGGTTTTGAACTTGCTGAATAGCCAAACATGACCTTGAACTTTTGAGCCTCCTACTTCTTCCTCCTGAATCCTGAGATTACAGGCATGAGCCATCACACTGTTTTATGCTGTGTTGGAGAGCAGCCCCATGGCTTCTTGCTGGTCAAGAGAGCACCCTGCCAACTGAGCTACAACTCCAGCCCCTCTAAACATGTTCTTTCCACAAACTGCCATGTTGAAACGACACATGTGAATACCATGCTTTTCTCCTCACTTTGGACAATACCGACAGCATTTTGTTCAAGACATGACAAGCCATTAACCATTGCAGGAGTAAATAATCATTGTTTCTGGGAAATCCAGGTGAGTAATGGTCCCTCTTTATTCCAAGAACAACTTAAATACACCATTTTGGATTTGGAGAATATTTTTAACTCTCTTCAAATGTGATACATTCCCAGGAGTAGACAAAGTAAATTTTACAGTACATGGGGGGGGGGGGCTGGAATATTCCCTACCCATATGCCACTCAATCACAGATTTTCAAGTTACACCTGTTAGTTAAATAGTAGCTTCAAACTCTCCAATTCTCTCTGCAAGCACACAAGTAAATGAGCATGACTTGACAAGCCATACTTCAAAGTTTCCTACACTTTGAAAATTTGCAAATCTTCACTGGGGGGTGGGGGAAGGAATGGATTATGGAGCACCTGAGCATGTGAATTCACATGCATAAAAACAGCTTGAGGTGCACACTCAGCTATTTTGTTGCTATAGTTATAGCAGGTAATTATTAGCTATTGTTGGAACTTGGATTGCATTCCAAAAGGGATAACATGGGAGATGTTTTATTAGACAGAGCTGTCAATCTTCCATGTTCATGGAACCTGTCCACCGAAATACAATGATTACCTCAGAATTACGAAACTCAAAGGGCCCAAAGCCAAATCTGGGAAAGGGACAGAGGCTCCTCTTGGAATCACAGAAACTCTGTAATTCATATTTGGACTCCCCGTAGCCCAGCAGTTCTACTATTTTGCCTGAAGTGACAAGCATCGAATGCAACTTCTTCCTCAGTGGCAGAACATCTTTCTCCAAAGCCAAGCTGAGATTTCATGTAAAATGTCCCTCCTTCATTAGTTAGCCTACCCATTTCTTATCTTCTTTCAAGCAGAAGGGGATGCAGAAATGCAAGTGGGGGCAGAGAAATGAGGGGGGCACACTTCTGTCTAAGCAGCTGACACGTGGGAACTCTGTAGGTCTGTTTCTCTGTCCTTCACCTCTTCTCTAGGTGAGTCTTTGCCTGGTGGTGGAGGCTTCTTCAGGACAACCAAATTCAGGGTGGTTTCTGGGGCTCAGATTGGTGGACGCTCTGTCCTGTCAGAGTCCAGGGAGAGCTTGAGGCCTCCTCTCTAGCATTTTGGTTCCACTCTTGTCTAATTACATTCAAATGTGGCTAACAAGGTCTTTCAAGAACCATGAAGCAATTATCCTAAACTGAGTATGAGTACAAGCAAAATTATACTATAAACTGATCCACTGGTAACTGTAAGTACAGTAAGAATGGGGGTTTTTCAAGATAATTTTTCCCCCCCAGATAGCTTCTTTCAAAGATATCTTCTCTCCTGAATGTCTGACCTGTGTCCTTACTTTATGTTCATTTTAGAAACCATATGTAGAGATTAGCTTTCTGAGAACAGCTATAGCAAATGAAGAATCCACTGTGGAGAGCATGCTTTTACCACAATATGAAAAATTAGGGGTGTAAAGAATTATATTGCTAGCAGATATCACTCATGGGCCTTCTAGAAACTCTTACTGGAACAGTGAGTGCTTTAATAAGAAAATATTCCTCAATGTTCTTGTGTGTGCACATGCATATGCACACACACACACACACACACACACACACACACACCCACACACACACACCCACCATATCTGTATATATACACTTCTACCTCGGTTTTACATCTGTCATAGTCCTGGAATCAAATTCTTACAGCTTCTCAAATACCCTGCAAATACTGCTTTGCCCAAACATTCTGATTTTAGCCTTACTGGTCCTTCTCTCTGTCCTGTCTCTAACTCCCACCATTTGGATCAAATACATACTTTCAGATTCGTAGACAAGTGAGACATTTTCCAAGAAAGCTGGCTCCAGTGCGTCTCCTCAGCTCTCCTGCCTGCGTGTGACTACTGCTGGAGCCGGGAGGGGCCTCGAGTGTGTGATAAAGGACAGGAAGTCTGGATTAATTATACCTTGCAGTATCTAGCCATTTGAATAACGAATCAAATGGCATGTTCCAGGTCAGTTGGTTGCTCAGAGCAAATTGCCTGAGGCTGACATTTCATTCCCAATTGGCCACATGTTTTTTTTTTTTAAGTGTGAGAATTACTATTATGACCAGACATAGACTTAAAATTTATCTTTTTCTTTGAAGGAAAGTATAGAGTTTGTTATGTCATGATAAAAGTGTTTTCCTTTCCTCCTTTTTGATTACCATGAGACTCCCTCCCCATCCTCAACCTGGCTGCATACCGTCATGCTCACATCCTGTATGCCCCAAAGGTGTTGTGATCTCATCATACATAACTTGAACTTGGCTTAAAAGGCATGTATGGATTTGGCTAAACACAAAACTAAATGAAAAATACATATGGGATTTCTACCACAGAAGAGCTGCTAAGATGCTGAAATGATGCTGGGGGAAATCAGGGAAAGGGGTTTTAGTATATGCTACTTACTAGCTATAAAACATCACATTCCTTTGCTTTCATAGTAAATAAAAATACATGTGCTTAAAAATACCACTGACTGGGGCTGGAGAGATTGCTTAGTGGTTAAAGCCTTTGCAAAGCCAAAGTATCCTGGTTTGACTCTCCAGGACCCACGTAAGCCAGATACACAAGATGGCACATGCATCTGGAGTTCATTTGCAGCGGCTGGAGGCCCTGGTGCACCATCCTCTGTCTCTCTCTCTCTCTCTCTCTCTCTCTCTCTCTGCTTCATTCTTTCTCTCAAATAAATAAATAAAATATATTTTTAAAAATCACTGATTAATAACAGTTGCATGTGTTTACTGTGTAAAAAAAGTATTGTACTCAAAATTTGTCTGGAGCTGGAGAGATGGCCCAGAGGTTAAAGGCACTTGCTTGCTGGGGTTCCATTCCCCAGTACTCATGTAAAGCCAGATGTACAAAGTGGCACATGCATCTGGAGTTGATTTGCAGTGGCAGAAGGCCTTGATGCACCCATGCTCACTCTGCCTCTTTGTCCATTTTACTCTTAAATTAATAAATAAATAATATATATATATATATGTATTTTTAAAATGTTTATCTTGTGGTTGTGGATTCTGTTATGTGTATCCCAGAACATTTAGATAATATGCACTGTACCTCAGCCACCTCCCCTCTTGGAATTTCAAGCTTGTATACATTATGAGAAATCCTTCCCTTATTATCTTATCATTTTTAAAATTTACATATTGGGGAAATAAAAAATACTTTATGTTCATAAAAGTATAAGGGACTATGTTGTAAATAATGTTTCATTTAATGTGTTCTGTGACCTTATTTTGTGTTCTTTCTAGAATCCACATATAGAGATTAACTTTTTGAGAAGCTAATAACATGACCTTGGTTACCCAACAGCTTTTAGCACTCAAGTTCCATAGTTTTTGTAGGTTGTTTGAAATTGGTCTTAAAATTATTTGTTAGGTCAATTTTAAAAGATTTTAGGCTGAGCTGGCCATGGTGTCATAGGCTTTTAATCCCAGCAGTTGGGAGACAGAGATAGGAACATTGTTGTGAGTTTGAGGTCACCCTGAGATTACACAATGAATTCCATGTTAGCCTGGGCTAGAGTGAGACCCAGCTTTGAAAAAAAAAAAAAAAAAAGATCTTGGGCTAGAGAGATGGCTTAATGGTTAAGGCACTTGTCTGTGAAGCCTAAGGACCCAGGTTTGATTCCCCAGTACCCATACAAGCCTGATGCACAAGGTGGCACATGCATCTGGAGTATGTTTGCAGTGGCTGGAGGGCCCTGGTGCACCCATTCTCTCTTTCTTTCCCCCTATCTCTCATGATATATATATATATATATCATGAGATATTATATATTATATATATATATTTACATCCCCTTTCTCAAATAAATAAATAAAATATTTTTAAAAGCTATAAAATTTCCTGGACTATTTTTTGATAGCTAACATTTTCCATCTGTCCTGAGATAGAATAAACTGGCCTGAGTTAGTGAGTTCCCTGTTAGAGACAGTGATGGTCTAAGAACAACCAGCAGGGAAGTGTAGAGAGAATGCAAGAACCAGATGCATTGAGCAACTGTGATGGTGAGAACAGTTGAGGGTTGATGGACAAAGTAGGAATGAAACACGGAGTAACTGCTGCACTGCAAACTAAAGAACGTGCGGGCCTTTTAGTTATGGCATTCTTGCTGGATTGGGTGCATTTACTCCTGAGAGTTCTCAAGATTTCCAGGGCTCTTTACTTACTTGGGTTCACTTGGGAGGCATAGTCATTATGGTCATTATGCGGGGCTTGCGTTCAACACCCCTCCCGCTCCACACACACCACTGCAGTGTTTCCAGCTTCCTAGAAACTCCGCATCGCCTTTTGCAACACCACTCCTTCTTTGCCTACAACCATGAGTTGGTATGTGAAGCAGAGTACTTTCTCTAATAAAAAACTTTCTCTATTTAACCACATGCACGAATGCTATGTGTCTACAGCTTCCCATTTCATTCCTGAGGTTCATGTTTTAGCTCACTTTCATTAACATAGAACCTCTAACTTAAAAAGAAAAAAGAAAGATGTTAGGAAATCACATAGTATATTCACAGTCAATGAGGTGTAATTTAATTTCTCAAAAACACATCTGAGCACTTTAAAGAGATTTTTAAAATGTGGTGATGAAACTAGGGTAATTCCTAAGAAATTTATTTTATATATGTATTTTGATGGCTTCTAGAGCGCTCTACCCATTCCTCTAATTTTTTCATCTTCTGTTTTGATTTATTGCAGCATTTTTCTTGGGGAAGGATCTTAAGCTTATCAACCAAAGATAAAGAAAAGACTTGATTTTTTTCTTGGGGCAGTTGCACTCATAAGTGCACATGTGGGGTAGAAAAGTGCTTTTCTCTGCACAAGACCCATGCTGTTACGGTCACAGTATGTGAGAATTCCTTACAGCATTGCAGCCTCAGACCCTAGCCTCCAAAGAAGTGTTGGATGCTGCCTCCTCTACATCAAGCACCATCTATTCTCTCTGCTGAGAGGTCAAAACTCACTGAAGGAAAAGCACCTCCACAGCTGTTTGTATACCACTAACCATCCCTTCTAGCTGTTCACTCTGGTTCTAGAGCAATGCTTCACAATAAAGCTATATATACTGTGGTGGTTTGATTCAGGTGTCCCCCATAAACTTAGGTGTTCTGAATGCTAAGTTCCCAGCTGATGGATATTTGGGAATTAATGCCTCCTGGTGGGAGTGTATTGTTGGGGGCGGGCTTATGGGCTTTATAGCCAGTTTCCCCATGCCAGTGTTTGGCACACCCTCCTGTTGCTGTGGTCCATCTTATGTTGGCCAGGGGGTGATGTCCACCCTCTGCTCATGCCATCGTTTTCCCCTGCCATCGTGGAGCTTCCCCTCGAGCCTGTAAGCTAAAATAAACCTCTTTTTCCCAGAAGTTACTCTTGGTTGGGTGATTTCTACCAGCAATGCGAACCGGACTGCAACAGTAAAGTGGTACCGAGGAGTGGGGTTGCTGCTAGACACCTGACTATGTGGCTTCAGCCTTTTGGAGCTGATTTTCAACAGGAATGTGGAAGGAGTTGAAACCTTGGCCCAAGAGATGCTTTGCAGTGCTGTAAGTACAGCTTGATGGTCTATTCTGGTCTGAGCTGCAAGACCTGAAGGCAGTAAGAACTATGGACTGTGAGGTTTGGCTTATGAGGGTGAGAAAGAACTTTTCCTGGACTGGGCTAGCAGTTTGTGTGAGAAGCTTGCTCTTATGCCCATGCCCTGAGGAGTTGTGCAGGGTTGCTTTGCGTAGAAATGAACTGGTGTGAGTAGAGGGATATGGCACAGAAAGAAAAATCTTTGGGTGAACTGTTGTCCATTCAGCTGCAACTGAGAGATTACAACCTTTAAGACTGGGCTAGCTGACCTGCGCTGGGGCAACAAGAAGAATGTCGACTCTTTTGAAGGGGCCTGAGTGCTCAAGGACTGTCCTGTTCTTCAAAGTCTGCTTTATTCCCCCCTGGATTAACAAATTGGCACCTACCTGGTATCGTGGAGTAGAAAAAATTCTGGAAAAGGGTCATTGAGTTTGCAACACGGTCTTGTGTTTTGGAAATGGCCATGGGCAATGTGAAGCGGGTTTGCTGGTTGCCTGCATAGAGACCCCATGGGGCCATGAGGATGAACCGTGGCTTGCAGTGGAGACCCAGTGGAGATGCCGGGACCATGAGATGGCTGCCGAGGAGCTGCTGGCCCCGATGAAGTTTCCCAGGACTGTGAGTAGCCTAGCTGGAGGGGCGGAATTGGAATGCCAGAGACTTGTTGCTGGTTAGAATTATCGGACTTGAAGATTTGTCCCTGGCTAGAGTTGCTGGACTTGAAGCTACAGATGTTTGCCCCGGTTGTTTTAAATCTTGTATTGGTTGAATGTTTCTTTGCTATGCCCAATGCCATCTATTGCAGTGTGAATATTTATTCTGTGCCATTCTGGGTTTTTTGAGGTTATATTTTGGTATTATGGCTCAGTTAAAAGATCTTGAACTATGGGGATGTATGAACATCATTGGGATTGATAAAAACTATGGGGACTTTTAAAGTCAGACTGAAAGCATTGTATTTTACATCATGTATGGATATCAGTTTATGGGGGCCAGGGGCGGAATATGGTGGTTTGATTCAGGTGTCCCCCATAAACTTAGGTGTTCTGAATGCTAAGTTCCCAGCTGATGGATATTTGGGAATTAATACCTCCTGGTGGGAGTGTATTGTTGGGGGCGGGCTTATGGGCTTTATAGCCAGTTTCCCCATGCCAGTGTTTGGCACACCCTCCTGTTGCTGTGGTCCATCTTATGTTGGCCAGGGGGTGATGTCCACCCTCTGCTCATGCCATCGTTTTCCCCTGCCATCGTGGAGCTTCCCCTCGAGCTTGTAAGCTAAAATAAACCTCTTTTTCCCAGAAGTTACTCTTGGTTGGATGATTTCTACCAGCAATGCGAACCGGACTGCAACATATACTATATAATTTAATTATTTATTTACTTGTGGGGCTAGGGATTGAACCCAGAACCTCACACATGTTAGTCATATGTTCTACCACTAGACTATATCCTTAGTTCCAAAACAACTTTGTGTTTGCATATGTGTGGTGCGAATCATGTGTTTGTCGGTATGTGTGTGTGCATGCATGTGTGTGTGCATGTGGAAGCCAGAGGTCAGCATTGGATATCTTCCTCAGTTACTGCTCCCCATTATATTCTTTGAACCAGGGTCTCTGGCTGAACTTCAAGCTCATTAATTTGGCTAAATGAGCTAGCCAACCAGCTCTAGGGATCCCCTTACCTCTGCCTCCCCAGCGCTGGGATTAGAGGTGTCCGTGCACTACCACATCTGCAGACCCAAACTCAGATCTACACGCTTGTGTGACTTAGCCAGCTCTCTTGGCTAGAAGTTTGTTCAGGCATAAACAATATATAAATATCAATATGTTTTCTATTTTATTTACTAATTTATTTGAGAAAGAAATAGAGGCTGATACATATGGACACACACACACACACACACACACACACACACACACACACACACATATATATATATATATATATATATATATATATATATATATATATATTTAGAGAGAGAGAGAGAGAGAGAATGGGAGTGCCAGGGCCTCCAGCTGCTGTGACTGAATTCCAGACACATGTGTCACCTTATGCATCTGGCTTACGTGGGTCCTGGGGAATCGAATCTGGGTCCTTTGGCTTTGCAGGCAAGTACCTTCACTGCAAAGCCACCTCTCCAGCAGAAAATATCAATAAATTTATTTCACATTTTTCTTCTTTTCTGCTTGATACACCTCAAACTACCAACCAGACTGGCTTAAAACCCACTGTGTGCCTTCAAGCTCCTGGCAATCCTTCTGCTTCAGCCTCCCAAGAGCTGAATGACAGATGAAGCCACCACACCCAGCATGACCTCCCACTTGTCTAACCCAACCTCATGACACCCAGGAGAGTGACATACATCCTTCTTCCCCCACGCCTTCTTCCTGTAAAACAATGTATTTTTAGAGTGAATACAGCCAAAGTCTTTAATACCTCTAAAATTCTAGTGGGATTAGAGGTCTTTTGTGGCCAATGACTAAAGAGTTAACACTGAACATTACAAAGAAAATGTTAAATCTGTTGCCAAGCCATTTACTGCAATGTTAAAAGCTGAAGAAATGAGTTTGTCCAACACCCTGGAGCCTAATAATATCATTGTAACTGGTATAAAATGGAGAAGGAACAGTGTTAGTATGCTGTTTTTGAAAGGATTTATTAATCCCCACACAATAATTTTTCAGCAATTCATATAACCAGAATTTATAGATTTATTCAGAAAACATTGACTTCATCCTGAACCCTTTGCCTTTTTGCATCAATCTTTGAATTGCAATTAGCTAAGTTAAATCTCACGATCCTCCAAAGGCATCCCACGCCCCTGTGAGCAAGATCTGGTTTTCCAAACTTTGGATTATATCATTCAATGGTTAGAAAGTCAGTTGTAAGTACATCTATGCTTTAAGCAAATAGCATCATCGGGACATACATACTTTACATAAAGAAGGCATAAAAAGAGATACACATAATACTCCATGTTTCTTTACAAAAAGAAGTCAATAAAGAGACAGTCATAATATTTCTGCAACATAAATACATGTGTCCTTAGTGCAGGGCATGGCCACAAGAGCTTTCTGTTGGGGAGCAGTGTCAACCTCCTCAAGTGCAGTCAACACATTTCAAATGCAAGCTCATACTCATAGGTTAGAAACTGCTGTTAACTCATCTAAGACTGTGGATTGGTGTAAGTGCTTAGGAAGATAACATAACCAGTACCCCATGGCCAGAACAATCACAACACTCAGAGAGAAGCCTCTAGTGTTCCTGGCTCCCCATGCAAATTGAGAGGATAGCCTCATCACAATGTGTCTCGAGCTCTTAGGCATATACCCTTTAGCCAGAGCTTCTCTTACCCTTGGCAGGAGAATCTGTTTTATCTTACAGATGGCAGTCAATACCAGGGAGCACCAAGATCCATCATCAACACAAGAAAAGAGCTGAATGCCAGCAATGTGCTGGGCCACCTCTATCTTATCTACCAGAGTCCAGAAGAAAGCATGGAGGAAGCAGCGACTGTGCAGCTCCCACTGCTAGCCCAGCATCGGCATCTAGGAAGACC
This sequence comes from Jaculus jaculus, assembly GCF_020740685.1. NCBI lineage: Eukaryota > Metazoa > Chordata > Mammalia > Rodentia > Dipodidae > Jaculus > Jaculus jaculus. The sequence goes on along the minus strand of NC_059102.1, from coordinate 186,384,954 downwards.
ACAACATACTGTGGTGAACGGAAACCCATCACCACAGAAGTACTGATGACACAGCTGCCTAACTCAGGGATTGCTGCGAGGGAGGGGCGTGCAGGTCGATTGTAAGAGCCACAAGACAGGTAGAAACAGCCAGAAGCACAGCTTCTCCCAGAGACAGAGGCCCTATTCACCCCACAGTGACACCAATCACTCTACTGAGGAGGGCCCTCGTGGAAATGAGGAGGAGGAACACGTACTATAACCTATATTAATAATTAACTAATAAAACTAATTTTAAAAAAGAAGATAACAAGATTTAGAAGATATGTGCATTTGACTTAGAAGTTTCATTAGTAGGAGCTTGGGCTTCAACATACTCATATAAGAACACAAAGACATGAAAAACTAAGATAACTTTAGCATAGATACACACACACGAAAATAGCTTGCCCTAACCATCCATCAAAGAGAATATGGCAAATTCAGTGAATTCAGTGCCATACAATGAAATAGTGCACAGCCTTTACAAATAATGAGGCCAGCTGGGTGTGGTGGCTCACGCCTTTAATTCCAGCACTCGGGAGGCAGAGGTAGGAGGATCGCTGTGAGTTCAAGGCCACCCTGAGACTCCATAGTGAATTCCAGGTCAGTTGGAGCTAGAGTGAGACCCTACCTTGAAAAACCAAAAAAAAAAAAAAAAAAAAAAAAAAAAAAAAAAAAGAGGCCATCGTAATATAGCATGTAAAACCATAAAATAGAAGGAATGATGAATGTCTGGAGAATTATATAAGAGATTTGTAGCATAAGAAATATATTATTTGAAGTTATTCTGAGGGGAGGAAGGGGGTGGGGGATGATAGCGAATTTTCCTTTTCAGTTTGAAGCTTTGTGTATATTTTTTGAAAACCACAGCAAATTCAAATATTATTCTATACATGTTAAATAAGTTTCAAATGAACCACAAGGAAACCAAAAGGAAATCACGGTAACAAAAAATACCCAACTTTGGCAGTATTTAAGAAACTGAAAAGAAGAAGCTAGGCATGGTAGCCCATGCCTTTAATTCTGGCATTTGGGAAGTAGACCTCTAATTTGGTGCCAGCCAGAAATACACAGTAAGACCCTGTCTCAAAAAGAAATGTTGAAATGAAACATAAACCTTTTAGAGCAATTATGTTGTATTAAAAGACTTGAAATAATTATGTCATCATCCATTAATTACTGTGGTCTCTTAAACCCATATTTTATTTGAACCTTTCTAGGGTTATGAGGATTAAAGAAGGTAATTCATGTCTAACCTTTGGTGTAGGACTTAATTCTTTTCCTCAGTCATGCTAGCTGGCTGCTGATTTTTTTATTTCTAGTAGAAGCCAAGGAAGAGGCACAAAGAAACAGATTAAGAAGGTAAACTTTGGGCTGTAGAGATGGCTTAGCAGTTAAGGTGCTTGCCTGCAAAGTCTAAGGACCTAGGTTTGACTCCCCAGTACCCACATAAGCCAGATGCACAAGGTGGCACAGGTGTCTGGAGTTTCCTTGCAGTGGCTAGAGGCCCTGGTGCACCCATTCTCTCTCTTTGTCTGCCTCTCTCTCTTTCTCTTCCTCTAATAAATAAATAAAATAAAAATATATTTTTAAAAAAATTTAAGTCTTGAGGTAGGGGTGATGGCTCAGAGGTTAAAAGTGGTTGCTTGCAAAGCCTGTGGTCCTGGGATTGATTCCTCAATACCCATGTAAAGCCTGATGCACAAAATGGCACATGTGTCTGGATTTTGTTTGCAATGGCAGGTGGCCTGATATGCCCATTCTCTCTCTCTATGTCAACTCTCTCTCCCTTTAATAAATAAATAAAAATATTTAAAGAAGGTAAGTCTTTGAATTTGGATGTAAGTAAGTAAGTATTGGTTTTCTACTGTTTCCAGAAGCACCTTTACTGGTTTGTATATTAACATGTTTATAATACCTTTAAAATATTTTTTATTTACTTTAGAGAGAAAGGGAGAGAGAGAGAGAGAGGGAGAGAGAGAGAGAGAGAGAGAGAGAGAGAGAGAGAGAGAGAGAGAAAATATGAGAGAATGGGCACTCTAGGGCCTCCAGCTGTTTCAAATGAACTCCAGAAACATGTGTCATCTTGTGGGTCCTGGGGAACTTAACATGGGTCCATTTGCTTTGCAGGCAAGAGCTTTAATAGCTAAGCCATCTCTCTGGCTCAATAATACTTTCTTTATGAAGCTTCACATTACTTCGAGAGCTATTGCATACTTTCTGAATACACGGTCACAATAAGACTTATACCAAACCTCACTCCTCCCAGAGGATTCATAGGCAGTTAAAGGTTACTGGAGGTTTTGGAAGGGTTCCCGAGGCACCACCCCTCCCTGAGGAGGAGCTTTTAGCAATTAGTGGCTCCTGTAGAAGGGAAGTCATTTTCTTCAGTGGTATAAGCCTTGGTAAGTTGCCTATATTCTGGTAAATAACCTCCTCTTTTCACATGTCAGCAGCCCTATGACACTGATTGGATCACAAAGAAATGAGTTTTTAAGACAATATGAGGGATGGAGAGATGGATCAATGGTTAAGATACTTCCTTACCAAGCGTGACAGAATGGGTTCACTTTCTCAGTTCCCACATAAAGCCAGATGAGCAAAGTGGCCCACATATCTAAAGTGAATTTGCAGTGGCAAGAAGACCTGATGTACCCATTCTCTCTCTCTCTCTCTCTCTCTCTCTCTCTCTCTCTCTCTCTCCTTTTTTCTTGCAAACAAATACATAAAAATATTTTAAAAAACCACGAAAGTAGTAGGGGGATGAGTTGGGAAGAGGAAGGGGTTAAGAAGGAGGACAAGAGAGGGTAATGGCGTGAATATGGTGAAGTAACTACACATGTATGTAATTGTCAAATAAATGGAAAGAAAAAGCATTACACTAAGCTTGACTGAAGAAGACCAATGGTAGTATGTTATCCCCCACAAGTCAGTACATAGTCCTAGAACCAGTCTACTGATTCAAACAGATACTAGAAAGGAGTCACATCTTCTCTTGCTTCAGAGAGCAAGTGAAAAATGCCACACTATGTCATGAACAGGGGCATGTAGAATGTGACACCTAGGGGAGTATTTCTTTATTGTCTGAGCAATAGCTATGGGCTTGTTTTGGGCCATGCTGAGTGGGTGTCTCTTGACCGGGATGCTTTTTCTCCATAAAATGATTTTCACACAGACCAAAGGGATATCAGCTCCATCTCCCAAGTAGCCTTAGAGCTGGCCCTAAAACCTCTTGCTGAAGGAGGGAAGCTAGGTCTAAGACACAGGAAAGGCTTGACAGTGTACCAGACCACAGAGGGTCCTCTCACAGTGGGGAGAGAAGACATGCTCAAACTAATTTCTACCCCGTTTTACATAGCCACAAAGCAGGCAGCAAAGGCACAGCCTGAGTGCTTGGAGCGCCCCCAGGGTTCGTGAGTTGCGGAATGTGGGGAGCTCTTTTCCCAGCAATGAGCAACAACATCACCTATCTGCAAAGAGGTCCCTGGCAGCTTGGATTGATTAATGACTGGCCAGTCTCATATTTTCAGGCAAACACTACCTGTTTTCTTTTCCAGGAGCATCCTCTCATGTTAATAATACACCTAGAAGGACCAAAACTGCTTCTACTTATGACTTAAAATAGCATCCCAGTCTATTTCTACAGTGAGAAAGCCCATTGTCTTCTTTCTTTAAACCATGGGTTTCTAATTTGTGTAAGTGGTAAGACAGCTGTTATTAATGAATATGAAGAGATTTAAAATTCAAATTTGCTATTACATGGTGAACAGCTCTTTGCAGCTGCAGCTACTGCAAACTACACAGCTTCTTCCTGCATCTGAACCTTATGAGGGCTCTGCTGGGCAGAAAATACTGAAGAGCGGAGCGCTTGGTGTTCTTGGGTAAGACCTGCCTCTACTGCACTCTGAGGCTGACAGCAGGTTAGTTCTTTCTATGAAGCCAACAACCAGAAACTGGGAGTGACCGCGAGTGACTGCCGTGGATGGGTGGGAGTCGGACTAAAGGAAAAATGAGATGACCTTGTTTTAAGTATGCAGTTTGGGTAAACAAGAAAAGGCTGCACATTTTAAAAGTCAAATACATTTTAATTCCTTTGAATATTTATTTATTTGATCATGAATTTATTATTGAGATGGAGTCTCATGTAGCCCAGGCTGGTTTCTCACTTCCTATGTTGATAAGGATAACCTTGAACTTCTGAAATTCCAACCTGTATCTCCCAAGCACTGATATTACTGGTGTATACCACCACTGCCTGTTTATAGAGTGCTGCATGTTAAATCCATGGGTTCTTTTATGCTAAAAAGCACTTCATCCCAACCTGGGAGTTCTTCAACTTGAGGGGTCCACTGTAATGCAATGATCTTCTAGAGAAAAACTTTAAAGAAGGTCAGGACATGATTTTCAACTATTAGTGAGTACAAGGTGCCTGCCATCCTTTGAGTAAGAGGACACATCACTGGTGGTTTATTTGTGGGACACACTGTTATGATTTCTTTTCCATGCAGCCTTAGAAATGTGATTTCCTTCAAATATTTTAATAATCTTGATTTTTGAAGAGAACAACACAAACAAGACAAAACATTTTTGGCTGTAATAAATGTCAGAGAATCTCACTCATTTTATGCCACAGTTAATAAGGTCAGATTAATCTTTCTAAAGAATTAAACTAAACAGGGCCTTCTAAAGTTTTAAGAGAATTTTTAAAATTCTAATCTTTATACTTTTGCAGGGGGACTTCAAGGACTAACACAGTAACTTTAAAACTGGTAGAAGGAAAAAAAGGGATGGAGAGATTGCTTAGTGGTTAAGGCACTTGCCTGAAAAGCCAAAGCACCCAGGTTCAATTCTCAGGGCTCATGTAAGCCAGATGTACATGGCACATGCACCTGGAGTTTGTTTGCAGTGGCTGGATGCCCTGGCGTGCCACTCTCTCTTTCTCTCTTTCCTTCTTTCTTTCCTGCTTGCTTGCTTGCTTGCTTGCTTGCTTGCTTTCTTTCTTTCTTTCTTTCTTTCTTTCTTTCTTTCTTTCTTTCTTTCTTTCTTTCTTTCTCTTTCTCTCTACTTCTCTCTGTCTGTCTCAAATAAATAAATTACATTTTTTTTTTTAAAAGCTGTTAGAAGTTGCCATGTGTGGTAGTGCACACCTTTAATCCCAGCACTCAGGAGGCTGAGGTAGGAGGATTGCTGTGCATTCAAGGTCAGCCTGAGACTAATTCCAAGTCAGCCTTGGCTAGAATGTGACCCTGCTTAGAAAACCAAAACCCAGCTCAACCCAACCAAACCAAAGCAAAACAAAACAAAAAACTGGTAAAAGGGCACGGTGGCAAACACTTTTAACCCTAGCACTCACTAGGCTCAGGCAAGAGGATCACTATGAATTCAAGGCCAGCCTGAGACTACATAGTGAATTACAGGTCAGCCTGGGCTAGAGCAAAACCCTCTCTCTCTCTCTTTCAGTCTCGCTCTCACACAGCAGCAGCAGCAACAACAACAACAACAGTAATAAAGAGACAACCAAAACAAAACAAAACCTGATAGAAGGAAGAGAAATAATACTATGTTTTTCTTTTGACTGGTGGACTTTTCAATTTTGTTTTTGTTTGCACCATTTGTTTTTGCTGAGTTGAGAAAATGGTCCATGGTTCCATAATACTCACTTAAAAGCATCAGTGTTATAGGGCTATTTTTTGTTTTTTGTTATTTGGAGGTTGTTTCTCACTCTAGCTCAGGCTGACCTGGAATTTATTATGAGGTCTCAGGTGACCTCGAACTCATAGCAATCCTCCTACCTCTGTCTCCCAAGTGCTGGGATGAAAGGAGTGCATGTGCCCCCATGCCCAGCTTGTCTTATATGCTATTAAAATAAAGGCCTTAAAGTTTTTGGTAGTCTTAAAGATTGGGATTTAGTTATATTCTTATTTGGAGAAGTCAGACTATATTTTAAATTGTATACTTACCAGAAAAGCATAAAGTTTGTATGTCATGAAGTGCTATATTTTTGATGGATAAGACTTAAATATATATTATTCTTATCTCCTAATACTTTATACTGCAAGGCTTCGTGCAAGGCTAAGATGCTGTTTGTTTTGTGGCAAAGAGAAATAGGCTGTTTCTACAGTCATTGCTTGGAGCCATGAAAGTTCATCTTATGCCACTGAAACTGAGGGGAAGCCAGGGGGAGGCCTCAAGTCGTATGCTGGCAGTGTGCCAGATCTTGATTCATTCTTGGATGCCTCAAACACCCCATTTCTTAAGTGATACCTGGAGACCACTTGAGTATATTTCATTTTAGTGTGTGGCTTGGTTCAGGAGAGAGGAATGCTTCAGGGCTGGGTGGTAAAGTTGTAAATAGGGACTGATGGACTGTTATCTCCAAAATTACAGAACTCTGTGCTCTCCACAAACGTGTCAAGCCCTGGCAACAAAGCCTCAGGCTTGGCCCCGTCCAACCCTGGAATCCTGCTGTGAAAGCAGATTGCTGGTGGCCCCTGTTATGTGCACTGGTATAAAAAGGCGCGCACCATCAAGGTTCTACTTGGTAGGTTCTGATTTAGAATGCTGCCTCTCAGTGCTCCTCAAAGGAGCACCTTGGGAATGAGATGCAGTGAGCGGGGACAGATGTACATCTGGAAGGACATCTCTAGCCCTTCTTTGTGTGGACAATTGAGCAGCCTTGTAGAGAAGAGGGGATGGCCTGGATCTGCTTAGATGCAGCCACATGCTGCCGTCCCTTGAACAGCAGCCAGTAGACCACTTTGTCACCTGGTGATGAAGTTGGCATCTGGCCCATTTCTTCTTAAAACACCAAATAACATACAAGACTCAGCATCCCTGTGAGGTCTTTCCCTGGTTTTTAATAATTTCTTGTATTTACTTAGTGCCGTTTCCCTCTCCCAGGAGCTAAGTAAAAGAGTTTCCCATATGTTCCTTCAATAGTCCTCATTACAGCCCCGTGCCTGAGCTGGTTAGAGAATGGTGCTAATGGGGCCAAGGGCAGCAGCTCTCAGCCTCCCACAAACCCACCTATTGGTAGCCCCATTTACACTGAGAAAATGTGCTGTGTCCTCACTCTGCCCAGAAAATTCTAACCAATTATTTCAGAAAGCTTGCAGGAGGATAGCAAAAAGAATATGATAATAATACTGATTAATCATAGTGCTTAATGTTTAGAGGTCTTACTCTGTCTCAGGCTTTGTTTTTTTTTTTTTTTTTGCTTTGTATATGCATGTGTGTGAGATGTATGCATGTGTGTGATATGTATATGTGTGCATGTTCATATGTGTGTAGGGCCAGTGTATGTGTGGCTGCATGTGCATGTCCGTGTGGAGGCCTGAGGTTGACCCTGGATGTCTTCCATAGTCATTCTCCACTTGATTTACTAAGGCAGGGTCTCTCATTTGAACCACAGCTTGCTGATTTGGCTAGTCCAAGTTAGCAAGCTTGTTCCAGACATCCTTTGTCTCGACCCCTGAGCTCTGGTGTTACAAGCAGTACCATATCTGCCTGGTATTTATGTGGGTGCTGGAGGTCTGAACTCAGGTCCTCATGTTTGTGTGGCAAGCACTTTAACAACTGAGCCATCTCCCCAGCCCCACATCATGCATTTTCCAAATGCTAATAATCATAGACAAACTAATTTTATCCTTTCCCAAATTCCAGAGGGATGAATATTATTGCAGTCATTTTAAAGAAGTTGAAACCAAGGCCCAAGGAAGTTCTGATGACAGAACTCAGGAGACAAATCCCTTCTCATACATCTGCATATTAAGGCCAAATTGCAGACATGGAGGATGTGATGGGAAGTTAAGAAAAGGGCACGTTAGCCTTCAAAAGCCACAGTTAGTAATTCAGGCCAACTGCTGTTACATTCCATAGGTGTTCTCCCATTCCATCTTCGCACATACACTTTGAAGCAGACTTTATTTCAACATTTGGGAGCTTTCTGTTGCTGAATCCTCTTTCCACAACTGCTCATTGGCCTTGTTTACCTACTGGAGTTGAGCAGAAATCAAGACAAGCCTTAGGATCACAGCGCAAATGCTGAGTTAGAAAATGCAGGGTTACTTTCAAGTGAACTGGGGGTGTTAAAAATTACCTTGTTTGTTTTCTGGGTGAAGTCAAGGATATAGCCTGTCTAAATTTGTCCTTTGGGACAAACTCAGGGCCCAACAAATAAATGCTTGAAAGATATCAGCAACTAAAGAATTTCTGTCTGACTCTTGTTTAGCTAAATGGTTATATTATGCCCACCAAATTGCCCTCAAAATATTTATGTGTATGTCCATATGGTAATCCTACTCTCATTTTTTGGTTAGAGAAGCTTCTGTGTTTAGATGAGGATGACTGCTGGGGAGACTGAAAACTCCTTAACGTGCTGAGACAGTGGAGTAAGTGTTCAGTATTAAGTGAGACTTTCTAGCACATCCTCAAATGCTCAGGGGCCATTGCAGGAGAAATGGTGGAAAGAGTGTAAGTGCCAAAGGAAGGGGAAGAGTGCTTTCAAATGCTGTCTTTCAGATACCCAGTGGCTGTGGTATTCATAAACTCACAATGGCTGACGGACCTACAAAAGACTGCATAGTGGGAGAGGCGGGGGAAGTAGTGATCTTAAACCAGGAGAGGGGCTAGTTGGAAAGAAGGGGTTCAATGGAGGGAGGACAAAGGAGAAGGGACAAGGGAAGGTGGTGGGAGGGGATCATGATCAGGGTATATAGATGATAGATAGATAGAAGAGAAAAGCTGTCAATAAAAAGTTTAAAAATTAAAAATCTTCTGAAGCAAATGGGACTATTACATACCATTTCCTTCTCTAGAAGCCACCATGTAGCTTTAAAAAAAGAATGGCCAATCGATAAGCTCTGGGTTCAGGTGAGAGGGCCTACCACAGTCAGGTGGAGCGTGCTCTGGAGTCAGGCACACAGGGTGGTACTCTTGCCCTACCAACCCTCCTGTATGAACACGGGAGAGTTAATCACTCAGCCTCCCCAGCTTCAGTTTCCTAATCAGGAAATGGGGACAATGACTACTTATGTTGTGGGTGCAGTCGTTAGATCAGAGGAGACAGTCACTATAAGGTGGCTTCTGATCCAACTTAGTCAAGGCTAACCATTATTGTTAAGGGGAATCTTTGTGTGAAATGAATAAAGAACTGTGCTTCCATTTCCTGCCCCCCCCCCATCTCCTGAGCCCCACACCACACGCATGGGAGTTCCATGCTAGTTACACTCTGCTGCTTCAGGCGCTCTGGACCGGCCTGTTCTCCCAACACTGTTTGTTAGTGCTGGGGATTCTCTTTTCCAGCAGATAAAGTTTCAAAGTGCACTAGCAGGACGTGTTCCCGACCTTGATGAATAGCTTGGTACACGTTTGTATTAGTAGTAATAACTAGCACATGTGTGTGGGACATCACACGCGGCATTGTTCACCTCACGTTATGATAAACGGCAGCTATCTTAAGCAGGGACATGCTGGTGAGCTGGCTGTCATAACCATTAATGCAGTAAGGCTGGCTCCTGGATTTCAAATTCCCTGTAGCTTAAATATCAAAACCAAAAGAAAGAAAGAAAAACCCAGGTTGTTTCATGAATATTATCCTCAAGTTAGATAATGCAATCTGCATAAGAATTCCACCCCAAAGCAACACTTCCACTGTAGTTAGAAAAGCAGACTCTTTTTGAGTTGAACTTGATGTAATTTAGGGTAGGGTATAGAATTTTACCATTTGCCCTGAGATCCTTGAATGAGTCAGTTCACATTAGTATTATTCAATAGCCTGCTAAGATAGGATATAACAGGTAACTATGTCCTTCAACAAAACTTAAGGTCTTTAAATTTTTTGGTTTATTTTATTTATTTATATGAGAGTGACAGACAAACAGAGAGAGAAAGAGGAAGGCAGAGAGAGAGAGAAGAGTGAAGGAGAGAGGAGAGAGAGGGAGACAATGGGCATGCCAGGGCCTCCAGCCACTGAAAAGGAACTCCAGATGCATGCACCACCTTGTATATCTGGCTTACGGGTCCTGGACCAGGGTCCTTAGGCTTTAAAGGCAAGCACTTAACTGCTAAGTCATCTCTCCAGCCCAACTTAAGGTCTTTAAAATAGACAACTCTAAGGCTCTCAGGCCAGCCTTTAAGATGACCCCAAGCAACCCTTTCCTCCAACTCCACATGCTCTGTTACCTTCCCTGAGAGCTCTAAAATCTGCTAATGATATACAAGGTACACATCTGCCAATCAGAACATTTATGCTTGGAAATTCCTCTTTAGAGTGTCCCAAGATAGGTGAAGAAGAAACCCTTCACAGTGTTATTTGCTGTCAAAGTTCATTTTTATTTTCTGTCCAACAATCACAATCTGGATGTCTTTAATGAGGACAAGGCAGGTGTCAAACCTATTGTGTAAAAGGTGTCCACACCTAGAAAAGGGAATGGAAGAGAAGTGGTAATGGAACATGTCTATAAAGACTGGAAGTTAAGCCGGGCATGGTGGTGCACATCTTTAATCCTAGAACTCGGGAGACAGAGATAGGGGGATTGCCATTAGTTTGAGGCCACCCTGAGACTACATAGTGAATTCCAGGTCAGCCTGAGCTAGAGTGAGACCTTACCTCAAAAAACAAAACAAAACAAAACAAAACAAACAAACAAAAAGACTTGGAGTTAAAATGTGTTCCATGTAAAATTTCAGCCATTCTGTTAATTCACTTTAAACCCAGGAAAACGTTCTTCTATATTATATCTCTTCTATGAAACATGCACAAAAGATTCTAGCACCCAATGGGAGACGAGGAGTTGGGGATGAGTGATTCTGGAGTGATGATTATGTCAGCAAAGTGTCTGCCTTGCAAGCATGAGGGCCTGTGTTTGATCCCCAGAACCCACATCAAAAAAGGCACATGTGGTGGTGCACACTTGTAATCCCAGTGCTGAGGAGGAAGGGAAAGATAGATCCTTGGAGTTTGCTATCTAGCCAGTCTATCCCAACTGGTGAGCTCCAGGCTGGTGAGAGACCCTTTCTCAACAACAGCAAAACCCAGATGTATGAGCTTGAGAGGCATGATGCTCAGAATTGTCCTCTGTCCTCTACATACATGCACACACAGGAACACACACATGTCCAAAAAAAATCTGTCCTGGGATTCTTGCATATTATTTGAGCCTAAAATACCCTATGAGACTGATGGGTACTCTGCTCAGTCAAGGGGCTGACAACTTCCAGGTGCCTTGGGAGTGGAAACTAGGCAAATTCAGAACTGCCCTTATCAGTGAAAAGCTAGTGAGACGTCGTTCATGGGAGGGAGTCAGCAAGGTGTGTGGTATTTCACCAGTGCCCAGGTTGTGCTTGCTGCACCGCCTATACCCTCCACCTGTATGGGCTAAGGAGAGCATCTGGCTTGCCAAGAACAATGAGTTTTTAGCATCTCTGTTAGAACCATAAAGATCACAATGTCTTACTTGAAGCCAACTGGCCAGGAAGCTTTCCCTCAGTGTGCTTTGTAACTGATGCTAAGCAGAGTATGTTAGTCAATTTCTTGTTCCTGGGACAAAGTACTAGATAAAGATCAGTTTAAGAAAGGAAGAATTTATTTCAGCTTGTAGTTCCAGGTTACAGTCCCTCATGTGGAGAAGGAATGGTAGTAGGAGTCTGGAAAAGATAGTTTAAGAAAGGGGCTTCTAAATAGTTTACTGACTCTTCCTGCGGACCCTCTGAACAGCCTGATGAAATGCAGATACACAGCCAGGGTGTAGTTGGTGAAGGGCATGTCTGACATGCACAAGGCCCTGGATTCCATCACCATCATGGTATAAGCTGGGCACAGTGGTGCACGCCTGTCATTCCAGCTCTGGAGGGTTAGAGGCAGTGAAGACTGCCAGTGCAAGTCGTCTTTGGCTACCTAGCTAGTTCTAGGCCAGCTTGAGCTACACAAGGCTCTGAGTCATAAATAAATGGTTGATTAATTAAAATAAGGTACTCTAGGGTAATAGTCAGGTTTAACCAATCAATATGTCTTGAGGACACAGCCCCAGCCTCTGTATTTTAGATAAATAATATGTTCATGGTATTATTTTTTAAGTAAAAATTCTAAGTTTGGGTCTGTAGAGATGGCTCAGTGGTTAAGTGTGCTTCCTGCACAAGCAAGCCTGGAGGCCTAAGGGGACATGAGACTCAGTTCAAATCTCTAGATCCCATGTAAAACAGCTGAGTGTGGCCAAGCATGCCTGTAACCCCCATTCTTGCAGGACAGCAGAGACCTGAGAGCCCATGAAGCTTCACAAGCCTCCATCAGTAAACTGAGACTCTAGCTCAAACAACAACAACAACAAACCCAAAACCAGGCAGAAGAGAAATAAAGTGGGACACCTGAAGTTCCACTCTGGTCACCACAGGCCAGAAAACCTGGTACAAGTGAACATATGGTGCTCCACAAGGGCACATACATATGGATACACCCCCACCCCCACCCCACATGACACACACAAGTCACTGCCTCATTAAGCCTTGGAATTGTCTTCTATAAACTGGGATAATGTACTTCTTTATAAGAATTGTTTAATCTAAAGGATGTAGAGGTGGTTTGTAAATGCAAATATGTGTGGTTCATGTTTTTGGACAGAAGGAAGACCTAGATGATTTCCATCAGAGAGCTATCAAAGACTGGCCCATGTAGTGTTAGCTATCTTTGTTCTTACATATGTTACTTATAGCACTTAAGTACATGTTTCCTGAATATACCTCTGGTGAGCTATTACATTATCCAGAACCTCTACCCTTCTCTGATGGTCAGCTGGAACATCTGGTGATAGGAAATGGACTAACTGCTTTTACAATCCTGGAGATGGGGTGAAGAGCTTTGAGGGTCACAAGTGTCTTGGGTCTTCTGCTTTCATGGAAGGGAAATTCCAAGGTCTTTTGATGTGCTAAGCTGTGTGGGACAGTAGCTGGGGTTAAGAATTAAGAAATGGCTCAGGGAATTTTGCGGAAGAAGGGGAGGAAAGATCATTAGAGCCATAAGTTGGGACATGATGCCCAGAGGCATTGCCTGTCCCCAATAATTGCCTGTTGCTCCCAGAATGCAGAACCCACAAACCCCACAGGGATAACCTGCCATCCCTAGGAGGAGGGCCCTCTTTGGAAAGGAGAACAGGGATGAGGTAAAGGATGGTGCCAACACATGTTATTTCCATACTATGTATGTCTGTAATTAATAAAAAAAGAATTAAACAGAAAAAAATTAAGAAGTTGAAGAACAATAAGATTAGCTTCCAAGTGAGCTGATGCATTAGAGAAATAATGAAAAAAATGAAAAAAAAAAGTTCAGGAGGAAAGGTTCTAAATGATACATGGAGGGAATGATCATTATTACAAACACATAAGCCATGTCTAGCAAATGAGACTAAAAGGCTGAAAAAAGACATGGAAAAGGCTGTGTGTCCCAGCTGTCAGTTTAGACAGCGTGAATGCTGGCTGCACTGACAGCCGCACAATTTGAAGGCGCTGTGAGGTCATCGTCCCTCTATCATACCTTTATGAGACGTCTTCGTCCAGCTGTGGACTGCACAGTGTGAGAAGCATGGATTCCTTGGATTTAGTTCAACAGATAGAAATAAAGATGATGAAATCACTGGAGAACAACTATGGGAGAAAGCAAAAAGATCTGGGATCATTTAGACTAAAGAAAGGAAAGCTAAGGGGAGACTTAACTCTTCCAGTCCCTGAGTTAGAGCTGACCGTGACCAGTTACTCTGGAAGAGTAAATGTGTTTACGTTCATCAGAAGGGCTGTTTGTTAAATGAAACAACAGAAATTCTTGTGAAAGTTAAATGTCTAAGCTGGCTCCTGTGGGAAGGGAAAGAGAACTTTCAAATACCGATAAAAGGGTGTATATTTGTCATTTTTGCATTGCTTTTACCAAAACATCTGCAGAAACCACTTATGGGAAGAAAGATTTATTTTGGCCCATGGTTTCAGAGGGTTGTGTTACCCTGGTGGGGAAGGCAGGGTAGAACAAACAGTAACTTCAATGGTGGTGGGAACTATGTGGCTGTTCATACGGCCATAGACCAGGAGGCAGGAAGGGTGGGACTTAACTGGCATTGGTAGAACCTGCCAAGGCACATCCTGGTGATCTATTTCTGCCATCTAGGCCCTGTCTCCCACAGACTCCCCAGCCTTCAGAACAGCACCATGATATAGGCACTCTGCTCCAAACATGGGCCTGTGGGGGAATTCCAGACATAAGCCATACCAGGGCCACACAAACTAGAAGATGTAGACCAAATACAATGACAGAGTTAAACTATTTTGAAAACAATGCTGACTCTATGGGAACCTGTCCTGCTGTCAGAGCTGTCCTTTGGAGTTAAGCAATTGGCTTTTCTGGAACTCAGTTTCCTCATTTGTAACGTAAATGTGACAAATCAGAGGAGCCCCTCTGCACATTCAGATTCTGTGATAGGAGACAGCAATGTGGTGGCTGTGCTTAGCATACTAAACTTGACCTACCAGTGAAGGGAAAATAGTTGATATGTGGAGAATCTGGGCATTTGATCACCAAATGGAATGGCATGACATCCTATTTCTGGGTTGATGTCATGGGGTGGGCAAACTTGAGAAAGTATCTGATTCTGAGAGAAATTTTAGGAAAGAGAATGTGTGGATTTCTGGGAAGAGGGATGTGGGGAGCAGGAATGGAACTTGAGGGGTACCAGAAATTCACTGAGGGGTGAACACAAGAAAAAGGAAGGAGATTGTGTGCTATGTGTCAGCATAAGCAGATTGCTATGGTGTGAATGTTGGCATTCCTCGGAATTCACATGAAGTCTTAACACCCAAGGTGAGTGTACTAGGAGATGATGAGGGGAAAGGTTGAAGCCCCCACAAATGGGATCAGTGCCCTAATGAAAGAGACCCAGGGGATCTCAGGACACAGTGAGAAGGCACCATTCTATGAAGGGGAGAGCAGGCTGTCATCCAACACTGAGAGATATGCCTTGATCATGGATCTCCCAACCTCTGGGATTGTGAACAATATATTTCTGTTGCTCATAAGTCACCCACTTGTGGTAATTTCTTATAGCAACCCAACAAGACTAAGACTGACTGAGATGAAGCCTTTGTTAAGGGACCAAACAGAGTTATTGGACATGGTCTAGACCTTAAGCAGCTGAAGGGATCACTACAGGGACTGTCACCTGAAACCAAGAGTGTTCAAGCTATGTGCATATACGACAAGGCCCGAATGCTTCAGAGCCCTATGGGTCTGAAATCACATGGATTTTGGAGCAAGACAGTTGGTTTGAATTTTGCCTCTGCTAATAGCCAGATGATCTTGGGCAAGATAGTAATACTTGTCAGAACTGTTTCCAGATAATAAAATGGGGATATCTACTGCATAATATTTTTGTGCATAATATTTAAAGGCCATGCTCACAAAAATATTATGACCTATGATATGCATGGAAAAACTGCTATAATTCTGATTTTAGGCTGACAACGAAATTAAGACAGAATAGAAAGAGCTATCAGTGACATCATGGTTTAAAAAAGGGTCTGAAACTGAATGACTCTTCATAATGATGAAAATTGATTTCTACATACCACACTGACCTGTGTCCTCACAACAGAGGCCTAAGGAATATGAAAATTTATGTTTTAATTAAAAATTATTTGTTTTGTTTATTTAGGAGAGAGAGACAGGGAGGGAGATACAGGGGGGGGGAGAGAAAAGAGAGAGAGATTGGGAACATCAGGGACTTCAGCTGTTGCAAATGAACTCCAGATGCATATGCCACCTTGTGCATCTGGCTTACATGGGCTGTAGAAAATTAAGCCTGGGTCGTTTTGCTTTGCAGACAAGCATGGTAACTGCTAAACCATCTCTCCAGCCTGGAATGTGAAACTTTAAAGTAGGTACTGTTAGCACATTTCACAGATGAACTATTGAGGCCTAGCATGTATAATGCCTGTGTAAGCTCAATTTGTAAGCAGTAGTGTTACAATACTCAAGTCTTCTGGATCCAAAGACTTTTTTTTTTTTTTATTCCTATCCATTTCTTGGGATTGAAGTGTGAAGAACAAGAGAGAACGGAAGAACAAGGCCACTGTTTTAGTTATAACCAATTTAGTTGAGCAAGGTGATACTAAACTTGTAACTTAGTCTGATGGCTGGTCATTGTTCTTGAAAGGTTGCTAGACTTAAGATGATGGTTTTGTCTGTGATAAACAGTGCTGGGATGGCAGAAAGAAAGGAGTGCGGCCTTCAATTCAGTCTCAGGAGCATTACTTTCTGATAGTCATGCCATGGCAACCCCTCTAGGACAAGCCAACTATGAGCTAACTGAACACAGCCTTCTGTTTGTCACACATACTAGATGAAGAGGACGGTATCTCTTTAAAGAGAAGCACTGCCATTGGTTTGCAGTCACCGCACTCTCCAGGAGCCCTTAGTCACTGTGAGAGCATTCCTGAGGCACTTACCTCTTTCCTGGGAGCAGAGCCACCATCTTTCTGATGTCTCTTGACAGAATGCCTTCCCAGCCATGATGTGCATTAATGACTCTTCCCTGCTACTTTCGATGTTGACACATGAGACCTCAAATATCCCAGGCTCGCCTCGAACTTATGTTGTAGCTGAGAATGACCATGAATGTTGGATCCTCCTGTATCTACCTCCTGCATGCTGGGACTACAGGCATGTGCTCCTATGCCCAGTCGATGGAGTTCTGAGGGTAGAATCTGGGGCTTTCTGCAACTAACAAGCACTATATTAAGTAAGCTATATCCCCAGCTCCCAGATAGGCACTTCCAGTGAGGCAATATCCAAATCTTCTAAACCTGAGATCCCACATCACCCACTGAGCACTGACATGTCACTTTGCTTTCTCTTTCTTACCCCACTGTGCAATCAGACACTGTCTTGAGCCAGGCCCCTTTCTGCTCTAAGGCAGCTCGAAAAGGGCTTACATTTTCTTTTCAAAATAGTTTAGATAGAGTCCTGCTGGAAGCAAGGAATCTGACTAAGTGATTTCTTCAAGTCCTTTCCAGCCGGTGATTCATCAGACGCAGAATTTTAAGTTGGAATGGACTATAGTATCCTGGGCCAAAAGTCTCATTTTTGCAAATGAAGAGAGTGAAGTCCATAGAGGTTAAGAGTTGTAGGGGGTGCTTGTTAAAATAAAAATAATATGGGATTTGAAGTTAAAAGTTGTGAGTTTGGGGCCAAATTCCAACACTTACATTCTGTGTGACCTCGAGTAAGTTGATAACCACTAGAACTCCAGTTTCCATACTTGTGAAATACAAATAACATGGTGGCATGGTGTCAGCCTTTATGTCACAGGGCGCCATGTGTATGAATAACATAATAAAAATAGTATAGGGCCTTCCCAATATATTACATTATTAACTAATTTGTCCAAGGTCACATTGGTGACAAATGAAACCAGGATCTTCAATTCCCCTATCATCTCATTTCCATCATCCTAGATTGTCTCTTTGACATATTTTCCCCCTCCTTTCTTCCCTTCCTTTCTTCCTTCCTTCTTTCTTTTTTTAAAGGTAGGGTTTCACTTCAGTTCAGGCTGACCTGGAATTCACTATGTAGTCTCAGAGTGGAGTGCTGGGATTAAAGGTGTGCACCACCACACACAGTTGACATTTCTTAAAATTCTATAGTTAGGAGATTTTCCCACAAGCCACCATACTGATGTGATCTTCATGTGTATTCATTTGAAACTTTTTATATACATAGATTCAAAGTGGGGATTGAGACTGGCTTGGAAGGGTTACAGAGCAGCAGATATGAGGACATGGTGAGGATGATCCAAGCAGCCTTCCATTACATCACAATGCTGACCAATGACCCTCACATGTTGGACTGATAGCTACTAGGAGACTGGCCATGCTCATGAATGGGCTTTCCATATTGCTTCCTTACCAGTATCATAATATCTACCCGGAAGTTGGAATTGGTTATTTTATATACACATACATATACACACACACACACACATATACACACACACATATATGTATACACATATATACATATACATTCATATATATATGTATGTATGTATGTATGTATATATGTATTGTGGGCTACCAGGCTACGGTATATACCTGGAACTAAAATAGGATGGGTTTGATCCATGGAATAATTTAATAATAGATACTTTAGGTTCATGCTGGAAAGAGATTTGGGAACTTGTTCAGTAATAATAGGTGGTTGAGTGTGCCAATCTGTGGTAGCCCACAGGGAAGGAGGTGGCAGCTCAGTCTCAAATGAAGTGTGGGTCCAAGGACTATGTGTTTCTGTGGACCACTAATGAGAAGGGGTACTGGTTGTGGAGTCCAATCACCATTATTTGTGCATTGGAAAAGATTGTGTGTTTCATTTGGCCCCATTATTAATCACAGGGAATGCTGAGTCTTCAAGAGGTTGACCAAAAATCACTTCTCCCACTTAGCAAGCAATATTCATGGACTGCTAGTAGTGATGTGCTTGGACCCTCTAGTTCAATGTGATAGCTTCAAACTTGCTCCTTGAATAACTGATTCTTGCCCAAGCTTACCAAAGGATGTTCTTTCAGTTATAGAGAAGAGCGGGCCTCTCCTTCACCTATGATCTATGGTCCAAAGAGGATACTCAGAATTTCGCTGTTTACTTAAGCATAAACCATTTTTCTAGCTTTCAGAAATAATGGGAAGGTCAAACTTACAATAAATAGGGAGTGCTGCTTTTTTTGCTCTAAGCAATAAAAAAGGGAAAAAGGGAAAAAACACTGTGAGCCAGTTCAGCCAACAATTTCCATGTTAAAAAAAAGTTCCAGTTGGAGCCATGTGGTCTCAATAAAGTAGTAAAATATATTTTCTTTACCCTACACTTCATGTGCCCATAGCCTTCCTTTTAAATCATCTCTAACCAGCCCCAAATCACTCTAACCGCAAATCATTTGGTGGCTTTGGTCTCCAGGCGACGGAATGTGCTGGAGCAGACGAGGAGTCGCTACCAAGTGCGCTCCGAGGGGGCTTCCACTACCCTTGCTCAGACGCCCAGACCCCAGCAGAGCCTCCACAGTTCTGCGCTTAGATAGCACATGACATCATAGCTCAATCATTCAGGAAAAAACTGCAAGGGCTGCAGAACAGCACAACATGCCACAAACCACAGTGGGCAGATAAAGCCGAGGAACAGCTTTTCTTACGAAAACATTCACAAATACCACAGGCAGCTGGCAGAGACACGTTTAATTACATTTACAGAAATCCATTGTCGCCATTAGCCCCCACCATCTTTGGAGCTGACCAATAAATGGGAAGGTCACCCACCAAAGCTGTGTTCAAAATGGAAAAGCCAGGAGAATCCGAAATGCATGGCACTGCATTCATAATGTGTGTGACGATCAGACTTGACCTAGCAGTAAAACCATATGATAGCCCCTGAAAGGATTTCTAAGTGAACTAGATCTCAATAGTAACCTATCTTTAAATTTACAGCTGAAGAGTTCAGTGCAGCCCATGGTGTGTGAAATCAATTATTCAACATATGATTAATTTAAGAGACACTGAGCCCATCCTGTGCATAAACAAAACTCTTGCGACTACCATCTGCCATCACATCAGAGGACCTAGTCTTGTATTTTGCAAGTGACACCAGATCTTTTGTTTATTTGCTAAAAGGAGTTCTTCAAAGTGTTAAGTATACAGTCTTTGAAGGGTTGGTAAATAAATCGGGTGTGCCTTTAGGCACCTCAGGGAAACAAAGTTCAACAAGCATTGGTAAAGTATGATTAAAGCTCCGGGGAGGAGGGGGTATTGTTCACATAAATGCACTATTTTAAAGAGTACCTAGGCATCATCTTACAGTAATTGCTAAAGTGGGAGGTTAAAGGAGGCTGTGCAGAACCTTCTAGGAGACAAGCAGGCTAAGCCTAAATGGCTTGTGTGCTTTCTAATTTGAGCCCTACAAAACTATATCATTGCTAATTCTAGTCTGTGATTTCATCCAGGGAAAGGGAGGTTTTCAATGGAAGGGGCGGGGGACCCAGCAAAATCACACAACAAAATAAACAACCAACAAGTGGAAATACTGTTAACGATCATAGTGGGTCTCTTCCCTAAAGGGACAACTACATAGATCCTGCAGACACTTATGTCTACCAGCTATAATCTTGCCTGAAAAATGTCATTTTACAGCCTGGTAATGTATCTGGCAGCAATCTTTCTCATCACACACCCAATGGTAATTTCTCATTTCAGTTGGAAGTGCATTTCATTTCAGTTCAAATGCACACTTGGTCATAGCTTTATGCAAGCTCTAAAACAATGGTGGAGAGAAAATACAGGACTCTTGGGTTAGTGAAAATAACCTGCTTGCCATTATGTGAGCAATTATAAGCTAGGACTTGCTTTTTGAAATTGCTGGGTTCAGCAGAGATTTCCCATGGACTTATCAGCAACAGAAATAAACAAGCGTTCCGCTGTGTTCCACTTGGAAGTGTGAGAAGGGTTAGTGAAAGTCTTTTTTGGTCATGTGGTCAGAAATTTTACATGACCTGCTAGAGATAGTAAGCTACATTCCAGCACCCTGATGATTTTCTTAATCATCAGAAGGTTGAAAGCACCCTGGTGCTTGGAGGACAACTCCCTTCTCAGGTGACCCTCCCCCCATGCCTTGGCACACATCAAATCACATTACATCGCTGTGTTTCAGTCCCTAGCCTACCAGCCAGGGCAGGAAAAGGTGACTTCCGAATGACTGGGGTGCAGGTGCCAGGGTCTGTAGGCTTGCTTCCACTGTAGGTAGACTGTGGGAAATCTCTCTAAAGGCAAGGTGGCTGCTTCTGGATTCGATCCTTTTACAAAACTGAATGAATACTTATAATAAAACAGCGACAGGCAGTGCTTCGCGTCAGAACGAATGGGGGATGGCACCGTTTCAGCTGAGTCCGTCCGTGGTGGACGAGTCATCAGGAATTTATCCGTCCCTATTGTACTCTGTCTGCCACTTGTTCCCCTGAGAACCACAGCCAACTGCATGCAGAGTAAGGACAGAGGACTCTGTCCAAAGGAGCAGAGAAAGTCTCATTCGATTTTGTAAAACAAAGGGCACCAATGACCCAAGAAAACAAACAACTTTCAGGCTAGTGAAAAACAACAGGTGTGAAAAACCCTCAGAGTTTTCCAGAGAGGGGGAAAAAAAGCACCCAAACTTTCCTTGATATAAAGTGTTTCCAGCTAGAGTTCATTCAGCTGCTGAGTAGCTCAGCCTATCAGAACTGAATTGCTTTGTGAGCTTCCTTCTATTTCCATCAACAGATGACAAAGAAATTAACACGAAGACCGAGATCCAGCTCTAACTGCGCGGCGCATGCAAACACAAAGTATAGTTTTTGAAATGGGGAGTTAAAGGTGGGGGGGGGACTGCAGCCTCCCGCCGTTCTCCCATCCCCCTTCGGGCAGTACACAACAAAGTCCCGCCGAGCGGAGCGGGACCAGCGAGAAGAGGTGAGGAGGCCGGTGCCGGGAGACCGCCTTCCGCGGCGCAGGTCGGCTCGGGGAGCATCCCGCGGGAGTGCCGGCGGCTGGCAGCCGGGGGCGAGGTCCCGCCTCGCTTCCCGGGCTCTCGCGGCTCTCACGCTGACACTTACCAGCTGGGCACAGAACGCGCTCTGCTTCCCCAAGGCAGCTCCGCTTAGGGTCATGCGGAACTCCGCTATGCTCAGCGTGCAGGCGGAGGGCGCTGAGTTGAGTCTAATTTGCAGAAATGCAGCGGAGACAATGAAGGCGCTGCGGGGCAGCCTGCCGTGAGGACCACGGAGACTTTGGTCCCTATGTCCCACCGCCCGCCCGTGCCAGGCAGCTGGGCTGCAGCCTCGCTAGTGCGCCGCGCCGTGCGCGCAGTGAGTGTGTGTGTGTGTGTGTGTGTGTGTGTGTGTGTGTGAGAGAGAGAGAGAGAGAGAGAGAGAGAGAGAGAGAGAGAGAGCGCGAGAGCGAGCGAGCGAGCGCAGGCTGCTGGGGAGGGGGAGTGGGCGAGGGTGTGTCCTGGGTAGGAATGTTGCAAATGTCCAGAAATAACTCCCCTCTGTCCTACCTTATCACACGTCGGAAGGCTTTTGTTTTGCCCTGGGGTGGGGGATTGCAGTCACCCAGGGCGAAGGAAGCAAGCAAGTCCCAGCCGCCAGCAAGTTCTAAGAGCCTCTTGCCAGCTCAGCTGTGGTTTGAAGTTTCTCCTAGAGACCTCTGTTCATTTCTCAAATGTTGCATCTCCCGAAGTACCTGGGGCGGTGCTCGCTAGTGGTGGGTGTACCTATATACCTAAGTTATAAAAGAAAAGAGCTTCCTCCTTCACCTTCTTAGATCCGCTTTTCCGCAGGGGCATCTTTCAGTTATCCTTCCCATGGGCATGACCCCTCTTACGTCAAATTGCGCCTTACTGCAAAAGCTGTAAATTGATTACCATATTACACACGGAGCCCCCAGGAAAGGGAACGCCAAGAATAAATTTGGTCTTTGTTCTTTTTTTGATGTCAAACAAGCCTGTCGTTTATCAAGGCTCCCCCCACATCTAGGGAATAGGCCCCATGTTTGGGCTCCCTGATGTGTATGTGCACAAGTCAGCTTGTACCTCAGTCCTTGTTAACACACAGAGACGCACAGACGGACATGAGAGGGGACTACAGGAAAAACAAAGCCAACCATTTCATAAAAACCACCTACTGGCCAGCTATCACCCACTGGCAGACAGCACTTCATTTTTACACATTTCAAAAGGTGACCTCACTACTTGTGGCGTTCCCCATCTTCCAGTAACAGAATTAGCTTGTCTGAGGTACAGAGATCCAGAACTACACTTGGAAACTTAAAGAAGAGATTCATAGGGACCAGTGAAGCTATTAATTTTCATGGGGCATATCAAAAGTCAAAGGAAGGAGAGACTCTTGAAGTCAGTTAGAACCCATTTTAGAGAGGGGGTTCCAGAAATAGAATCACCGTGAGAGGTCTAAACTACAGACAGTGGAAGAGATATTTTTTGAAGCATAAATAAAATGTTAAAAGAGCTCCTCACAGTTATCCTGAGGAACTGATGGGTCCTGAAATGTTGGATTTTCCTTAGGAAAATTTCCCCTTTCTTTGGGAGTCGATGTAAAATTAATAAGACTCAGGTTGCTTTTCAAAGGGAAAACGTTCTGGGTTTGGCAGGTTCAGTCCCTTGTTGAATGTCCTTTTATTTCTTTTCCTTTACATTTCAGTTGTAGTTTTCCTAGAGTTATTGGATAACAGTGAAACATTGGTCTTCGGAAAGGCTGCAAAGAGAAGCAAGGGTATCTTGTTGGTGGGTCTTGCCCACACCTGTGTCAGATCCCATCTGCCTTCCTCACCTACTGAAGGGTCATCAGAAGCATCTCGACTGAAATAAATGGCCCAGGGGCCAGGGGGATGACTCAGTGGTTAAAGGTGCTTGCTTGCAAGCCTGCCTGCAGAGTTCAATTCCTTGTACCCATGAAAAAGCTGGACCCAGAGTGACACACACACGTGTAATCCCAACATACTTGTGGCAATGGGTACCAGGAAGACCTGGAAGCTTGGTGCAGAGTGGGGGCAGGGTGTAGGCTGGCACTCAGGCAGCAGCACATTAAAGGGAGACCCTGTCTCAAGCAAGGTAGAACGAGAGGACAACGTCCCAAGGTTGTCTCTAGACCTCTACATGTGTACTGCTGCATGCACACATGTTCATACAGACACACACACACACATATGCACCCCCCCCCACAATCCACATATGCATACATATATGCGCAGCAAAAAAAAAAAAAAAGACCAGAGCAGAAGTAAAATTGGGAGGGTTTTCAGGTATGGTTACCATGAATGTAGAAATCTGAGCAGCCACTTGAGCTCCTTTTGCTTGATTAGTGAACCATTTAGACTTGTGAAAAGCAATCGTGGTAAAAGACAGTGCTCTTGCATGGCCCTCTTTAAGTGTGTGGACGAGACTGAAGGACAGATGGAGCCTGCTGTCCCTCCAGGTCTTGTGCCCGACGAGGCACTATGACTGGTAGACAATGTTCATGGAAGCCTTGACTGACTCTTATCTGCCCATCTCTGCACATCTGCTTGAGCTCTAGGCAGGGGCATCTCATTGCTGCCTGTTCTGTACCATTTCTTGGGGCAGGAGCAGTGACAGATTTCTCAGTGTGTGATCGGTCCACAGAGCAGCCAGGAGGGGGCAGGAAGGTGGAGACCTTGTTGAACACACAAATTCCCTGAGAGCTTCTCACCACTAGTAGATTAAGAACCTTCCCCGTCTGGGAACCATGACATCATTAAACAAAAAAATTTGAATGTTTGAAATAAGCACTATTTCACATAAACAAAAGCACATGACCACTCTTGCCTATAGCCCTGCACAGATTATCAGTTATATTAGTTTTCACTGCTCACTTGCAGATTACTTTGTGCATATGCATGCAAAACTAATTCTTGATAGTTTTTTTCCCTTCGTATTTTTTAAGACAACATAGGCATTCTTCGATTTAGGATTTTTCCATACATATTTAATTTTTTCATTCACTTAGAAGGAAAAAACTACACAGTCAGCATTGGCTGTGTGCCAGTTATTGTTGTATATGTTGATGACAGTAGGTAGATTGACTGACATTCCTGCTCTGTAGGATCTTTATCTTGAGAGAGGAGAGAAGGCAGACAATAGATGCAAATGAGTAAATTAGATACTATGTTGGAACAAAATCGGACCAACTGAAAGAAGTGTAGCAAGATCACGATGGCTAGGACGTGGCGATTATAATTTAGGGTGGAGTGGTCAGAGAGAGCTTTCCTGAGAAAGTGACATGTGACGAAAGTCTTTCGAAAAAATGTTTATGAGGCGGTGGGGAGGGGAGTGCTCCAGAACCTCCTGCTACTGCAAACAAACTCCAGACAAAAGTGCCACTTTGTGCATCTGGCTTTACATGTATCCTGGGGAATGGAACCCAGGCTATTAAGCCTTTTAAGCCAGTGCCTCTAGTAGCTGAGCCACCTCTCCAGCCCTTTGAACAAAGTCTCGATGGCAAGCGAATGAGTGAGTTTTGGAATTACTTGGAGGAACAGAAAGCTAGTGCAGATACCTGAGGTGGTAGTGTGAAGAATATACTTGAAGAAGAGCAAAGAGGCCAATGTGGCTGGAACAGTTAAAGTGAGGTGTAATGTCAGCTGAGCTAGACTGAGTAGGAGATGGCAAGCCAAGGGGATGATTTCTGGCTTTTACTTTTAGAACGATGGGCAACCCCTGGAGGATCTTATGGAAAAAGAGACTTTATATAGCGCACATGTGCATTCACACACACACATGATACAGAAAATATTTTAATGCTTAAATTTGCCTAAGCATAAATGCACAATGTGATTTATTTAACCAGGATCACAATGATAGACATATGACTTGTTTCCAACTTTTAAGCAATGTTGCAAACTTCCATATATGACATTTTACACTTGTGCAAGTATATCTATGGTATTAATTCCCACAAGTAGGATTACTGGAGTTTGCATTCCTGATTTTGATAGATAAAGTTAAATTGCCCATGAAAGGGTGGAACTAATTTTTACTCCCACTAGCAGTATTCGAGAGTGCTACAGCTTTGCCAAAAAGTGTGCAGTTAAACTTCTGGGTCTGTGCCAATCTGATAGGTGAAAAGTGATGTCTCAAGATAGTTTTGATTTGCATTTCTCTGATTTTGAGTGAGAATGAGTAACTTTTTCATACATTGAAGAGTCACATCTACTTCCTTTTAATGGCTTGTTTGTATACCTTTCCCACATTCTGCTGAAACCTTGGTCTGTATAGATTTTTTAAGCTTCCTGCATCATAAGGAGATTATTTCTTTGTGAGTTCCAGATTTCCACATTTCACAATTTGTCACTGGGCTTGGCATACGGTACCCTGTGACATGTAAACATTTCTAATTCTCATGAAGTTGCGTTTATCTTTTCTTAAAAATGTGTTTATTAGCATACATTAAGGTTTCATTGTGACGTTTTCATATTTGCAGATAATGTATTTCCATCATCTTCACTTTCCATTACCCTTCCCCCCTTCCATTACTGCGGAACCCTTCTTCCAAATTAGTCCCCCTTCTGTCTTTTGACCATTTTTTTTTTCTTTTTGTGAATTTAATTAGGACAGCTTGCCACAGCATGGGGGATGATATTTACTGGATCATGGGCAGCTTAGCAGACTTGGATCTCCTTCTCTCATTAACCATTAACTACACAGGCCTACACACCCTCCATGACCAATTGTTGATGAGCCCTGGTGTGTGTGTGTGTGTGTGTGTGTGTGTGTGTGTGTGTGTGTACGTATATATTTAGTTATTCCATGTAGAGTCTCTCTCTAGCCAAGGCTGACCTGGAATTCACTGTGTAGTCTCAGGGTGGCCTCAAACTCACAATGATCCTACTATCTCTGCCTCCCCAGGGCTGGGATTAAAGGTGTGCACCACCACACCTGGCTTTGGGTCATTTTGACATATCTTTCACTTTTTCTTTTCTGATGTAAACTTTGGAGTTATCCATTTTTAAATGTCATAGTTAGAAAGGCCCTTTCTAGTCCACATATTCAGAATTTTATTTTTGGTTCTGAGGATTTCAATTTGTATTTTATCCTTGCTGAGTTTATATTGTATTAAGGTTTGCATCTTGCTTTACTTTGTTGCAATTAATGATCCAATTACCCACTACCACTTCTTACAAAAATAACTACTTTGGGGCTGGGAAGATGGCTCCGTGGTTAAATATATTTCTTGCAAAGCTATCTGGCTTGGGTTCAATTCCTCAGTACCCATGTAAGGTCAGATGCACAAGTAGTGCATGTACCAGAGCTTATTTGCAGTGGCAGGAGGCCCTGGCATGGCCCATCCCCCTCTGCTTGCAAATAAATAAAACTATTTAAAAACAAAATAATTATTTTTATATTATGGTAAAAGACATATAACAAAATTTGCCTTCTCAATCATTTTAATGCAAAGTTTAGTACTATGTCCACTCATGTGTGCAATAGCTTTACAGAAGTATTTTGTCTTGCAAAACTAAAACTCAATACTCATTGAATAACTCCCTATGTATTTACCATCAGCCCCCAACCAATAGTCTTGTCTCTGTTTCAGTGGAGTTAAGTACTTCGCATACCTCATAGGAGTGAAACATGCAACTTTTAAAAAAATTTTTAACTCACATTTCACTTAGCATCATTTCTTCATTTCACATGTGTTGTGACGTGTGACAGGATATTCTTCCTTTTCCCAGTTGAAAATATCCCACGTATATGTACATATTTTCTTTCACCATGTATCCACTGGTATACATTTGGCTTACTTACACCTCTTGACTATTGTGAAATATCCTGTAGTGGACATAGATGGATACATATTTCTTCAAAACTTAGCTTTCAATCATTTTGGATGTATACTGCAAAGAGGATATACTGCATTATATAATAATTCTACTTTGATTTCTTTTGAGGAATTTCCATCATGACTGTACCATTTTAAAGCTCCACCAACAGTGCATGTGAGATCCAACTCTCCATAACCTTGTCAACATGTGTTATTTTCTGTGGTTTGATAGCTCTCGCCATGGGTATGAAGCACAGCTTATCATAGTTTTGAGCTTTAATTCTTTCTTTTAAATTTATTCATTTATTTATTTATTTGAGAATGACAGAGAGAGAAAAAGGCAGAGAAAGAGAGAGAGGAGACAGAATGGGTGTGCCAGGGCCTCCAGCCACTGCACACCCGCTTGTGCATCTGGCTAACATGGGTCCTGGGGAATCGAGCCTTGGACTGGGGTCCTTAGGCTTCACAGGAAAGCACTTAACTGCTAAGCCATCTCTCCAGCCCGAGCTTTAATTCTTTATGACTGATGATATTGAGCATTTCTCCTTTAATTGTTATACATTTGCATTCCTGGGAACATGGGAGAAATGTCTATTACAGTCCTTTTATCCATCTTTCAAGTGATCATCTTTTTGTTATTGAGGTATAGACACTCTTCATGTGTTCTGGATACTGACTGTTAATCAGATGTATGAATTTCTACTATCTGGGATACCTACTGTTTACCATATATGTGATTGTAAATAGCCTATTCCACTGACAGACCTTTCATTCAGGGGGGCTTCTGCCTTTCACACATAGAGGTTGTCAAGAACCCTGATATCCCACTTGTCTGCTTTGGCCTTCACTGCCTGGCTAACTCTTTGTGGCAGCATCTTTCCCCCTGCATTTTGAGATAGCATGTTTGTCCTCGTGGAGTCAATTTCTGGATATCTGCTCCACTTCTTTGGTTGATCTCTTACATGATGTGTTATTGCCATATTGTTTTCAGCACTGAGGCTGTTAGTTTAGTACCTAATTGGGTTCTGTAAAGTTCAGTGTCTAGTGCTGTCATAAGTTTTCCCCCATTTTGTTTGTTTTTCACGTGATCTACCAAGGATACAAACAATGTAACAACAAAAGCATGTATTACCACGCTGTAGCTTTTCATTTAAATTCTAATGTGGGGAAGTTAGTTTTTGTGTGTGTGTGTGTGTTGTTTAGTATCATAGTATCTAGCTAGACATTAGCAAGTAATTATAATGTATTTATTCTGTAAAAATAAAGATTAACTGGCTCCTATGCACTTTCTTTTGAGGCAGGGTCTCATGCTAGTCCATGCTGACCTGGAACTCACTGTGGAGCCCAGCTGACCTTGGACTCACTACAACCCTCCTACCTCAGCCTCCTGAATGCTTGGATTTATATGCATGAGCTAACACATCCCATATTTTCATATTTTACTTTCATTTTCCCTTCCAACTGAATTGCCTTTAGGTCTTCTCCCATGTGGAGCAAGCGTAGTGCCCGTGGGCCGCTGTGTCTCTGATCTTCATAGAAGAGCTCCCATGTTGCTCCAGTGAGCCTGGGCTGAGGATGATATATTCGTTCATGGTAAGGAAGAAAGCAGTCACTTGTTCTTTTTTATTCAAAGGTACTGTTTTCACAGTCACACAACTGTCTCATGATCAAATATTTTGGGGGGCATCTTCTTTGATTCTTGTATTTATTTTTCTTATTTTATTTTTACTTTTTTAAAAATGTGAACTTTAATATTTAAACACACTACAAATTGGTAATATTTCCACTAGTTACCTTTTTATGTCCCCTACTCCCATCCCCTTTCCCTTGAGGGCCCCCTTTAGTGGGATAGCATTAATCACTGTGGGGTCATGATTGTACCAGTCAGTTCCCATGGGGAGAAAAATGCCTCCTGGTACACCTTCCCCCCATGTTCCTCTTACATTCTTTCTGCTGCCTCTTTCACAATGTTCTTGGGGGCATTTTTAGAGTTATCACATAACCTTTCCAATAAGATATATTAATTGGATGGAATATAATAAATTTCTCAGAGATGAACTATTCTTCCATTACTGCAATAAAACCCACTTGGTCATGGTAATTATTTTTAATGTGCTGACAGATGCTGTTTGCCAGTAATTTGTTTGGACTTTTTATATCCATATTCACCACTGAGATTTTGAATATTTTTGCCTTACTGCACTGTGATCAAAGAATGAAGTCTAGACGCAGCTATAGCTCAGGGGTAGAGCTTGCTTAGTGTGTTGGAAGCTCTAGGTTTATTCTACAGAACTTCAAAATAAATAAATATATAGATAGAAAAGATAATGAAAGAAAAGAAAAAATAAAATTTCTATCAGCTCAGTAGTTAAGGCATTTGATTACAAAACCTAATAACCCAGGTTTGATTCCCTACTATTCATGTAAAGCTAGACGCACAAAGTGGCACACGCATCTGGAGCTCATTTGCAGTGGCAAGAGGCCCTGGTATGCCCATTCTCTCTCTTGCTCTCTGATTGCAAGTAAATTTTAAAAAGTATGTGTGTGTGTTTGTGTATTACATGCCTGTGTATGGGCAGATGTACACACTCCACTTGCATGCTGGGGAGGCTAGAATACTATGTTGAATTTGGGTGTTGTCCATAGTTCTTCTGCCTTATTTTTCTAAGACAGAGTCTCTTACTGAACTTCGAGCTCCCTGTTTCTTCAGCTAAGCTGGCTGACCAAAGGGCCCCAGTGTTCCCCTTGTCTCCGTCTTCAACCTCAGTGAAGCAATGCCAGGCGCGCTGTCATGCCCGACTTCCTATGAGAGCTCTGGAGGTGGGACTTGGGTCCTCATGGTGGAGCAGCAAGCACTCTTACCTGTTGAATCACCTCTCCAGCTGCAAAGTTTCTGTCTTTTAGAATTTATTGCTTTTTCCTTTGCAGCCTAATGTTCGGTCAGTTTTCAGGTCAGATGTAAAAAATGGTGCTGTCTATAAGATAGAGTTGAAAAGCATCTATCTTATAATTAATGCTATTTTTGTCATTTTGGAATTTCAGCTATGTTGACATGATTTATCACTGACTAAGTTTTTTTTTCATTTCTGTATATTTCAGTTATGTCTTCTGTAACTTTGGCTTTATAAAGTAGCTACTGTTATTTGATACAAATGTACTCACCATCGTTTCATCTTCATGGTGAGTTTTGCCATTTAGCAATATAGAGTTCCTGTGTTCCTATTCTACTTATTTCTTGGCTTAAATTCCACCTCATCCAATGGTAAAGCCACAAGATTACTTTATTTTCAGTCCTCTTTGCCCAGTGTCCCTTTTCTTATTCCTTCACACTGATGCTGCTTGTGCCAGGTTACTCTGTACCTCTCTCCTTCTCCCCCCTTTGCTGTGAACTGAGCGCAGGGCCCCAGGCTTGTGAATTAGCGCTCTGCCACTGGGCTGCCTTCCCTGCGGATCCCGCGCCATCGAGCACACAGCCTTTGCCTCCATCCTCGCTGACCCAGTTCCTATGTCCACCACTCCTGCAGTGGACACAGCTTTCTGCTATTGCTCTTTAGGGGGAGTCCCTCAACTTTGGGAAGAGGATTTTTCCCTGGTTCGTTACCAGGTATTAACATACAGTTTGCTCATATGGGTACTAAAATGTTATCCTATGAACAAAATATTGGTGTATACAATTTAAGCCCATGCATTTACAGTATGTTTCTTGATGCCCATTATTTGTATAATGGGGCAATTTTTAAAAGTATTTTCAGATTCAACCTTAGAATGATTTTTTTTTTTTTTTTTTTTTTGGTGGTGATACAAATAACACCTTTCTTGGGCAAGGTCTCTTCTGATTCTTCCAGCACCATTGTGAGTTTGGGAAAACACTTATTCCCACTGGCTGGATGAGGGAGACTAACGTATGATTTCTAAAAAAAATTCTCATTATTTTTATATGAGTAGAAAGACAATTTAGTTTTCTGATATACTACAGAAAGACTTGATGCAAAGAGAAATGTTTTCTGGGCTCAAGGGACACATTGTCAAAATAATGGTAAGAAAATGAAAAGTGGATTCAACTTCCTTCAGAAAAGGCTATCATAGCTAAAACACTGGAGCACTTACTTAGGGAGGTCACAGAATCTGCCTTTCTGTGGAAACTTCAAAAATGAAAAGATCCTCATCTCTGGGACAGTTTGAGTGTGGTCTTGCCCTAAGGCCTGCTCGGGTGACTGCACAACCTCCGGTGTCCCTTCCCCACAAATGCTCAAAAAGAATATCACAGGTGCTCATACCCGTCCAAGTGATTCATTTTCAAATCTAGACACCAGAAGCATGATCTGTCAGAGATTGTTATCAATAGTATTGGGATTCAAAAGCATAGAATGGTTATGTAACAGGATGCTACCTGATGGAGAAACTTAAGTGTAGGCCCAATTACAGCTAATAACACTGCTTCTCTTTGGGGCTTAGAGACAGGAAGATCATAATCAACTTCCAGTTGCCTCAGGTTCAAGGAAACATAAGAGTTGTTCACACATGACCCCCTCGCCCCCCACCTTTTTTTCTAGCTGAAAGGGAAAAAGAGAAATATATGGCAATCTTTCACATGGAGACACTTCAGGAAAAGGTTTTTTTCCAATGTGAAATTCCCAAGTTGTCTCGAAATTCAACATCTGAATCATGCCGACTAGTGAGACATCATTTCACCAAGACTGGAATTCTGAACATTCTTCAAGGCTTCATAAAAATCCCCAATGATGGACAAATGCTTATGTTGTGGTCATGGAAAATAAAGCCCCCCTCATGATTTGGGATTGAGTTTGTTCATTTGATATTTATAGTTTCCACACTGAAGGAATGTAGAATTTGGCATGGGGAAGAGGATAGAGAAGGAAGGAAGGAATGGAAGTCAGGCTTTGTGTGCATGTGTGAGTGAGTGCTTGGGTACATGCATGCATATGTATATGTGTGTGTGTGTTTTGTGTGTATGTTAAGCCTAGAGACTATGTGGGGAAAGAGAGATTTTTTTGTTTTGTTCATTTGCCTTTAAAGCAGAATCTCTTCAGGTCCCTAGTGCTGGAGAGTGGCTGGAAGAAGTTTTTGCTTTCCTTGTAAGCAGCACCATCTGTTTACAATGAATGCTTGGCTTCTACTTTTTGGCACAAATAAAAACCCTAGGGTGCCCATATAAGTCAAACAGATGAAGCATGTGTTCCCAGACCTGAAGGATCGCCCACTTCTGCTGGCACTCAGCTTTCATGGTAGATTTACACAGCATCTCTCCCCTTCATAAATTTCAGAAGAAGCTTCTGGAAAGCAAAGGCGGGTCACAGGTCACTGGACTTCACAGCCTGCACAGGTCATCTGCCAACTAATGGGGTGAAGGAACCCTGGTGTCACACTTGCCAAGAGAGAGGCTGGTAAGTGGCAAGCAAGCCATGTAGTAAAAATTCCTTTCACCACTTGTCATGGGACTCTTAAGCTTTCAGGAGAGGGATTTACACACCAAAACAAGGAAATATGTTCTTTGAATAATTTCTAAAATTGGACTCAAATTCCAGTTAAGATGGCATGTTTCAGTAAACAGCAAAGTATATAATAAGAAAGCAGACAAAAATTCTAGTACCAACTACCAAGACTAGGGTGGAAGGAGCAGGGCGTGAAAACAGGACCAGGCACTTTCCTTTCTCACGCTGCTTTATGTTAGGTCTCAGCAACAGACCGATGGCTCCCCACCTAGAGGAGAGAGCTTTAACCCTGCCTCTAATGTAAACTTCAAATAAAGGGCCATAAGAAAAGGACAACAGTGAGTAAGTTATACATCTTGAAAAATTTTGGCTTCATATAGTATTATGTACTTGACATCACTTACTGTTTATTGAGCCTACCCTCCATGACATTACCTGATGGAAGGTCTGTACTTAATTTTCAGAGGATGACCAATGGCTGGGGAAGAGAAAAGCAAAGGAAACTCATATTCTGTTGAAGACTTGAATATGAATTTTTAAATCTGGAATTGTGGTTGCGTGCCTCAGAATCAAATGAGCCTTGATAGCATGCAGGCTCTCCAGTACCACAGCTTAGATGCAAAGGCTGAGGGATCTGTATGTTGATCAAGGATCCTCAAGTTCTGGAAGTAAATGAATGGTAATGGCTGATCTTTACTTTCAACTTGACTGTGTTTAAAATCACTATGGAAACATTCCTCTAATTGTTTCCAGAAAGTTTTAACCAAGGAGGGAAGACTTAGCCTGAATGTGGGTAGTACCATCCCATGGGCCTGGGCCTGGCTCTTCCACTGAATAGGAAATGGAAAGCACGTGGGGTTCCAGCATGCATCTCTTCCTGCTTCCTCAATGCAGATGAAATGTGACCAGCCACCTCACTGGCCTGTTGCCACACCTTCCCCATCTTAATGTGCTGAATATTTTTCTTAAACTGTGAAACCAAACAAACCTTTCCTTCCTTAAGTTGCTTGCTTTGTCAGTTATTTTCTCACAACAATGAGAAAAGCAACTAATCATCTTTAAAATCTACTTTGATAATTGCTAGTCTAGAATATTCTCTTATCTTACTTAAAAAGAGTTGTATGAGGCTGGGGCAGTAGCTTAAAGTGCTTGCTGTGCTAGCACAAGCGCCTGCATTTGGTCCCCAGAACCTACCTTAAAAAAAAAAAAAAAGCTTGGCATGGTGGCACACATTTGTAATCCCGGGGCTCTGGATGTAGGGGTAGGAGGGTCCCTTGGGTTCTCTGGCCATTCAGTCTAGCCTAATTGGTGAACCCCAAGCCAATGAGATATGCTGTCTCAAAAAAAAAAGGTGGGCAGTGTTCCAAAGGAATGACCCTCAACATTGTCTTCTGGTTTCCACATATATATACACACATGTACTCCTTCACACACACGCACCTACACACACACACACACACACACACACACAAACACACACGAGGTGTGAGGGAATTAATATGCTGAGTTCTTCCTACCCATAGTTTTTGCACATGACATGCCACAAGTCAGTAAGCAGTTTAGTCAGAGTTTCCTTGCCAAATCTGGTCTCTTCTCCTGACAAATGTGCTGCTATCAGGGAGTGCAAGGCTGCCTGACCAGTCTAGGTGTGGCATGTGTTTGCCCCCCAGCATGCCTCTCCTAAGCCAGTCTTCACTTGGCACCCAAAATGAGCCATTGATGTCAATCTTAGCATGGTATAACATTATATTCTATTATTACAATTCAATTTTTTTTTGTTTTTTGTTTTTTTGTTTTTGAGATAGGGTTTCACTCTAGCTCAGGCTGACCTGGAATTCACTATGTAGTCCCAGGGTGGCCTCGAACTCATGTCGATCCTCCTACTTCTACCTCCCAAGTAAAGGCGTGTGCCACCATGCCCGGCATGATTTAATTTTTTTTAACCACGTAAATAATTTGGACATGCTTCTAGTTAGATTCTATTGAGGATTTTTGGGCCATTGGAGGACAATGTTTTTGAAGGGCCATTTGTTAATTACTTTTCTTATTGCTGTGAAAAAAATACCTGGCAGAGCCAACATAAGGTATGGTGGTGAAAGCTTGTGGCATTGCTTTTGTGCATACTGGCAGGTCAGGAAGCAGAGAGGAGACCGGAGCCAGAGAGGCTGGCTTTGTCAAGGACCTCCCCTAGAGCGCCACTTCCACCAGCCACCCGTCTATGCTCACAGGCTTCACAGCCTCCCTGCGTAGCACCACCAGCTGAGGACCAAATGCAAACAAGCAGGATTTGTAGATTCCAACCATAACATGGTTTTAATGCAAAAATTAGGTAAGTATCATTAATCAGTCCTGTTAACGACATGTGTTAGCATAGAGCCAGGGTAGCTTGTGGCTTACATTTGGGTAACTCGCTCTGCTCTATGTCAGCAGGCTGTGCGCTAATCTTAAAACATTCGAACTATGGGTCAGGAAAATGTGCGGAGGGCTTTGCACAACTTCATCCACTCCTGTGGGAAAGGCCTCCAAGGGCATGTTCTCCTGATACTGGTTAGGGGAGCTGTGTTTCTCATTATGGAGAACCATGTTTCTGTTTAAGATGAAGCTTGGTGACAGTTCAAGCCAATGTCAGAACCTTTGCGGGAGGCCAGCTCTGAGGTGGACTCACACTCATGGGGGTTGTTCCTCTCAGGACTCTCTCAGGTATAAGAAGACTTAGAAGCAGTAGTTCAGCCTTAAAAAAAAAAAAAAAAACCCTCCGACATGGTACATGTACAATAACCCTGGAGTTTGCTGCAAATACTGATCCCTCCACCACTCTTGTCTCCCCAGCTGGTAAGAGCCTCAGCTCTCTAGAGTTCTGCTGAAATATCCCTCACATCAGTGTGAGTTGCAGTTGATCCCAAAGTCCTCCAGCTCTACTGATATGAGCCCCAGACAACAGGAGACCCTCTGGTGGGCTTTCCCTGCTGCAGCATGTTAGCGTGCATGCTTGATCAGGTCAGGTCCCTGTTTAAAACAACTAAGTAACTCTTTGTTACAACGAGATTAAAAGCCAGAGTCATTGAAACGCCAAAC
This sequence comes from Jaculus jaculus, assembly GCF_020740685.1. Classification (NCBI taxonomy): domain Eukaryota; kingdom Metazoa; phylum Chordata; class Mammalia; order Rodentia; family Dipodidae; genus Jaculus; species Jaculus jaculus. The sequence continues at coordinate 186,349,013 of NC_059102.1, read as the reverse complement.
AGGACATACATGATTTGTCTGCTACTTACTTCCCAGCCAATTCTAACTCCCTTCTCCATTCCAGCCTGACTGGTTTCTTTCAACTTCGCATCCATATTGACTCCTTTACTACTGAAGCTCTTTGCACCACTTCTTAGCCATCTTCAAATCTTTGCTCATAAGTCATCTATCTCCTAGGGAATCATTACAGTTATCTTCTCGTTTCTGGGACAACCCCCAGACAGAAGTAGCTTATGTAAGGAAAGGGTTTATTTCAGGCTTATTGTTTCAAGGGGAAGTTTCATCACAGTAGAGAAATCATGGCTGAGCAGATAGCCAGCTTGCATCCTCAAGCCTCGGTAGCAGGGCTAGAGCAGTTTGAGTGAGCTCTGAACACCCAGTGGACTGGATTAATGAACCTCAAGTCCCCTGCCCCAGTGACACTCCTCCTCTGGCATAGCTCCACCTTCCAAACATTCCACCCGCTGGGGACCATGTAAGAGGCTTAATCACAAACACGTGAGGCTCTGGGCCACATTGTATAATGAAACCACCACAGGAAGTTTTCCACTAACAGTGGATGCTAATTTTCAATCACCTATCAAAAATATTTGCATCTTGGCCTTGAGAGATGGTTTAGTGGTGAAGGTACTTGCCTGCACAGCCAAAGGACCCAGGTTCAATTCCTCAGTCAGCCAGACGCACAAGGTGGCACATGCATCTGGAGTTCATTAGCAGGGCTAAAGGCCCTGGTGTGCCCATTCTTATTCTCTATGTGCTTCTTTCTCTCTGTCAAATAAATGAATCAAATCAAATACATATTTAAAAAATATTGCATCTTTGTGTTCTTCTGCTAATGGGTGGCCTCCATAAACATGCTCATATCCACAAGTCTGTGCTCCACATAGACCTGGCACATAATCAATGCTAAAAACAGAAGGAGCAGCCAGGGCCTGCTGGCTGGCCAGCCATATCCTTAAAAACTGCACTCAAGCACTCAGCTTTGTTGGGTGTAAAGTAAAAAGATGACTAGGATTGCCTTCTAGAAACTAAGAGTCTAATTCTAAGAGTCTAAGAGAGCATCTATGTGAGAAACAAGTGTGTGCTAGGACTTATAATGACCTACCAGATGAAGCAAGTAAAGCAGGGTATGGCGGGAAGGAAGCTTACGCATAAATGAAGGGAAATTTTATAGGGGCTAGTATTTTCCTTTGAAGGCAAGACTCATTCTTGCGGCCATGCAGAGGTGAGAGGTGGCATTTTTTTACTCCAGATGTCATCTAAGGGCTTCAAACTGGAATGGAGTGAGGGTTACCCTCATGCCACACATATTCACTGCATTTGGAAGAGCTTTTTGCATTTCCTCTTAATATTTGACTATGGCTGGCCTTTCAAAACTCAGTTTGTCCAAAATGGGTTAAATAAGAGACTAAGTATATCACGGAAAGACTTTTGAGACATGGATGTATTGTTCTGGTGAACAGCCCTAACAGCCCTGAAAAGTCAGTAGCCTGAGCTCATAGTGACCATAATTTGTGGCCAGAGGATCACAGAAGTCAGAATTAATTGGTACAGAGCTGATCTACTGGAGAGAGCTCCTGTTAGCTCTAGAAACATACCATGGAGCCCAAACTTACAATGAAACCATACAGCTCCTCACAACTTAAAAAGTTGAAAGACTTTCTTGTGACTTGGATCATCTGAGCAGCTATTATGCATTCTGTCCTATAGAAAACTGAGGCACTAGAATATAGGTGGTTTGGTTGAGATCACCAGTCAACAAAGTAACCAGAGATGTAAGGACTGAAACTCCACATGGAATAGCTTCCTATGATTTCCCTTCCATGGGCTCAGCACACTTAATAATTATATGGGGGGTGAAGAGATGGCTTAGTGGTTAAAGTGCTAGCCTGTGAATCCTAAGGACCCTGGTCCAATTTCCCAAGATCCATGTAAGCCAGATAGATGTATAAGGTGGCTCATGCATTTGGAGTTTGTTTGCAGTGGCTGAGGGACCCTGGTACACCCATTCTTTCCCTCTCTGTCTCTTTTTCTCTTTCTCTCCATTTTTTTTTATCTCTTTCTCAAATTAAAAAAAAAAAAAACTTAAAAAATATGTTGGGCTGGAGGGATGGCTTAGTGGTTAAGTTGTTTGCCTGCAAAGCCAAAGGACACAGGTTCGATTTCCCAGGACCACGTTAGCCAGATGCACAAGGGGACACACATATCTGGAATTTGTTTGCAGTGGATGGAGGCTCTGGCACGCCCACTCCCTCTCCTTCTTTCTCTGTCAAATAAACAAAAATAAAATATTTAGAAAAAGAAATGTATGGAAATCTGAGGGTTGTTTCTCTGCAAATCAATGAAAGCACTTCCCAAACTCAACCCCTTTTCAGTTACTTATTTTTTAAGTTGGAGCAAAGTTGTATAATCATGTAGCTGGTAGAATAGAATTACCTAACTATATTTCTTGATGCTTCTTACTTCCAAGAATACTAAGTTGTAAGGGTGCTTTATAAGCATCTTAATTTTACAGTGCAATACATTGGGGTTTGAAGGACATGGGCACCTTGTTGAATGACACATGTAAAGTAAGTTGGAAGGACAGGATCTGGACTCAAGGGAAATTTATTTTACTTTTGCTCTCATCACCAAGTTATTGTTTCATGAATTCTGTGGATTTCACAAGGTTGCAGCCCCAGCCCTTAATCAGCCCTGCATGGTTTGGATAGGTTGTATCCACTCAAAAGCCTCATGGGGAGAAGGTTTTGTGTTTAGCTGGTGGCACTGAATAAAGGTGACTAGATCATGGGAGTGCAACCTAGGAGGTGGGGGCTAGTTGAAACTGGAGATGGTGCTTTTAAATGGCTTATCTCGTCTCCTTGTCCCCGAATCCCTCTCCTCGTCTCTTGGCTGCCACACATCCCTGCCACTATGATGTTTGCCTGCAGGCAAAGCTCAGGCACTTGGCATTTCTTTAGACTGGAATTCTAAATGCACACCCAAACCTTAGGGCTGGACCCTGGGATCCACCCACAGTGACACCTCTTCCAGCCATGTGGCTGCCTAAATCACAAACTTTAATAAAATCCTGAATATACTGGGTGCTGTTCATTCAAACTACCACATGGCTTAACGGCACTTGCTTGCAAAGCCTGAGGTCCCACGTTCAATTCCCCAGTGCCCATATAGAGCCAGATGCACAAACTGGCACATGCATTTGGAGCTTGCTTGTGGTGGCAGGAGGCCCTGGCGTGCCCGTCACTTCTCTCACTCTCTTCCTCTCTCTACTTGCAAATAAATAAATAATTACTTGTTTCAAATCTTGTATTCTTGGAGTCCCTGTTAGAGGTTCTGTCTTAGTAAGTTAGGGCTCATGATCTTCCTGTTCTTCAATCCACCTACTGCCTCTTTGTCATATTTTCATGCAGAGGTTCAGAGCCCTCTGGGTAGATGTCACTTTGAGTTCCAGCAAGACACCAGGAGTTCAAAAGAGAGAGAATGAGGAACTCTGGTGAACATAAGTAAGAAGATAAAACTAAACTACTTCTCCCCTGGTAAAATTTAAACACTATCTAACTGGCTTGCCCAGTAGCTGCAGCACAGTCCTTATCTGGATGAGGTACAAATAAATTCTCCCTCTAAGTGAAGTGAGTGGGTGCCATGAAGGATTCTTTTAACTCAGAGAATCTCTTCTGGAATAATTTTCTAGTAGTTTTAGAATTTAGAATACATCCAGAAAAAAAAATCCTAATTTTTATTTTCTTTTCTAGTTAAGCCTTTATTTCCCCTAGTTTCATGCATTCCATGCAGTTGGGAGGGAGAGTAAACGATGGGTGAAAGAAATCATGTGATCCATGTGTGTGAAGTCAGCAGCTGTGACTGGGCCACAAAGAGTAATCATGGTAAGTTGTTAATTACATGTCATGAGTCAGGTAAGCATTCTGCATTATAATAGGTCAACACATTCAAACTCTACAATTCTGCAAGATGCATATGATAGTAGCTATCTTGAGACGAAGAAACTGAGGCACAGTGATGTTATGAAACTAAGATCCACCTGCCAGCCTCAAAGGTCTAGTCTATGCCACTGTTGTAACTCAACAGGGAGAACTTGTTCAGACTAAAGGATTAAATCAATGGCACTGGGTTGGTTTACATTTATATTGGGAACAGGTGTGAGGTAAGGTAATGCTGAGTCCCGTGTACTATTGCTGTATCATTTACACATTTAACCTTTCTGTCTACTACTGTGCTTGAGCCTTAGAACAATGGACAAGACAGTCAGATGAACATCACTATATAAAAGGAAATGAGGACTGGAGAAATGTTTTAGCCATTAAGGCACTTGCCTGTGAAGCCTAATGATCCAGGTTTGATTAACCAGAACCCACGTAAACCAGATGCACAAGATGTTACACATGTCTGGAGTTGGTTTGCAGTGGCTAGAGGCTCTGGTGAGCCCATTCTCTCTCCATGTATATTTGCTTCTCTCTCTTTTTTAAAGAAATAAATGAAAATGTAAAAAAAATAAAAAGGAAATGAACCACAAGAGGTGAGAAATGCCTAATCTTAGATGCTTTCCTTGAAGCAGGGAAAAGAACCAGCAACCTGGAGGCAAAAACACAGAAAGGCAGTACTAACTGTGCTGCCCTGACACTCAGCTACTTTACCAGGGGTGTGCAAAAGTAATTTCCAACAGAAACAGAGGGGCTACCTCATGCGCAATTTCAATTCCTTCATAGCCACATTTATTTATTTTTAAAAATATATTTGTTTATTTGAGAGAAAAAGAGAGAGAACGGGCATGCCAAACAAACTCCAGATGCATGTTCCCCCTTGTGCATCTGGCTAACATGGGTTCTGGAGAATTGAACCAGGATCCTTTGGCTTTGCAGGAAAGCACCTTAACCACTAAACCATCTCTCCAGCCCGATAGTCACATTTAAATAAAACAAATGAAATTAAATTTTAAATATTTTATCTTTTCAACATGAAGTCAATATGACACTATTGACCTTCTGCATACTTTAAAAAACACTCATTGAAATTCAGTACTGTATGGATTTTATGCTTACAGTATAACTCAATTAAGGATGGTTTCATATCATGTATTCTCTGTGAACATATGTAACAAATGACTCTAGTGTAGAATTTTATTTCTAATCTCTAAGGCCTAAAATGAGGAAAAAAGGCTTAATCACCTCCTTTCCTGCAAGATTCAAACATAACATGACTAAGGAACTCCAGGCAGGGTATCTCTGAATGCAGACCCTTGTCACAAAATTAAAGTGGACTCCTTAAAATATAATTCAGCTTAAGCTCAAGGCCAAAAAAAAAAAAAAAGATGTATGGAATAGGCAAGAAATATTGTAGCAGTCATCTAATCTAAGAACTAGAGAGGAGAGGGAGAGAAACACTATCATCCTTCCTTAACAATTACATCATAAATCACCTTGCCTAGCTAGCAACAAACTCTTTTCATCCATAACTTGGAGGTGGAAACTTCGTAAATTGACTGGGGATCATTCCCCTCTGACCAAAAGGCAATGATTGTATTTTAAACTGAAGGCGCCTGGCCTTGCCTTTTGCAGAGGGAGTTACTGGTGGGGTTCAGAATGGTCGACATTCATTGCTCTGGTGACTGACACCTCAAAGATAATACAAGAGGAATTAGCAACCCCTGTGGCTGGAGAGGCAGTATCATAGCCTTTTAGACGTCAGTCACCTCAGACATCTCTGATCTGCCCAGAGGACTACTCCTATCACTGTGCTTCTTCTACTGTTGGCAGAGCTGGAAAGGTATGGAACACATGTTTTTGATTACTCAAAGAGATTGAATATAAAAAAGCAAAACTTAATCCAAAAAGGAATGTAAATCTCCTCTTCATGCCCTGTTGAAATGTAATGTCAGTACTTAAGAATTTCTTTTTGCCACCAAATGGACTCAGGCCAGATACTGACACTCAGTCCCCAGTTCTGTTATTTTCCTAGTGCAACTGGCAGGAGAAATGTCTTCATGATTACCAAAGTGTGTGTGGATAGACGGTAATGAAGACAAATCATGTTCCTTTCCCTGATACTCAAGCCCTTTGTGGGATGCCACATGTAGCTTTAAAAATAGTGTATTTATTTATATAGTGTTGGTACAGAAACTGTGTGAAACTTCAGCATGGATAGCATTTCTAACCTCAGTGCTTTTTATATGAATGTCTTAAAGCAATGCTTTATGAAGGCTTTTTTTTTTTTTTTTAAATTTTGCATCATCCCCTGGAGATTAAGGCAAAAGTATTCTAAAGACATGTTGAAAGGACTACAAGCCAAACCCTACATAGAGCAGTTCATTCTCTTAGTCCATTCCTTTAATCATGGGATCCTAATCAATCAACCCCATGATATCCATGCACTCATGCTGGCTGGCTCTGCTATCCTCACATGTGAGCAATCCTGCAGCCATTGTGTTTTAAATACCCACTGCCCATTGCCAATCTCAGTGCTGTTGTAAATGGTTTATTGAAACAGTATTGTCCCATACTGATGTGGTTGGCTGTGGAGGCTATGGCGAAACATATGCTTTTTAGAAACAAGAGAGGCCTTTGTTATTACAATTGCTTTCTGTTCTTTGTACTTTTGGCTTTTTTTTAATAGCATTTAGTTCTTTTCATATGCATTTAAAAAATTAATACTGAAAGAATATGCCAAATAGAAATAATAGAAAGCTACAGATCAGGGTTGCTGCAGCTACATCTGCAAGTGATGGGCGTTCACTGTGCAAAAACAAAGGCAAAATAAGACAATTTCATAAATACTTGTAAAAGTATGCATGATGCTTATAAAGTGTTTTCCACCAGAGTCCTATTTGTTTATTGCTGCTTTATGGTTTTTCAAATTGGAGAAAGTTATTTCGAACATGGATCTCTCTCTCTCTCTCTCTCTCTCTCTCTCTCTCTCTCTCTCTCTCTCTCTCTCTCACACACACACACACACACACACACACCAGCAATTTCCAGATAAGAGAAAACCATTGGCAAAAAAAACTACCATCTCGGAGCCAGCCAGAGTGGCTGTTCTCTCCCTCTGCCTTGGTCTGGGGGCTGTGACTTGGGTTTCAGGGCTCTCCCAGCATGGCGCTGTGTCTGTTGTGGGATCTCCCATTAATGTATGACGATGTTGCTTTTTATATATGGGCCACAGAATTCTCAGGGTCTTTTTAAAAATCATAATCTGGTCCAGGACCACAAAGAAACACGGAGAGCAGTATGTGTTCATATGATGATAGAAAGCAAGAGACCAGGGGCAGGAACTAAGCCAAGAGGTAAAGAGACTTTTAATTTTCTCCCTGAGACTGGAGATTCTTTGTGAGAGTAAAGGCGCCATCCACACAGACGAGTTACATCTGATGACCATTACTTATGACATTGCTGAAGCAGAGAAAGAACAGCCGACACCACATTCTCCAGCCTTTAAATGAATTCCCAGCTCCAAACCAGAACACGGTTAGGTCTTTGGGGCAGCCGCATACACGTGTAGCTCCCCAACTCAGGTTTCTTTGCACAGTGTTGGCACGACTTTGTGAGATCCATGTATTATTTATGTGGCACCCATACCATGTTTTAAGATAATTTTTGGAGGCATGCCCATAAATTAGGATAATCTAATTCTCCCACTTTTATCCATAATGAGTTCTAGACTTCATAGCCAACATGACTTGGGGCACACTCCATGTCTCATGAAAACTTGGGGTAATCCCAACGACTCATTATTTCTAATTGCTCCATATCTAAAAGTAGTGCTGAGCTCACTTCACACAGCAGCCAAAAGAGGTAGGACTCCTCTCCACCACTTTCCTCTCGAATATAAATATGTATATTTCACAACCTCACCCTTTCAGCCAAAGCCCCAAACCTGCATCTATTTCTGGCATTGTTATCTGGAATACAGGATGTAGCACGATTAGTGAGTGTTGACACACATCCAGAAGATGAGGAAAAGATGAGGTGGATAGGCAATGATTAGGACTGGGGACAGAATGCAGGGCTAGGGAAGTTCTGAAAAGAATTATGGTCCATGCTTTTCCTTGGAGCGCAACATCAAAAACATATGATGCCTTAGCCAGGGCATTTGTCTCCGTGATGTCTCAGTGTCTCTGTCATTGGATCACAGCACTAGGATGACCAATTCATCTGAGCTTGCCCTGCACTTTGTCAGTTTGATCCTGACATCCTCATGCCTGTGCTAGCAGGACAGCCGAGTACAAGGCACTTGGGCAGATGCATCTCAATACGGAGATGAAGGCAATGCATTTTGAAGAATTACACTTGAAATCCAGTTTTTCAAGCTGAGGCTATGGCTCTGTAGGTAAAGGGCTTGCCTTTTAAGCATGAGGACGTGAGTTTGGATCTCTAGCAGCCATGTGAAATCAGGGTGTGGGGGTGTGTGCTTGCTTGTAACCACAGCATTGGGAAGCACATACAGGGTATCCCTAGGGCTCTCTGGCTAACTAGTCTAGCCAAATTGGTGTGTTCTACATTCAATGAGAGACCCTATCTCAAAAATAACGTGGAGCTGGGCTGGGGAGATTGCTTAGTGGTTAAGGTGCTTTGCCTAAAATCTTAAAGACCCAGGTTTGATTCCCAGTACCCTTGTAAGACAGATGCACAAAACGGTACATGTGTCTGGAGTTTGTTTGCAGTGGCTGGAGGATTTTCTGTGCCCATTCTCTCTCTTTCTCTTAAATAAATAAATAAATAAATAATATTTAAAAATAATGTGGAGAGTCAATGAGGAGCATATCTGACAGTGACCACTGCCCTATAGGCACACCTATGAACAGGCCCACACATGCTTGGTCACTAAGTATAAATATTTTCATTTTTAAAAACTTATTTATTGATTGATTTGAGAGAGAGAGAAAGAGAGAGAGAGAATGGGGTATGCCAGGGCCTTCTGCCACTGCAAACAATCTCCAGACACATGGGCCACCTTGTGCATCTGGCTTACGTGGGTCCCGAGGAATCAAATCTGGGTTCTTTGGCTTTGCAGGCGAGCACCTTAACCTCTAAGCCATCTATCCAGCCCAATATTTTCATTTTTGTCTACTGAAGGAAGGTATGAGAATAAGGTGCTGAGGAGGCAACATCTTTAGCCTTCACAATAGCAAGCAGATTCTTAGGATGGAAGCCCAGCAGCTCTGGATGTTGTAAGGGGAGAGTTAGAGAGCATTTCATGGTTCCAGAGTCGGATCTTCAAGTAGAACCACTCAATTTCTTTCCATACTCTCTCCTAGGGAGGATGCTGTGTGGTTGCATTCGCCTCCAGAGCACTGGAGAAGATTGCCAGGAAACTCGATGCCACACAGCACTGTGTAAGCCAGTCTAGTCTGTGCCCATGGTGCCTCTAGCAAATCAGAAAAAAAAAATTGTTTTTGTGTGTGTGTTGCAAATGTGTGTGACCCAGGCACATGTATGCGGAGGCCAGAGGAGAATGTCAGTTTTCCTCTTACTGCACAGTTGTCCTCTTACTATGTATCCACATGTTTACTTAGAGTGAGTCTCTCCCTCAACATGGGGCTGCTGTCTGTCAGTGAGCCCTAGCTATTCTCAACTCCCTGCCCTGAAAATTGGGGTCACAGACATGTGTGGTCATGCCCAACTTTTTACATGGGTTCTGGGGAGTTAAACTTGGCAGTCTCTGGCCCAAGAGTCCTTCTTGCTTAAGCAGTAAGCGCTCTTAACTGTTGAGCCAAGTCTGAACTCCCAAAAATTATTTTTTAAAAGATCTTTCTGGCAACACATTTCTGTTTCTCTTGGCTGGGTTGTCCTGCTGAGATCAACTCTGAAGCAGGTACAAGGCAGTCTGGTTCAATTCACCTTGAATTTTGAGGTACAAATAAGTTAGATTTTGAACCTAAAGAACAATTCATGGCGGCATGCTGGATAAAACCATTAAGCCAGAATAAGTGAGGAAACCACTTCACTGGTGTTCAGCATGGGACAAATGGAACAAGGTTGCTGGGGATCCTTTGACACAGCATGTCATGGCTTTTGGAAAACTGGATTAACCACCATGAAAGAAATCACATGTTGGGGCTGGGTTCATCATAAGAACTACCACATGCAGATCGTGGCCAATGATTTCCCTAATTTGAAATGTTTGAAGCAATGATTGTGGAAATTAATAGATGAGCATTTAAAAATAAACAAAAGTGCCAGGCATGGTGACATGTGCCTTTAATCTCAACACTTAGGAGAAAAAAGTAGTAGGATTGCTTTGAATTTGAGGCCTACCTGAGACTACAGAGTGAATTCCAGGTCAGTGAAATACTACCTTGAAAAAAAACAAAAACAAACAAACAAACAACCCCCCCAAACAAACCAAAAAACAAACAAAAGGAAATAAGTAAATTAAGATTTCAAGGGTAACTTATGTTTTAAAATGGAAATTTTTAATTAAAAATTCCTCACTTGGGGAGGTTGAGAAAAGGTCTATGGCAAACATGTTCAGATGTGTGTACCTGCCCTGACTAATGAAGACTGCCTCCTCTGAGATCTTGTGATAGGACGCAGACTCAGCCAGCCCTTTAAAACTATGGTGAAGTCTACATACAATGGGAAGCTAGAGAAGTCCATCCAGAGTATAAAGCTAGGTTCTAGGGATCTTATATTAAAATGGTGCTGGACATGTAAAATCTTGAGGAAGAGAAATACCATAAATTTTATTGAATAGAAATTGCCATTAGAACTTGGTCATGGAATAAGGCTTCAAGGACCTCAGTTTTAAAGCTGGCAGTCTTGCAAAACATACATATGTCAATCTGTACAGTTCATGGGAACCCATGTTGAGGGGTTTTGTTGTTTAGTTTTGCTCTTGTTTTATCCCACACTAACAAGATAGAAGGTACTCCTGTATTTGGGCTTCAGGAGTGTTGGCATCTGGCCCCTGGTAAGGTGAGATGGAACACCCCTAAGAGAATCAGAGATGATCAGAGACAATGATTCAATATTTTACATGTTTATTTGAGAAAGAATCAGAGAATATACCAGAGCCTTCAGCTACTACAAACGAACTCCAGATGCATGGGTGCCCTTGTGCATTTGGCTTGGGCCCTGGGGAATTGAACTGGGAACCTTTGGCTTTTCAGGCAAACACTTTAACTACTAAACCATCCCTCCAGCCCAAGAGAATGCTTTATAGCTAAGCTTCTTAACAAGTCTAGGCCTCACCCCAAGGTTTTTCTTTGGAGGAGACTTGAGAGAGAAAATGACTCAGTTTGCTTTTGTCCTGTCCATATCAGCAAGGGCCTGGGCAGAACAGTTGACCAGTTTAATGAATCCTGGAAGCTGCAAGATATCCTATGTAATTGAAAATCCTATATGCCTAGACACTGGCCAGATCCTTGGTCCCCAGATGACCAGGCCCTTGCTGATATCTTGCTCAGCCTCAGGTTCATTGTTAAACCTGTCTCCCATCTGATTACTAGGCAAGATTTGGGAGGGTGGAGCCACACCCATGGCTTTTCTTTATGGTGAGAAGGTCCATGATCTTGTCTGCTTGATAGAGAACCTGACAGAGTAGCTCCCACTCCTGAGCCCCATCCCCCACTGTTCTCTGGATCACTGGCCAGATGAACCACCATCAACATCATCTCCCCAAGGTGAGACTTCTGGTTACAGGAAAACCCAAACCCCTATGAGGTCAAGCCGCAGTAAATCATGCTGCTGCTTCTTCACCGGTGAGCATCACTTTGGCTCGGATACAGTTTGATCTGAGACACAGAGGGAGCTTGAATGGAGGAAGTTAGAATCCTGTTGCTGAATGTTCAACTTCAGGATAATTCTAGATTCCCAGGCTTGACAAGAGTAATGCTCCAAGTGCCTTGGAGAGAATTCTATTTAGCTCAGCAGGAGACAGGAAGGAAATAGGCGGGGGTGGCGGGTGGGCGGGAGGTAAGGCATGAACTGGGAGAAACTCTGGGTGCCTTAGGGGAATGACCCCCCTTTGTGCAAAACTGTGATAATTTCAGTAAGACAAAACTTAGTAAGGCAAAAATAGGTTTAGGTTTTTCCTTCATCTTCCTGCACTTATTTGATCACACAACAGCAAAGAAAATAAATGAAAGTTACAAAAAAACTCAAAACACAAACAAAAAAAAGCCAGATTTGTGTAGGTTGATGTATGAAAAAAAAAAAAACTACTTAGTGAGTGAGGCATTCAGGACAAAGGGGAGTAGTGGAAGGGGATTATGAACAGGGTACTTTATGTATATATACATAACACACACACATATGGAGTTGTCAATAAAAAAATTTCCGTTTGAAAAACAACAACAACAGCTTTTGATATGTGAAAAAGGTCAAAACAAGTTTGGAGAGTGACAGGAGAGAAATACCCAGTAAGGATTTCTGAAGAAGTTTAATGAAATAATTTAGTGAAATTATTTCCCCTATATCTGCTTCAAGAAACTCATGTTTACATTGTATCATTTGAGGATTTGGGATATGTCTCTTTGGGAAGTAATATTGTCCTAATACAGTTCATGAAATTTTGTTCTCAAGAGGACTAACACTGTAATATTTCATGAAAGTTACAACCATCCAGAGAAGACTAAAGCCATCTTGAGATGCAGCTGTAGGCCTCATGATATAGTAGTGGGCTTGCTGTGCATCAGATATGCGTCTCTTTAATCACAGAAACTGTCCACCCTCTGGGGCTGCAGTTCCCATATGGGAAAATTCAACCAATGGCAGATCAAAATTATTTGAAAAAATGTTCCTCTGTACTGAACATATGCAGACCCTTTTTCTTATCATTATTCCCAAACAATATAGTCAATATATCAGCTATTTACTGGGCATTCACCTTGTATTAAGTTCTTTAAATAATCTAGAAATGATAAAAGTGTTGTGGAATATGTATGGAAATGTTACATTTTTACAATAAGAACATTGTCATCTGCAGATATTTTATCTGTAGGGGTCCCAGAAGCAATTCCCTCAGGTACTTATGAGCCACTGGAGTCACTTGCAGTCATGAGTCTTTATTTGTCTGCTAAGGAGCTTCCTTTCAAAGCCACATCTTGTAGGCTACACATTGTTATAGCTTGCATCTAGACTGTCCCCTGAAGATCCAAGTCAATCAAGTTGATTTTCAGTTTCTTGAAGCCAATAATAGTAGGGATAATGATGCTAATAAAAGTGGTCATGGATAATTAGCATCATAAAGAAATAAATGAGCATGTGCTCCAACCTATGTTCCTCGTGGCTACAAACTACCACAACTCAATGCTCTTAGGCAAGATGGTGTTTTCAAATTTTTTGTTTCCTTAGTTGATAAGTGGGGATATTAATTTTTACCAGGTTTACAGCTTTCCCTTACTTATGTATTAATGCTGCAGATAAAGCACTTGGAAAAGTGTCTAGCCTTCATAAGTAGTAAATAGACTCTGTTATCACTCACTATGAGTGGCACTCTAGTCAACCCCTGCATTATTAGGGTCGGCCACGGTGATTAGTCCATTCATACAGCTCACACTGGAGGCCAAGGTCAACACATTGTATGAGTCAGAACAACCATCCACCAATCACAGCTACATCCACTGTATGCTCCATGCTTCCCAGAGCACCCTGCCATTGCTTATTTTTGAGTAAAACACATAAAATATCATGAAAATTAACAGGGTGTCAAAGTGGAGAGGTATCTTAGTCAGTTAAGTGCTGGCCACTCAAGCATGACAACCCGAATTCAATCCCGGGAACCCACATTAAAAAGAAGCAAACAGGGCTAGAGAGATGACTTAGCAATTAAGGGTCTTGTCTGCAAAAACAAACGACCCAGGTTCGATTTCCCAGAACCCATGTAAGTCAGATTCACAAGGTCCGTGTGAATGGAGTTCATTTTCAGGGGCTAGAGGCCCTGGTGTATCCATTCTCTCTGTCTGTCTGTCTCTCTCTCTGCCTCTTTCTCTCTCTTTCAAATAAATAAGTGAAACTTTTTTCTTTTAAAGACTAGCCCCCTGTGCCTTTTGTATTTTAGATACTTAGTATAGGTGAGTTAAATACATTAAACATAATGACTTTTATGTTTTTCATCTTAAAAGAAATTGGTTGGCATATCTGAGACTCTTAGTCCTTAAGTCTTTGGAAATAAGTGCTATGAGCAATGTAGACTCTGCAGTTATCACTTAAGATAATTCTTATAATTTTCCACACAAGTCTCAGTGTATAAGTTTATGTGGTGCGAGGCTTAGGCCTCCCTGCATGCAGGGAGTCAGTGTTCCTGCTCTAGGCTCTGATATCCAAGGAGAAACATGAGCACCCATATTCAACCATTGAGGCCCTATATTTTTATTCTAGAACAAATTGTGTGAGGAAACTGATGAAGTTTGATCTTAAATTATGGATGTCCTCGACTCCAGCTGAAGCAGGATTGGTAAGACACAGCACAGCCAGTAGTTTGAGCATCTAGAGGCAGGAACAGCACTGCCCAGTATAAAGTAGGTCATTCGTCCAAACCTGCAAGCAACAACAATAACAACAGCAAAAACATCTATCTTGCCCTCATTCTACAGCAAAACTGAAAATTAAAAATAACCACTTGGGTGCTGGGGAAATGGCTCAACAGTTAAAAAGGTGCTTGCTGGCAAAGCCTGTTGGCCTAGATTCAATTCCCTAGCTACCCACCCACATAAAGCCAGATGCAAAACATGCCACATGTGTCTGGTGTTCTGTTTGCAGTGGCAACAGATCCTGACCTGCCCTCTCCCAACATGTGTAAATAAAATAAATTAATTAAAAAATTTGTGCTGTACTCATTTAAAATATCACCAAAACTCTTCTTATGTATTAACCTTCTACATGCTCTTAAATTATTATCATAAAGCAATATCTATCGTTCCACAAAGTATTTAAAATAGACTATAGCCTCCATCATTCTCCATGGAAATGTGAGTCATTTGACATGTATGCAAACATTGTGCTACTTGTAACTGAATGTTTTACCGTTTTCCGGACCCCCCTCCGCTCCCCTTGCCAGCTCTTGGGAAGAGCTCTGCATTCCTTCCTTCTCTTAAGTTCTGGGCTCTCCAGTTTTGGGGAGCTCTGCTCTTGCCTTCTGTAGGGCAGAAGCTCTCTGTGTTCTTTTCCTTTTCCTTCTCTTAAGTGATTTAAGCTCTATAGTCCCTATAATAAAATCTCTCTAAGCTGAAAATTTCAGATGAGTATGTATGTAAGAAGCATAAAAGTGGGTGATAATATTCATATAAAGTGGTTAAGTGAATAACAAATATTGTTGAAGAGGCAAAGCTACAAGTAAAGATGTCGTCACCAGTAATCACAGGACTATAGAGATGGGGCTATAGTTCAGCAGGAGAGACTTCCCTAGTGTGCTCAAGGCCCTGGGTTCAAACACAAAAGCAAATAAAACAACAGAAATATAAGTTGAAAGTAATACACTCTATTTCTACTTCTCATATTGTTAAAGATGAAAATGATTTCTAGTTCACTGTATAACACTAAACATAGAGAAATAGTATCACTGAGCAGTAATAAGTTAATACAGTCTTTCTGGAAGGGACTTGGGCAGTGGCTATAGAGAAAGATATATATACTTTCATTTAAAAAATCAAAAATTTGTGTTCATAGAAAGATTGTTAGAGCCACAGTTGGGATATTATGCACAGAGACATTGCCTCTCTCCCATAATTCACTGCTGCCCCCACAATGCATGACCCACAATCCCCTTGGGGATGATCTGCATCCCCAATGAGGAGGGCCCCTTTGGAAAAGGGGAAGGGATGAGGGAAAGGATGGTCCCAACATGTGTTGTTTATATACTATGTACGTCCATAGCTAATAAAAATAAATTTTACAAAATTGTGTTCAATAGCCAGGCATGATAGTACATGCCTTTAATCTCAGCACTTGGGAGGCAGAGGTAGAAGGATCATTGTGAGTTTGAGGCCACCCTGAGACTACACAGTGAATTCCATGTCAACCTGAGCTAGAGTGAGACCCTAGCTCAAAAAAAAAAAAAAAAAAGAAAGAAAAGAAAAAAAGAATGTGTTCATAAAATTAGGTGAATTCTAAAAATTATATAAATGTATACATTTTCCTTTGCATAGCATAGACTGAGTATCAAAATCTAAACAGCAAATTTCTCTGGTGATAGGCATTCCTTTAAAAACATTTTTATAGTATCTAAAACTTTTATAAAAAGAAAACTATGCTTATTTATTTAATGGATGGTGGTGGTGATAGTGTAACTGGTCACAGTTAGAGAGACTGAGGAGAAAACCTCTGTGGACCCCAGATGTTCCCAGCTCCAATTCTAGAAGGCAGAACCTATTTTTAGTGCAGGCTCCTTGGCCCAGGCTGTGTGTCATTACCATGGGTTCCACTTGAAAACATTGATCTAGGTGCCACACTCCCTGCTTCTACGTGGCTTGTCTTCTAGTGTTCTAAGTGCTGGTCCTAAGCAACTAATTGGATAGTCATCATAAGGTGTGGGGATCATCTGCATGATTGTCATTATTATTATTATTATTAAATATTTTTTGTTCATTTTTATTTATTTATTTGAAAGTGACAGAGAGAGAGGGAGAGAAAGAGAGAGGTAGAGAGGGAATGGGTGTGCCAGGGCTTCCAGCCACTGCAAATGAACTCCAGACGCATGCGCCCCCTTGTGCATCTGGCTTACATGGGTCCTGGGGAACCGAGCTTCGAACAGCGGTCCTTAGGCTTCACAGGCAAGCGCTTAACCACTAAGCCATCTCTCTAGCCCCATTATTATTATTTTTAGTATTTTGATAATTGTTTAAAGTTAAGATTAGTTACTCAGCTTGTCATGAATAGAACAGCTTTTGACTTTTATTTAGAATTATCTAGCGAACTTTTAACACATACATAGATTCTATCCTGAGAGAGTTTATTGATTTGATCCAAGATGTGGGTCAAACACATTTATGTTTCCAAAAGTCCTTCAAATGAATCTCATGAACAGCCAGGTTGGGAATCCATTGTTTCCAGGGCTAAAAACTCAAGAAGGAACACAGTAAGTTTGTATAGAATAATTTGGAGTTTCCATCAGAAATAGCTTTGTTTTAGGTTTTCTTTTTTGAGACAGTCTTAATATGTAGCCCAAGCTGGACTCCACCTTGGAATGTTCCTCCTGCCTTCGCCTCCTAGTGCTGGGATTAGAAGCATGCACCACTAAGTTTGTCTAGAAAGACGGACCATTCAAGTTTCCATCAATTACTTGTTCACACCTTCTCAGAACTGGAAGCTCAGTTGCCAACAAAACATTTATTTTTATTAAAAAGTTTCACCCTGTAAGGATCTTAGTTAGAAAGCCAGTCTGGAGAGACAGCTCAACAGTTAAGATCACTCCTGTGCCAGCATGAGAGCCAGAGGAGCTCTGCGGGACTGCTCACGTCTGATCCCCAGGACCCTCAGACATAGCTGCGAGTGACGTGCATACTTGTAGTCCTGGCCCTGTAGGAAAACAGAGACCCAGGAGTCACCAGAACTTGGGGAATAAACAGCAAGCTCCAGGATCAGTAAGAGGCTCCAGCTCAAATAACAGGAGGAAGAACAATGGAGCAGGATGCCCAAAGTTCTACTCCAGTCACTGCAGGTGAGAGCATAGGGCACTGAATAGGCACATGTATGTGCAACACCACCACCACCACACACACACACACACACACACACACACACACACACACACACACGAAGCCAACCTGCAGGCTGGAGAATGGCTTAGGGGTTAATGCCATTGCCTGCATAGCCTAGGACTCAGGTTTGATTCCCCAATACCCACTGCTCTCATAAACTAGTTTCTTAAGGGATCACTTTTGGAGGCATTTTCTTGAATTATTATATGATAAGGAGTCTATAGTATGAGTTAAGCCCATGATTCATAAGGTGGCGCATATATCTAGAGTTTGTGTGCAGTGGCTGGAGGCCCTGGAACATCTATTCTCTCTATTTGCCTCTTTATCTCTTTGAAATATAAATAAATAAATTATTTTTTTAAACGAAATCAGCTTCTTTATGGTGTTTTTGCCTTTCTTGATTGCATTGGTAGGAGGCAGATTGGATACCCTCTGAACCATGCAATCTGTACTAAGACTGGACTTGCAGAAACAACAGAACCTTGTAGACTTTTCTACTGGTTGTGAACATTCTCTTCCCTTTCTTCTATTCACCACAGTGCATAGGCCTGCATCTGCCAGACATTCTCTAGGTCTCATGAGGCCCGTGTCTGAACTTCAGATGAGTCACCATCAGTGGCATTGTCAGGTAGCAGGCAATTCTCCAGTAACGTCCTTTTCTATCTCTGACCGCAGAAGTACTCAGACAATGCACATTATTCAACCCTTTTGCTGTTAAATCACATGCACTATTAATATTCATGTTACCACACAATAATATTGAGTTTTGTAGAAATATGTTCTGTTTTCTCCAATTTCTCTGTGTGACTTAATCAAGCATTTTTAGCCTGTTAATGTCACTGTGCTTTCCTTGTTATGTCTGGATATGTTCAAATTCAGGCACTATTATAGCCTTTGCAAGACTGTTGGACCAACCGCTACATTGGCCAGGTTGAAATTTCAGTTAGTGAGATTTTATGAGATTTCTCTGGGTGTTTCCTGAGGTAAACTGAAACAGTTCCTTTGGCTTTCTTGTTTGAACTAGAAATGAGCAAAAATAAAGATCAGGGACACATGATTTGTACCTGGTCATTAAAGGCTGTCCTTAGTGAAACGGGAAATTCATCTGGTGCCTTTTTATTCATCTTGGTTTATATAAAACTACTGAATTTAGTGTCTAACCCTCCAGCCTTTATAGAGTTTGTCAGACATGTTATTTCTTCTCTTTCTTGGTTTTCATAACTGCTCTCATAAACTAGTTTCTTAAGGGATCACTTTTGGAGGCATTTTCTTGAATTATTATATGATAAGGAGTCTATAGTATGAGTTAAGCCCATGAGATATTTCTGGATATAAAAGGGGTTTATGTGTATGTCTGAGAGTTACTGCAGACTAGCCTTCTTCCTGGAGATTTACAAAGCACATGTCTAGTCTCTGGGACGTCTGTAATGAAAAAAAGAACTATTTGGATTAAAAAAAAACCCTCAATACTCACAACCTACTTCTACCAGAGAACCCTTTTCCACCCTGTGGACAGTTAGAGAAATGTGGAAAAAAATACTGACCAGTTCAACACTTACCAACTGTGTAACATTGGGCAAGATACTTAATTTAATAGTGTTTCTTACCCCCTTCCTTCCTTCCTTCCTTCCTTCCTTCCTTCCTTCCTTCCTTCCTTCCTTCCTTCCTTCCTTCCTTCCTTTCTTCCTTCCCTCCCTCCTTCCCTCCTCCCTCCCTCCCTCCCTTCCTTCCTTCCTTCCTTTCTTCCTCCTTCCCTCCCTCCTCTTCTTCACCCCCTCCTTCCATCCCTTCCTTACTTTCTTCTTCTCTCCCTCCCTTTCCTTCTTTAGTTCTTCCTCCTCATGCTTCTTCCCCTCCCTTCCTCTCTCCCTCCATCCATTACTCTCATCCTCTTTCTTTGTCTCTCTCTCTTTTTTTTTTAAATTTTTTTTTGTTCACTATTTATTTATTTATTTGAGAGGGACAGACACAGAGAGAAAGACAGATAGAGGGAGAGAGAGAATGGGCGCGCCAGGGCTTCCAGCCTCTGCAAACGAACTCCAGACGTGTGCGCCCCCTTGTGCATCTGGCTAACGTGGGACCTGGGGAACCGAGCCTCGAACCGGGGTTCTTAGGCTTCACAGGCAAGCGCTTAACCGCTAAGCCATCTCTCCAGCCCTCTCTCTCTTTTTTTTGAGACAAGATCTCACTATATATCTCAGGCTGATTTGGAACTAACCATGAAATCCAGGCTGGCCTCAAACTGCCAGTCCTCCTGTCTCGGCTCTCAAGTACTGAAATTATAGGCGTGTGCCACCAAAGTCAGCTAAGTCAGTAACTTAAGTTTTTAAACCTTATTTCATTTGTAAAGGAGTGACATGTGTCCCTCCTACCTTGTGAAGACATGTTGTAACCTGAGGATTACCAGAAGAGTCACAAGAAACACCCTAAGCAAAACAAAACGAATAACATGAACAGTTGTACCTAAGACAAGGTTTGGGTTCTATTTTGCATTTTGAAAAACAATTGTCTTCTGAAATTTCTGATGAGACACAGTAAGATGCCATTGAGAAAACAGCATATTCTAGGCTGGGTGTGATGACACACACCTTTACTCCTAGCACTTGGAGAGGAGGCAGAAGGAGAAGGTTCTCTGTGAGTTCAAGCTTGGGAGTACAGAGTGAGTTTCAGATCAGCCTGGGTTAGAGTGAGACCCTACCTCAAGACTATACAACAACAACAAAACTTATAACTATATTCATGATTAACTAGCAAGATACTCGTGAGCAAATCAGTATCTTTAAAAACACTTTAAAATATAAAGCTGCCTAGATACAGACCACCAGATGAACAGACTAACTGTGATTCGTTGTTTTCTTAGGGAAATAAATCCCCTATAAATACACTTTGAATTTTAAGTTAGCAGGTCAAGAATGTTTAACTGGTCCATTAAACTGTTGATAAACACTACAAGTTTACAGATGGGATTGGCTGGCTCAAGCTCTTCTAAGAAGCCTTGCAGTCAGCCCATACATTAGAGATAAATGTGAGGTCGTCAGGAACAGATTTCTTCTTAGAGTGCTTAATCCATGTCTGGGATATCATTGCATAATTCTAATATACTCAGCTAGGTCTGTTTTCCCTAGAGCTGCCTTCGAGAAATCATATTTTACTGAAGTTTATAGACTGTAGTCTTCCCTTCCTAGTCACAGTGACTTACATTTTCACTTACAGCTGAAGGCTCACAGCCCATGGAAAATCTTCTGGATTGCCTGTTCCTCTATGTTCCTGAAGGCCTGAATGCAGGTCTCATGTAGTAGCTAATCCTTATTCACTCACTAGTTTATCACTAAACTCTAAGCTTCTTGAGGCCACAGGCTGTGTCTTATTGACTTATTAATGTATTGAAGATCAACCACAAGACATTGTGCATGCTATGGAACTGTTCTACTATAGAATGATATCCCTAGACACTTTTTTTTCAGACAGGGTCTTACAAACACATCTTATGCTGGCCTTGAACTTGTGATATTCTTTTCTCAGCCTTCTGAGTACTGGGCTTGTAGGTGTAGCCACCATGTCTGGCAGAGGCTAGGGTTTTAGCTGGAATTTATTTCTAGTAGGGAAACTAGTGTTCTACACTTACACACACAGTGAATTGTTGAATGGTAATGTAAAGGAGTGGTATTCACGATACTCGCTCGTTACGTAGGTAGCCCATTTTTGAGAGCCCTCTCTCGAAATAGTGTTCTGTAGAGTTTTTGATGTTCAGTTCCCATGTTCTATATCATGCATTGCTGTCGCTCTTGCCTCAACTGGTAAGACCAGCTGTCTGACTCAAACAGTGCTACCCACAAGCTCCCATCATGAACGATGGCAAGGTCTGTTCTGGGTTGTGGCTGCCCTGCCCTATCATCCACTCCCTGTTGTGGTGAGTTTCCATGGTTAGAAAGCAGAGAGAGAACAGTGGAAAGAAGTAGAGAGGTTGTGAAAGATGGCCACTAGATGGCAGAAGTTGGGCCATGGGGAAAGCAGTGGACAGAAGTGGGCTAAGAGGTCAAAAGTCAGAATGAAGAGAAGTTAAGGGAAGTCATGAGCTCACTCATCAGAGTTGAGGCTTTTGGATGTCCTAGAGCTACTGTTGGGCCCTGGAGTCCCTGATATATTCATTTCCAGGAAGAAATGGATTCCTTGACTGGCCATGCCAGGCTAGACAATTGCTGAGGCTTTATTTTCTTTTACATCCCTTTGTGTCTGCATTAAACTTCTATCTTTGTTTTCTTCTTTCTGTACTATGGGTTGGACCTAGGGCATGTACACGATGGAGAAGTACCCTACCACTGAGCTATAGTTCCAGACCTAATTTCGATTTTAATGCTGGATAGGAGTTCATCAAGTTTCCCAGGTTGGCCTCAAGTTTACAATTCTCTTGCTCCACCTTCCATGTAACCTGGGTTATAGGTCTGCATCATCAGACCCAGCTTAGGTTTCTATTATTTAGTCTAACCTATGCATGTCAGGTTACAGGACAATGCATTTTCAATTCCTAGGTGTATCACTGAGAAAGTAGACAGTCGCATCTGTTCAGAGGTTTCCTTGACTTTGTACACAGACTTTCTCCACCAGGAACCTGTGGCTCCATGGCAGGCTTCTTAGTGTAATTCTGAGCATCATGGCATGTTGGTGACACTGATGGTGGTAGTGGTGGTGGGTGGATCATTCCCCTGATGATGGACACATTAAGTCAACATCCTAAACATTTTCTGGACCAAAGGCGACCAATCACTAGTCTTTTCACCAGTGCATTCATGCCCCAGCATTTCTGTCTAAAACAAGCCATTCAGTCTGTTGGACTGAGATCGATGGATTTTTCCACTCTCTACATAGTATGATGTGTAATGTAATTTGTCTTTAGAAACATTAGTTACTGAATCTTTTTAAATAAATAATTTGTCAAAAAGCTTGGAATCTTGGACCCATGTTGTAACTAAGATTACTGAAGCAAAACAAAACAAAACAAAAATCCCAAGACAAATCCAGACTTGCAGAAGAGAAAATATTGAGACACAAGGAAATAGTGATAAATCATTGATTTCTTAACATCCTTGCATCATTTAGAAAATTAGGCTAAAGACAGCTCTCAGGCAAGCCTGCACATTCCCTTCTCCCCAGGCGAGGCTGACACTGCATCAGAGAGAGCTGGCTCTTCTTCAGGATTACCTTTCTCTTTTGAAGGAAATCTCTCCTGAAAATGTCTAGAATACACCCATCACTCTCTTGAGAGACGTATTGTCTGCTTGAAGATGACTCCCCACAATAGAATGGCTATAATGCTTTCTCAAGAAAAAAACAGCCCTCAAGTAATTCTGATTATCCAATCACTTTATTCAGGCATTATTCAGGAAATTCTGATAGATTTGGGGCTTATTGTCCTAAAGCTTCATGAGCATAAGACTGTCTTCAACACTGAGGAGGAAAACAAATCCCAACTTGAGAGAGAAAATGAAGTGGTTATAGGTGATTCTGTAAGCTGAGGTTTTCTAGGAGATTCTGTCTTACTTATTGTTTGAAATGGTAAGTGTGAAGAGAGAGAGAAAGTCAATCACACACTAGAAGCCATGATAGTTATCTTTGAGAACTAGTTGTATTTTGATTACAAAAGAATAGAATAGTGTTAAACTATATATATTTCATGAGTAGAAATCTTGTAGTCACTGTTAATGATACTTATTGCCTAGAATTATTCTCTATAAATGTATAAAGTCAATTGTGGCTAAATTATACATGCTATTTTACAATTACTCTTTGCATTTAAGATATAATCCGTGTATATGTTTCATGATGAAATATAGATAGAGGGGTTTAACTTAATCCTTTAAATAACTATACAGCATAACATAATGTAAATATTTATAAATGATTTGTTGATTATTTATTCTTAGTGTGGTTTCATTCCTTTGTTATAAACGATGTTTTGTGAAACATGCTTATACATAAAACCTTGCTTATTTGTGAGAGTCTGCCTGTAAAGTGAATTATTAGAAGCAGAACATTGACTCAAAAGACTCATGTTACTAAATTCTGCTAGATATTGCTATATTTTCCTCTAAGATGATGATTCTAATTTTAATTATCACCTGAAGAGTGCATTGAGAAATATTTACAGAAAGCTAATTGCCATGAGATTCAATTTTTTACTTGTGTGATGCTCCAATGTGCCAATGAAGGGCTTGAACATGGAGAAATTGGCTAAGGAGATAGCCAACTGGACAAAATGCCTGCTGCACAGGCACGAGGGCCTGAGTCCTGAGTGCCAGAGCTCAGGAAAAATGCTTCGTGCAGTGGCACACACCTGTCTGGAAAGACAGAGAAAGGAGGATCCTCGTACCGTCTTGGCTAGTCAGTGTAGCTTAATCCATGAGCTCTGGATTCAGTGAGAGAACCTGCCTCAAAAAAATAAGGTGAATAATGGTTGAGGAAGACACCCACCATTGCCTTCTGATCTCCATACACAAGTGCAGGTACACTCACACACATGTACCAACACACATTCGTGCAAACAGGCATAAAACAAACACAAGCAAAAATATGCAGACATTTCTAATACTTTTGTAAAATTAATCAAGTAAGATATTTTAACCATTGTCAGTTATGATCTCTAAGCCTTTCTTCTTCTTGTCTTATCCCTCCTACACAGGTGGAATTGGAGCAGCTGTTAGATATTTTGGAGATCAGGCTTGGGGAAGCTGAGATGAGAATACACCATTTTAACAGATATTAATAGAGATCTTTTAGGAGGTCAATATAATGAGAGTAATGATCAACTCCAGAGATAGACATAAAAGGCCTTCTTTAAAGAAATGGTAGAAGGGCTGGAGAGATGGCTTAGCGGTTAAGCGCTTGCCTGTGAAGCCTAAGGACCCCGGTTCGAGGCTCGGTTCCCCAGGTCCCACGTTAGCCAGATGCACAAGGGGGCGCACGCGTCTGGAGTTCGTTTGCAGAGGCTGGAAGCCCTGGCGCGCCCATTCTGTCTCTCTCCCTCTATCTGTCTTTCTCTCTGTGTCTATCGCTCTCAAATAAATAAATAAAAAATTAAAAAAAAAAGAAATGGTAGAATACAAAACCAAGTAGTAAAAATAACTGGCAAAATCCATAGAAATTATTTTGATAAAATGAATTGAAATGTGGGAAAAAATTCCTGTCACTTCAAGCTGGTAATTTATTGAAAAAAACCAAAATATTTATATAGAAGTAGGGTAGATCATGGGTTACTGGATATTAAATTTATGAGGAAAAAATTCATGCCAGTATATTGAGAGTGATGGATTTGGAAGGAAATATCAGCACAGATAACAATAATACAAAGCTCATGACTCAGGTTGTGGACACCAGCTACCAAATAAAGCCATTGATTCAAGGTGTCTTTGATATTAATTAGTCTCTACTTCATAATGCTTGACATTCTCTTATATGCCATGGATCATATGGGAAAGAAGAACCTTAGAGGTTTTTCTAAATTTATCAGCTATTCTAAAAAATTATATGACACTTTGGTTAGTTGTGAAACTGAAAGTAATGTTTCTAATTTGTAAAAAGTGAAAAGAACCACCTAGCAAGCAATAGAAGATGACATGTTTCCATTGTGTCTATATTAAATATTGAACAAATTGTCATATAAGATGATGATGATCAGAAAGTATACTACCAAAGATGTAAGGAAAAGACATTATAGAAGTAGTCTTCATTGGACATTCTGTAAATTAATATGTTAGAGTAATAATACACATGCTAGGATTCCACAGATTTTGTAATGTCTATAGTATTTGTCATCTTTAAGACATTATAATTTGAGCTGGAGCGATGGCTCAGCAGTTATGGCACTTGTCTGCAAACTGCAAAGCCTAGCACCCTAGGTTTTGATTTCCCAGTCCCTATATAAAGCCAGATGCACAAAACGACACAAGCAATTGGAGTTCACTTGCAGTGGTTAGAGGCCCTGGCGTTTTCATTCTCTCTGACTCTGTTTGTAAATAAATAAATAAAAACACTTTTCAAAAATTATAATTCAGGGCTGAAGAGACAGATTAGCAGTTAAGACAATTACCTGTAAAACCTAAGGACCCAGGTTCAATTCTCCAGTACCTACATAGGCTAAATGCACAAAGTGGCACATGTGTCTGGAATTCAGTTGCAGTGGCTGGAGGCCCTGGTATGCCCATTCTCTCACTCTCTATCTGTCTCTCTCTCAAATAAAAAAAAATAAAAATATATAATTCATCAGAATAGTTCCTAATCTAAATGATTTAAGACCACACTTAATTCTATATGTTCTTCTTAAAGAGATCTCTCATTATATGAGCTTCAGGCACAAAAGTTAGATCCTCCCCTGAGTCTATGAGAGTGTCTGTTTCCACACACTCATGCCAATTCTGGATAGTATTAAAATCTTTTATATACTTGCCAATCTGATAATGCATGGTATATCTTTGTTGTTTTAATTTATATTTCTTTAATTAGGACTTAAGATGAACATTTCATGTGATTATTTTCTATAGAACTCTCAGTTATTATCTTTGCCTATTAATTCCTTTTAAAAATTATCTGTGACAATTCTGGACACAGTATTTGTCTTGCTGCTTGTGAATCATATTTCAAACACTGTCCTCAACTATTTTCTAGTTATTTAACTTTGCTTATGATTCTTCTCTCATTCAAAAGCATTCAATTTTTGTTAGATTTACCAAATCACAGCACATTATTTTTTATATCTTATTTTGAAACAGCCTCGCAGCGTAGCTCAGGTTACTTGCTGTGGCCTCCTCTGCCTCACTCGTGCCACCCCTGGTGACATAAATATTTTAAAAAGAGCAAAAGCATTTCATAGAGTATGATGATACATCATAAAAGTTGATGCAATTAACTAACTTGAATGAAAGACAAAGAACTTGAGAAGCATCAAAAAAAGAAAAACCCTGTATACTTTGACTTACTTTCTCCAAGTCAGAAGGATGTTGAAATTTTTTCTTTAGAAATGAATTTCTTCCCCTCTCATTTTTCTACAAGGCTGAGTTATTCTGCATTTGAAACTGCTGAAGGAAGAGACCCATCCTACAGGACTGGCATCTGTGAAGCCAGAAGTTAGTCTGAAAGTGTAGCCCTAAGTCATGTATGTTGCTGTGTTCTGGGAAGTGCCTGGTGGCTCTACTTCTGGCCTGGGCATCCAAAGGTCATTTCTATAGGGTCTTCGCTTGATGTGTCTTGATGAATGAACTAGGCCATCCACACAAGATGAGAGCTTTGCACACAAACACAGCTCTCTGGTCCATTCAACAGCCTCGCCCATGAAAGCAAGCTTTGGTTGCTCGCTTTCCTGGATCACCACTTTTCACTTTTATGACTCACTAAATAAAACTTTCCTGGATCCCCAAGGAATAATCAATCCCTTCCTCATTGATATTTTTGTAGCAATTGATTTACAGTATCTCCTAGTGCTCAAGGTATATTATGATGCAATGTATAGATGTGTATTTCTTCTCTAGTATATTATGAACTCTGGTTCCCTTGTCTTTAAATCTATAGAACTCAACATGGGTTTTGTCATACAGTAGATATGCAAGGCCAGTTTTTGGAGTGTGTATAGAGTCTATAACATGACAAGTATAGAATGAAATCACATATACCCAAAACACTAAGCACTCCATTCAAAGAAGTGTGGTATGGATTGCTCTGGAGCTTACTGAAAGGAGGGTATTATGTTGAGTAGGCAAATAAATGTGAGGCTGACTGGTTATTCTTAGGTTTCTCAGACTTTTGGCCTTCACACCTGAGAGCATATCCATATTCACTCTCAAGAGCACAGAACACTGTGTCAGCAGTCTGGGGAGACATGGTCTTGCTTTGCTCTGCGTTCACAAAGTCCCTCTACAGAACCACACTTTTTCACAATGTGAAAACTGCTCCCATCCATATACAGGCATGAATTAGGCACTAATATGGCAGTACATGTACTTTAATAAATACTCATCTTTATAATTACACTTAATAGGCATCTTGGCCAAAGGCTTCAAAACCACTTAAACATTTATGGTAAATGATGTGATCTGGTGGGGGGAAGTAGATCCCTTGGGATCCCAGTGCCAAGTGCTTTGGGCATCATCCCATCTGTTCATTATGTAGTACAGACGTCCATAAATCACTGCACACTGGAATAGCGTCTTGCTGATACTTTCCAAAACACAATAGTGTTGAGGAAACTGAAACAGCCTGGTACTTAATAGGTTTTAGCATATGTACTAATACTGCATTATTAACACCAATAGTTGGTATTGTTTCAGAAACCGAATTATTAATTCAATAAAAACAGTGAATTACCCCAAGCCTACCTCCTGATGAAGGTCAGGGGCAGATAAGCATTCATCTAGGTCATGAATTATCTACTCAATGTATCTAATTCATAGTTTCTCACTCACGTTATCAGTAGTCTGGGTAAAGGAATCCCACAAAGATTTGTTCAAATACATATGATCTTGAGCTATAAAATGGATAATTTCTTTACTTGGAATGGCTACTTTTCTGAGAGAATTCTGTTAATTGGAATTATTTATTTGAAGTTTCTACAGCAACTCTGACAATTCCATATGGAATTACTTATGTTAACCCTATTCTTAATCTTCTATCTACTTGATACACTATAACTTAAAAGTCATTTTGGTACAGGTTCAAATTCCATAGGCATATCACTGGGAAAATAAGTTGCAAGGCATTGCTAGCAGATTTCAGAAACTTTGAGGTTTTAGGTTCAGTCAGAGAATTTCTAGTCAAAACAGGCTGTGTATAATATCTTCTCAACAGCCCACCACATGCTCAACTGTAATACATGCCCATTAAGGACTAAGCAAGATCACATAACAACTAGAATTCAAATCCATAGTGGTCTGACTATGCATGCACAAGTATGCTGCCATGCCGCTTTCCTCACTGTCTGTACAGGGTGCTGGGGAAAAGTTCACACGCTGTTACACATGCCTAATTTGTGAACATTTTATAGGACACTCACTGTAACTTTATTCAGCAACACCATCCCTGCTTTCTCTATCTTGTTAAGAATGATGGCACCAGCTGGTCTGAATGTGGGGTGTCTCCAAGGTTTCATGTCTTTCAAACTTTGGGGTATAAGGTAGTAGCAGAAATGGACCACTGAGGCACAGCCAGTTCCTGTCTCTGGGCTGAGCTTCCTGCTGCCTGTCTGTCACCATGGTATGACCAGCTTGCCTCACATTCCTTATGCCACAGTCAGGATCCCATCTGCTACTGTTCCTTCCATGCCACGGTGGACTCTTCCCTCTGAACTGTGAACAAAAATAGACCTTTCCTCCATAGGTTGCTTCTGTGAGGTTTTGAACATGGCCACAAGAAAAGTAACCAATACAACTGGGAACCAGGGTAAGAATTGTCCTGTCTTTTGCTACATCTTGACATGCTTGGTCTATATCTCTCTATGTTCCTTTATTTATTATGTTACTAATAACTGATAGGTAAATTCCACTTTAAAGAAAGTCCTTCTCATTCATATGTGCAGGATCCTTAAATCATCTCTTTCTCTTCATCAAGGCTTACCTTGCTCTAAAAAATGTCTTTGGTCTCGAGATATAGCTCAGCAGTTAAGGCACTTTCCTGAAAAGCCTAATGACCTTGGTTCAGTTTCCCAGTACTCACATAAATCCAGATGCACAAAGTGGTGCATGCATCTGGTGTTCATTTGCAGTGGCTGCAGCCCCTGGTGCACCAATTCTCTTTCTCACTGTCTCTCTCTCTGCTTGCAAATAAATAACAATATTTGAAAAACTGTTTACTATAACTTCTACTTTTCTAATTTTGTTTGTTCAAAGAGTTTTCCTAATCATGACTGACAAATGTAAGAGGGCCATCAATAATATACCTGAAACCAAAGAATGCTAATGTCTTAGGCTTAGAAACAACTCAGATGGCTCCATCCTACCAGCTGCCTATAATTTCTGATGCCTTCCGCTAGCAGAGTATTTCTCAAGAGTAATAATAAATCACTGTTTATGTCTAATTTTTCCTGATCGCAATTGCATTGGCTCATTTCTATTTTAACCACAGATGTACAAAGTACCTGACATGATGAGGGTTTGGTGTACTGGCTTCAGAGCATTGTTTCTAAGGGAATGTGTCATCTGGTTTCAAACAACTGACTGACAAGCCACAACATGTTATTATTATTATTTTTAGATTATGGACTCTGTGCTGGGGAGATGGCTCCATGGTTCAAGATACTTGCTTGTAAAACCTACCAGCCCAATTTCAATTTCCCAGGATCCATGTAAAAACAGATGCACAATGTGGCACATGCATTTGGAGTTCATTTGCAGTGGGAAGAAGCCATGGCACATTCATACTCAATCTCTGTCTCCAGAAATAAATAAATAAAACTATTTAAAAAGATAAGTCATGGACTCCAGGTATTCTCTTTCATTGGAGAAGTATATATTCCTCTTGGTTATGTGTAGGTGACTGGATTTCCTGTGGGATCTTCTTGCATTCTATCCCCTTTCTCCATCAGTATCTGGTCAAGAGGATGGCTGATCTTTCACTTGGATGAAGGCATGTGTTTGGAACAGAATTTTAAAACTAAATGATTGATTACTCAGAGTTTGACTAGAGTCTTCTTTTCTTTTTTTCCTGGTGATGATAATGTCTCTTTTTAATAAAATCTTTACCTTGCTTGAGTAGACAGAAAAAAAAAACCCAGAAAACTGCTCTTATTCTTCTTAATTAGAGAGAAGCTACAGTGCATAGCCCACCATGCTGGAAGGCATCCAGAAACCTTTATGTTGAAAAAAGTAAAGCTTAGAAACACACTAAAACTTGGCAGAATGAAGACAGGATCCATATGAAAGTGTAAGATTAAACTGACCATAAACACTTTAAAATGTATGATGATTATTTTTAAAAAATCCAATAGCTTCTACAAAGTAAAAATTTATAGAGAAGATGGGTATGACATCATTTTACTATATTATAGATCATTTTATTTCTTATAATAGCTTTTGCACAGTTGAGTATGTTTTTAAAGAATGGGGTCAGTTATATTACATTTGATTCACATGTAAATCTCAAAAGCTAAGCCTTAATTCATGTGGTTACTTGGCATGGTTCTAGACATGTAGGCCTCTTCAAAATTTTACAGCACAGATCTGTCAGGACAATGACCTAGATTCCTCTTCAAGTTTGGTCCTGTAGCACTTGTTGTCCCACAAAGTATAATAACACTATTCTTTATGTCTTGGCTTATGGACAGATCGTGCAGGAGGAACTTAAAAAAAAATGAACACTTCAAGTTGCCACCTTTGCAAAAAGCGATATGAAATCTAAGCAATAAATCATAATAGAGAAGAGTTAGCATGAAATAGCAGGGTCAATTGTGACAATTGACTCAGAGTATTTGCTATAACTTAGTGATCTCCATGTAACAGAGATCTTGGGTTTGAGAAACAGATCAATTTATCAATTTTTTTATATTACTTTCCTAACAATTGCTTTTGAAAACACACCTTATCATAACTAAAAGTGTTTTTGAGGCCTTAGAGCAAAAGTATCTCCATATAGTTTATTATATTCTCTTGATTTTAGAATAATGCTTATTTTATCCCTCCAAGCTTAGCTCTTATATACATTTGCTGTGGCATGGTTGGGTCTTCTCAAGACCTCTCTAAGTCCATCATAATTCTCAATTGTTGTGAGTTGTATACCTACTGCTTATTTTATATCCTTGTATCTTGGAAATTATTTCTCAACTAACTTCTAAGGATAATTTATCTTGCTTGTGCATATGATGTGCTTGTGTATGTATTGGTATGTGTGTGGGTGCATGTGCACTTGTGTGTGCATGTGTGTAGAGGCCAGGAAACAACTTTGGGTATTGCTCCTCAAGTGTAGTGTCTGCCTCATTTTGAGACAAGGGCTTTTACTGGCCTGGAGTTCAATGCTGGATTGGCTGGCCAGTGAGCTCCAGGGTCCTCCTTTCTCTGCTTCCCGACCACTAGGATTACAGGCACGCATCACCATGCCTGTCACTTTCATAAATTTTTTTTTTTTTTTTTTTAAACACAAGTATTTGGCTTATTTATTTGTAAGTAAAGGGAAGGAGGTGAGAAAGAGAATGGGTGCTCTAGGGATTCTAGCTACTGCACATGAACTCCAGATGCATTCACTACTTTTTGTGTCTGGATTTACGTGGGTACTGGGGAATCAAACCCAGATCATTAGGCATTACAGGCAAGTGCCTTAACCACTGAGCAATCTCTCCAGCCTCCATGCTTGTCATTTTTAAGAGGGTACCAAACTCGGGTCCACATGTTTGCAAGGCAAGCACTTTACTGAAGGAAATATCTTATTCCCTTTTCTCCAAAGAAAATACTCAACATTTCTTGGGGACTAAAAGACAAATAGTATAAATAGTATAATCAGTCATTAACATTAAAAAACATTTAATTAAGGGCCGGAGAGATGGCTTGGTGGTTAAGCGCTTGCCTGTGAAGCCTAAGGACCCCGGTTCGAGGCTCGGTTCCCCAGGACCCATGTTAGCCAGATGCACAAGGGGGTGCACACGTCTGGAGTTCATTTGCATTGGCTGGAGGCCCTGGTGCGCCCATTCTCTCTCTCGCTATCTCTTTCTCTCTCTGTCTGTTGCTCTCAAATAAATAAATAACAATGAATAAAAAATTAAAAAAAAGAACATCTAATTTTTAGGAATTTAAACCTTTTTCACTGGATAGGAGTGCCCACTAGTTCCAATTCTCAAAGTCTCAAAGGAAGTTCAGATGACACCTGGATTCCCACACTGCTCAGCAGCCGTGCCTCTTATCCCTAACAACTCCAAGCTTCTCTTTCTTACCTGTAATATGGCTGAGAATTCAGATTTCAGTTTATTCCTCTTTTTTTCTTGAGACTTCAAATATGAAGAGGGAAGAAAGTGTGAGCTTTTAAACTCTTTTTGTGTCTGTGGTGATGGGAGGGGAGTCTTGTAGAGTAGGGTAGCCCAGGAAAACGCTCACAACGATGAGGCCCTGGACTGAAAAGCATAGCGCCGGCACACAGAGGAAAAGGACATGAAATTGAATTTTAAAAGATGACTCGGAATTCTGACTCAGAGGGATTTGGGCCAATTTCTGATCTCATCCTGGAGCGTCTGTCCTTTAGCACCTGGGTTTTCCTTGGAGGTCTCCTACCTAGGCTAGGGCTTAGGCCACACCTGTCTGGCCCAGAGGGGATAAACTGATGAGAACTGCCTATAGTGGAATGCAGCTGCTCCCATTAGATCAGATGAGGATCAGAGTGTAACTTCTCCAAGCATAATTTATCATACTTTTCAATCATGAATTACAAATTCCGGAATAATAAAGAAAGCACTTTAAAAGGAAGAGAGAACTTTCCCTGTTCAGGAAACCTATACTTAACCAGAAAGTTTCTGTTTGGCATTAGTTTATTTCACACTGGAAATGTCCTAGTACTTAGGGTTTGGTTTAAAGAAACTCCAACTTCAAATTCAAGTTTTGACCCAAATGTGGAAACTGGGAAAAGAAAGGTCTATGAATTTCAAAACTTATCTTACTTAAGGTTGCAAATTCACAAAAGGGAGCACATGAAAGAAGAAATTGGCTGGAAGAAAATAATGTTACTTGAAGGAATTTCTAGTAGAGCTTTCATGAGACTTTTTTTTTTTTAAGATATCTTGCTCTTTCTACATGTTAAAGAAGTGCCTTTGTGAAGTAACTTGAGGAGGATTGCAATCAGAGCCTGCTTAAACACTTTCTGAAATGATTTCTCTTTCACTGTAAAGGTCTTTGGATAGCCCACCTGGGGTTGCCTAGGTAGACAGTTTGAGGATGCTCTGACTTGGCCTTTTGCTCTTGACCTTACAGGATCATGACTCTACCTGTAGCCCTAGGAGCTGGGCCCCAGGCATTTTTCTGCACATCTAACTGCCCAGAGCTACCAATAATCCTGGTAGGAGTCTAGGCAGGGAATCAGGGGAGAAGGAAAGCAAAGCAGTGACTCAGACTTGCATAAGCTTCTGAGATCACTGTTGATAGCAATGGACACTCCACAGGCATCCCCAGACCGCACCGAGACTGTCCCAAATGCAACAGAGCCAGTCAGCATCAGATTCACCTTACGAATGACTCAACCAACATTTCTGCCCTAAATAACTTGGTTCTGGAAGAGGCAGCAGGAAATGAACTTTCCGTGACCGTCCCTAGGGCCTTATCTCTTACCTACAGTTCTCTCCCACTAGTAGTCTTGCCTTCCCACTCTGTTCACTCACCCTTTCTGCTTCCTCTATTGTGCTGAAATGAATAATCAGAGCCCTGTTGGGCCAAGGGGTGACTATGTTCCTTATTTGTTGAGAATTCTCCCAACTTACTATAGTAATTCCCGTCTGGTGGGAAACGGGAGACAGCATTAGGTCTTACTCCTCAGTAAGAGCTGGGCACGCTATGGAGAGGAGGAATGTTCAAAGCACTGAGTCAAAGGTTAACTTAGCCATGCCCAGGCAATACAGTTGGAGGAAAAAATGGCAAAATCGAGAGATTTTTGGTGGCAGCACTGTCCTTCATCACCACTGTCATACGGATTCTCCCAACCTCGCCCAGACTTAGTGGGTCCCTGGCAGAGTCTGCGCCGGCAGTCTTTCCAGAAAAATCTGGTGAGCTGTCTGCTGTTGTGGCCAAGCATGGCTGCTACTGAATGATGTAAGCAGTTCCTGTTCTTCAAGGGCAAAATCATGCTGGTGTGTCCTAGCAAACCGAGGAAAAGGTGAAAACTATTTGGGTTTTATGCAACTGTTTGACTATATGCCACCATGCAACCTTCAAAGCAGCCCTGCCTTGTTGAGGCATTGTCATGATGCCAGGATTTTCCAATGAGCACACCTTTCTTCTGAGACAGCAGGGTCTCATGTAGCCTAGGCTGGCCTCAAACTTGCTATATAGCTGAGGGTTGTCTTACACTTTTTTACTTTTTATGTTTTTATGACAGAGAGAGGAGAGAGGAGAGAGGAGAGAGGAGAGAGGAGAGTGGAGAGAGGGGAGAGAGAGAGAGAGAGAGAGAGAGAGATAGAGAGAGAGAGTGAGAGAGAGAGAGAGAGAGAGAGAGAGAGAGAGAGAGAGAATTGGCTGTCAGGGCCTCAGTCACTGCAACCAAACTCAAGATGCTTGCGCCACCTAGTGGGCATGTGCGACCTTGCACTTGGCTCACCTTTGTGCGTTTAGCTTGCATTGTTATCTGGAGAGTCCAACAAGGCATCTCAGGCAAATGCCTTAACCAGGAAGCCATCTCTCCACCCTGATCTTGAACTCTTGATCCCCTGCTTCCCCTTTGTGAAGGTTAGGATGATAGTGTGTACAACTATACCAAGTTTATGCAGTGCTGGGGATTGAATACAGGGCTAGCCATGAAAACATGCCATCAAGTGAGCTACATTCTTAGCCTTGGATGGATATATATTTGAAGACCTTTCAAGCTTCCATTACCTGAAAGTCTAGCATATTGTAGTTCATAATGATGTGCCAGGGTATTTTAACCTCTGTACTCCTGGCATCTTAAGGTAAAATGCATACTCTGAGGGAGTGGGGCCGGTTATCTAGTACACTGCACTATGTTCAACAATCATCGGCCTCTACTTACTAGATGCTGACCATAATCTCTCCTCCAGCTGTAACAGCCCAGCTGTCCAAGCATTGACAAATGACTTGGAGAGAAGGACGATAAGGCCTAATGAATCACTGCTCTATCTACATTGGTAACAGACTTTTACTTTTTACTCATCTTATGTCACATGGTGTTCCAGGCTGTGGTAGTTTAAATCAGATGTATCCCCTCCAACACACATACACTCATGTATTTTCAATGCTTGGTCCCCAGCTTGTGGAAGTTTGGGAAGTAGAAATTTGCTGGAGGAATTGTGTTGGTGGAGGCAGGCTTTGGGCTGTTAAGGCCAGCTCCTTCTTGCCAGAATTTACCTCACTCTCTTGCTGATATTTTCCACCTGCTGCAGCAAGAATGGCTGTCCGTCCTCTGCTCTACCAACTTTTCCTGCCATCATGAAGCTTCCCTTTAAAACGTAAGCTAAAATAAACCCTTTCCTCCAATTGGCTGCTTTTGGTCAGGTGTTTTGTCCCAGCAGCTTGAAGGTAACTACCTCCCAAGCCACATGGCTTTGCCTGGAGGCCATAATTGCGTTGCTTAAGAAAATCTAGGAGAAAAGACTTTTAAATTCTACAAAAAAATTAGTAGAGAATTGAGAATGCTGAGGATTTGGTATATGAAAATTTTAGGTAATACTTTTGTTTATGGCTCCTTTGAACCTAAGAAGCACTAACATACACAGGAAAACTGGATGGCCGATGGCTAGATATTGGATTATGATCCCAGTGCTGGGTTTTAATCCATACTTAACCATAATTCAACTGACATTTTGGCTTGGCAACTACATAATTCTCTGGATACCACAATTTTACTTGCTCTAAAGTAAATGTAGAGACCTGACACTCTGTCCTTTCCAAATTCCAAATTATCAATTACAGAAAGGCCAGTTG
Source organism: Jaculus jaculus (assembly GCF_020740685.1). Taxonomy (NCBI): domain Eukaryota; kingdom Metazoa; phylum Chordata; class Mammalia; order Rodentia; family Dipodidae; genus Jaculus; species Jaculus jaculus. The sequence goes on along the minus strand of NC_059102.1, from coordinate 186,312,767 downwards.
AGGTCAGCATCCAGGCAATGGTCAACTTGGACAGTTCTGGGTGAAAAATCTCAATTGTGAAGTCTAGTAAGCATTCTGTGTTCTGCAAGAGGGAATTGCTGTATAAGTTTGGGATATTTCCAGTCCCTGATGGTTTACCATGAGTTTGGAGAATATTAGAATCAGAGGGATGATGATCTCAATTTTCTGTTTTCTTGGTTGGAAATCATATCCTGACCAGCCCTAATTGGGTAGGAAAAAAAATTCCCCCAAGATCTCTTGAGGATTGGGTGAAATGATATGGCACATAATATTAAAGTGCTAAAAACCGATTAAATAGAAGAAAACCAATTACATTTTTAATTTCAAAGAAAATTATCAAATATAAGCAAACTAATAACATTTACATGCAAAATTCACTTTAGAGAAGTCTACAACAGTTAGCATAACTGTACAAGGTTGGGGTGGGGGGAGATTAATCAAGACAGCCCTCTCTTCCTGATATTCCATTAATATGAAAAATTATATAGTCAGTATTTTAAATGGGTGTCACTCTATAAAAATTGCAAATCTGATCTCTCAAGAGACCTAAGAAGTTCCTCTGATCCTCTCTAACACTGTTTGGAAAATTTGGAGCAGGGAAGTGGTAGCCGCTTGGTTCCACCCATGGTTATGGAGTGGTTCAGTAGGTACTATGTCCTCATGCTCCCTCAGCTGGTGCCTCAGAAAATGACAGGATTCTTACACCACTGGTCTTGAGCCAGGAGAGGAAGATTCCAGCAGTGGGGACAGGTGCCCAACTCCCTCACTCTTCCTTTCTATTGAAGGTACACAGCAGCCTAGCTATGGAATGAGTCTTATTTGTAGTTCAGAAAGAACTTTGTTGGTGTTGGGTTGGTGAAGAGAAGTGGGGATTCAAATGTCCTTTCTGGGATAACAGAAAT